>NC_064923.1:561394629-561724004 GCF_023897955.1 Schistocerca gregaria
GTGTAACACTTACTAGGAACATGAAGCCGAACAATCACATAGGTACAATCTTGGGTAAAGCAGTTAGCAGTTTTTGGTTCATTGTTAGAAAAATATGGAGATGCAATCAATCTATATAGGTGATTTTGTAAAATAAATCACTTGTGTGGTCCATCCTAGAATATAGCTGAAGTGTGTGGTTCCTGTACCAGATTGAACTAGCAGGGAATATTGAAAGTACATAGAGAAGGTCAGCACAAATTGTCACAGGTTTGTTTGATTCATGGGAGAGTGTCACATAGATAGCGAAGAAACTGAACTGGCACACTTTTGATAATAGACAGAAACTATACCAAGAACGACTGCTAACAAAATTTCAAAAACTGGTTTTAAATGATGAGCCTAGGAATATACAACCCAGTACATATCTCCCCAAAGGGATCATGAGGATAAGATCACATTAATTATAGCAAACAGAGAAGCATTTAAACAATTATTTTTCCCCAGTTCCATATGTGAATGGAATGGTAAAAAGCACCAATAACTGGTAAAGTAGAGTGTATCCTCTGCCATCAACTTCACACTGGTTCGCAGAGTATAGCTGTAGATGCAAATGTTTTTGAATTTGTGCTCTGTCTTAAGCCAGTTTCAAACATGCAACTAATGTTATGCCATACCTTGTGGCTTTCCGTAGAGGCACTGTCACACAGACATAAAACGCCACAAGTTCTACATAGCTGCACAGTTTTCAACATGACATCAACTGAAATTGATATGGGCGAATATTTATGTTATAGTGCAGGTTATGTCATTAGAACAATGCCAAGAGTTAAATGCAAGGAAGACAAACCCAAATGTTTGATCTGAGAACAGATTGTGTTCAGGAATAAATCATGGGCCACAAACTCATTCGCTAAAGAAATAACATTCGAAGACGAAAATACTGTGCCAAACTAACCAGCACTTAGACTAACCAGCAGTTAGCATGTAAATATCATCTGCCTCTCTCCAAAGATTTTAGAATTTTTTTGTATTTGTTGATCTAGGCATTAAGGAATAACTAATTTTTTGCTGCTATATTAGACATGGAGGCTTTTTACTGCATATAATCACAATTTATACACTGCTTGGTTTCAATAATCATCAAGTCCATACAACTCGCTTTTTTGTTTAGATATTCAGTTTATTTATTTATTAATCCGAAATCTCTCAAGATTCTGGGCTTCATCATCGGTTTGAAAGACACACACACAGTCACACGAACACACACACACACACACACACACACACACACACACACACACACACACACACTGCTAGAGAATATTAAACACAGCTTTTTCTTTTTTTAGTTCCAGAAGCTGCAAAAGTGTACCTGAAGATAACTATTTTGACTTTTTCCAGTAATGAAATGAAAACACACTGAAATCGAATGGACTTCAGCAGAAATTGCTCCACAATGAATTACAACATAATGCTCATATCTCAAAATACAGCCAGCAGAGGAGGAAACAAAGTGGGGAAATTAAATACAACCAAACTGAAATTTTTGTTCCATAATAAAAGTTGTGTCTATTAAGTTGAGCCACCGAAAACTGGAAGTTCACACATACAATTTCAGTATGCCAATACCTATGGCGAACCTGGCTTTAATGTATGTAACAACTCCTCTTTTCGTATGTAAGTTTACATGAATGAGATGCTATAGTGTAACCTAGACCGTGGAAGGCATCTGGATATCTAAGTAGGATTCTCAGTAGGACAGTTTTGATGGTGTTGTCACTGTATGCTAACATTGCAAGTTAACATTTTTTCGTCTCGCAAACACATGTTATAAGGGAAGATTTATTTCTTTTGATCATCCATATGATGAACTGCAAATATTTCATAACGATATGGTTATTTTTCCCATTGATATTCTTCGATAAGTGTGGTCAGATATCTTGAAAAAATTGTTTATATAGTACAGTAAGATAACAGAGCTGACGCCTAGAACATATGTTGATGAAGCAAACTTCATTAAATAAATAAATCTTCATTAAATAACTAAATAGTCATCTGTAACTAAGAACAAAAATCGGTTGTTTATATGACATTACTTAAGTGAGAAAAAACAGTGGTTAAGGTAAGCAAGCTCTATTTATTACCTTATAAATATTGCTTGGCGGCATTGAATGTATATGTTTTCATTAACAAATAAATGTCCGTATTTCGAAATAGTGTTTCACTTCTCAGTGGCTTACCACGTAAAATGGATCAACAACTTATGTTTATGAAGTTTGCTTCAGCCAATAATAAACTTTATCGTTATTAGTTTTTCAATTCCATTACTATACTCCAACTTTTGGTATGATGTATGGTATTGCATAACCTCACTTTCACTGTTTGGTACTGGGTCAAGCGAATTTATGTGACGTGACGTCGCGTGTGAATGCCCCCTGACATGATGGAGGATGTGACATGATGGTCCATTGACTTTCAGAGTGAATCGGCTTATACTAGTCTCTGGGACGATGATGTGGGTGCATTTACAAATTTTCGTTGCTTGTCTAATTGTATATGTAAAACTTTTAATAATTGAACCTTTTAGTTTAGGTGAATCCATCCAGTACATATAAGGATAGCTGTAGGAAACCCAGAGGCATCAGAATAAGACCAAAAGAAATACCTCTCACAGGTGAGAATATTAAAATCCTAATGGTTAACCGCCTGAAATGTTCGCAGCGAAGTATCAGAATTTGAATCGCACCTGACAAGCAGTGAACCTCACATAATACTAGGTACAGAAGGGTGGTTGAAAACTGAAATTGATAGCAATGAGATTTTTGGGGAAATTTAAGTCTATATCGAAAGGATAGATAAATGGGAAATGGGGATGATGTATTTGTTGCAATAGACAAGAAACTAAAATTCACTGAGATAGAAATTATAGCTGCATGTGATATTGTTTGAACAAGTCTCAGTATCAGCGATTGGTATTATATGATAATTAGATCCTTCTATTGCCCACCAGATGTATCTCCTTATGTAACAGAAAATTTAAATAAAACCTCAATTCAGTTGTACCTTAGTTCCACAATCATACTGTAGTCATCAGTGGGGGTGGCAGTCATCCAGCAGAAAATTGGGAAAATTACAATTTCATTAGTGGTGGGCAATATAAGACATCCTGTTGTAACCTCCCCACAAAATAAAATAATAGGAATAATATTCACATTTAGTGTAACCTCCCCACAAAATAATTTCCGAAACCTCCCAACAGCAAAAAATAATATAAATAATTTTCTCATTTAGCGTAACTACCCAACAGTGAAAATATGTATAGCATTGACATTTAGTGTAACCTACCAATAATACAATGTGACAAACCTCTCGATAAAATTGCGGCTCACTTATAACCTTTCAATAATTGACTGTCAATTTAACCTGGTAAATTTTGGACGTCAGCAGCGCTGCGTCATGGCCCTGATACATCATTCTGAATAAACTGAAAAATCTTACCTTAATTAGGTCACCGGATAACGCGTATGTATCTGCTCCTATAAGAAATTTTTCTGGCGCAGCTCAGTGCAATGCTGGCCGATAGATTTGTCTTGTATAAAAGGAAACAACTGATCTTTCTTTTCAATAATCGGGATGACCAAGGATCGGAGAAATTAGTAAATTCTTTAAATTGAAATGAATGATTGTCAAAAGTTACTTTTTATGAGAAAGATTCTTACTAAGCGATTTTTTAAAAAAGAAATTAACATGGGACTTGATATAACAATACTACATATGCGCGAGGCTGCTTTTATCTTATACTACAACGCTCAGGCTCTGCCATCGCTCCCCAGCACCAGCCCAGAAAACTCAGTACACACGACTGCTCGCTAGTAACAACTTACTCCTACTGCCACACAGTTCCTACTGCAGTCAACACTGCTCTTTGGTCTCAGATTCTCTTATAGCTTACATGTCGCAGGCAGCGCGTGAGCAATACATCGAAATTACATCTGCTCGAGTTCGCTAACAACAAATTCCTTAATCATGTACCTCTTACACTGTTAATCGTTATAGTTAATTCAGAACCCCTTATTATGGTAATATATTGAATCTAATTGCAACAAACAGGCCTAATATCTTTTATGATGTTCCCATTGAAACCAGTGGCCATGACAAGTTGTGGCAATAATGATTACAAAGTACAAACGACAACTAAAACAAGCAGAAAGATATATGTGCAGTAAGCTAGAGAACATGTGAGTAGTGTCATGTCTCAATAAGGAACTTGAAGCTTCTGGCACAGGACTGGAGCATAAAGAGAAACTATGGCTCACATTAAAAGAATAATTGACCATGCACTGGATAGATATGTATCCAGTAGAACAGTTAATAATGGGAAGAACTCTCCACAGCATACAGTCACTGTAATTAAACCTCAAAAGAAACAGTGATTACTGCATAATAGGTGTAAAACAAAACACTGGGCTATAGATAGAGAGATTCTGAATGAACGGCCTTTGGCTGTCAAGAGAGTAATGCATGAAGCTTTAATTTACTACCATAACAGAATACTGTCAAATGAATTTTCACAAAATCCAAAGAAATTCTAGTTCTATACAAAAGCTGTAAAGGCTGCTAGTGGCGCCAAAGTTAGAGTAAAGTCTCTGGCGATAGATACAGGAACAGAAACTGAAGGTAACAAAGCAATAGCTGAAATGCTTAATTCAATTTTCAAATGTTCCTGCACAAAGGGAAACGCAGGAGAGTCGCCCCACTTTGATCCTCGTACCATTGAAAGGATGAGTGAAATAAGTATTAGTGTCAGTGGTGTTGAGAAACAGCTGAAATCGTTGAAATTGATCAAAGCTCCAAGGTCCAATGCAATCCCTATGAGATTCTGTACTGAATTTGCAGCTGAGTTACACCCACTTCTAATTATAACCCATTGTAGATCCCTTGAATAAAAAAACTGTGCCCAGTTCTTGGAAAAATGCACAGTTCACACCATATACAAGAAGGGTAGTAGAAGCGATCCCCAAAACTACGTCCAATATCGTTGACATCAATTTGTTATAGAATATTACTATATATTCTGAGCTAAAAACATAATGGGGTATCTCGACCATGTGAAGCTCAACTCGCACTTCCTCACATTGCATACTGAAAGCTTTGGATCAAGGCAGGAAGGTAGGTGCAGTTCAAATGGCTCTAACCACTATGGGACTTAACATCTGAGGTAATCAATCCCCGTAGGTGCAGTATTTCTTGATTTCCAAACAGCATCGATCATATGGGATATCAAGTGAAATTTGTGAATGGATTGGGGAATTTTTTTGGTAGGGAGGCTACAGCGTGTTATCTCGGTAGAGAGTCATCATCAGATGCATAAGTAACGTTGGGTATGCTCCAGGGAAGAGTGCTGAGGCCCTTGCTTTTCATGTTGTATATTAATGACCTTGCAGACAAAATTAATAGTAACCTTTGATCTTTTGCAGATGAAGCAGTTATTTATAATGAACTACTGTCTGAAAGAAACTGCATTAATATTCAGTCAATTCTTTATAAGGTTTCAAAGTTGTGGGGAGATTGGCAACTTGCTTTAAATATTAAAATATGTAAAATGCACTCCACAAATCGAAAAAGTATAATATCCTACGAGTATAACATCAATGAATCACTGTTGAATCGGCCATCTTGTACAAATACCTGGATGTAAGCGCTTGTAGAGGTATTAGTTAGTTAGTTGGTTGCGTGTTCTAATGATCGTTTGCACTGTACAGTAGCTGTTATGATGTGGAACGTGTCAACTGTACAAGAAAAGTACATATGAAACAAGGTTACAGTACAGAGCTAAAGATTAATATTTCTGTTATTTACCCCATTCCCTTAAATGGCACAAAATGCATTTACTATATTTATAGATTTAACTATTCCTATTCAAGAATTCATCTATGGTATAGAAGGAGTTGTCAAGGAGATATGATTTCAATTTATTTTTGAAGCTATTAATGCTATCTGTCAGACATTTTATTTCATCTGGTAATTTGTCGAAAATTTGTATAGCAGCATATTTTGCCCCTTACTGTGCCAAAGATTGGTTGAGTAAAGGATAGTGTAAGTCTTTCTTTTTTCTGGCATTATAATCCTGAATGTCAGTGTTGTTTTTAAACTGGTCCATGTTGTTAAGAACACATTTTATTAGTAAGTAAATGTACTATGAGGCTATTGTAAGAATTCCCAAGCTTTTAAAAAGATACCTTCAAAATGTGCGACTGTGAACCCCACACATTATTCTAACCACTTTCTTTTGAGCAGTGAATACTTTTTGTCTAAATGCTGAGTTACCCCAACATATTATTCCACATGACATCAGAGAGTGAATGTACATAAAGTATGTTAGCTTACTAATTTCTATATCCTCAAAATTGGCAATTATTCTGATTGCAAAATTTGCTGAACCTAGTCGCTTTAGAAGATCTAAAATATAAATTTTCCAATTACGATTCTCATCTATATGTACTCCCAAAAACTTTGTATGCTCTACCCTGTCTACTGAGTTCTGTCGATGTATTATATTTATTGAAGGAACTGTACTTTTTGCAGCAGAAAATTGGATGTACTGTGTTTTTTCAAAGCTTAGAGCAAGCCCATTTGCAGAAAACCAATTAATGACTTTTCCTAAGGGCTTATTTGTATCATTTTCAATTGCAGTTATTTTACTGCATTAATATTGGTGCTTGTATCTTCTGCAGACAATCTCAGTTCAGCTTCCTCTTTCAGATAGGATGGGAGGTCTTTCACATATATCAAGAACATAAGGGACAAATGATTGAACCCTGTGGAACACCTAATCTAATTTCACCCCAGTTAGATGACGTGGCAAACTTATTTAAATCACTTGACCCATATACAGGAACTTTTTGCTTCCTGTTCTGTGGGTATGACTTAAACCTCTCATATGCTATTCCATTTATACCTTAGAATTGTAATTTCTGTAACATAATGTCATGGTTCACACAATCAAATGCTTTGGACAAGTCACAGAAAATTCCTATTAGTGACATTTTACTAATTAAAGACAGTGAAATTGTATATATCTGTCTCATTTTTGAATTCCGAACTGTGATTTACTATGCATCCCATTATGTTGAGATGCCTAACCATTCTTGAGTATATTACTCAAGGATACTGGCCGATAATTATTGACATCTGTGGTGTCCCCCTTTTCGTAGAGAGGCCTGACAATGGTAATGGAATGATCGATCACATATGCTTAGTCAGAGGTAAAGCAAGTAGTAGACTTCGATTTATTGGTAAAATACTGGGGAAATACAATCAGTCTACAAAGGAGATTCTTAAAGGTCATTTGTGCGACAAGTTCTAGAATATTGCTCAAGTGTGTAGTGCTCATATCAAATAGAACTAACAGAAGATGTTGAACACACAAGACCAGGGCAGTCACAGGTCACAGGTTTGTTTGATCCATCAGAAAGCGTTACAGAGATACTGAAGAAACTGTGCTGGCAGACTAGATTAAATTAGATTTACTTCCATTCCTATTGATCCAGAGTGTGGAGGTCCTCAAGGATGTGGAACATGTCAGAAAAACAATAATACATGACAAATATTTTCTACTGGAACAAATAAGCTAATGTACCTTCCACACGTCCCAAGTGGAAAGTTCGTCATTTTTTTGTAAAAGAACACTATATGAAAGAATCATTTTACAAACACTATTGTACTGACTCTTGAAGATTAACATAGACTATCCTGAGAACGTCTTCTAACGAAATTTTGAAAACTGACCTTAAATGGTGACTCTAAGAATATATTACAACCCCCTACATAATGCTCACATACCATAGGGATTGTGAGGATAAGATTAGAATAACTACAGCATGCACGAAGACATTCAAGGAAGCATTCTTCTCATGCTCCATTCGTGAATGGAACGGAAAGAAACCCTAATAACAGATACAAACTGACGTACCCTCTGCCATGCGCTTCATGGTAGTTTTCTGAATACAAATGGAATCGCGTATGTAGAGAGTATCTCCACAGTCTAATATACTCAGTCGCGGCACTTACTGCTGTGAAAGTTGTTACCATTTGACAGTTCAAGTGACACTAGCGCCCCTAGCGGCCAGAAAGCTCGCCTTACTTTGACGGCAGATGCGACGTAAAAATAATGTTTGTTTTTAATTCTTTTTGTACGTAATTTACAAAATAGTTAATATATTTTTGCGTCACAAGTGTTGGGAGAACAGCGAGAGACATAAATGATCGTGAAATACAAGTAAACAGGGCACTATTGAATGAAGTGACATAAGCTGCAACATATTCTTGAAGAAATAATTAAGAAGCAGCATACAGTGGCACTTATTCCAAATAAAGTACGAGAATACACACTGTATATCCCACATATGAAGTATATAGATGATCTTCCTTGTGTAAAAATGAAACGACACATCACTTTTCATAACGTTCTGCTTTGCAGGAAGCCTGCTCCCAAAAATACAATTTCCGTCTTATTCTTTGTGGTATCAGCTTATCTCAATAAAACGTATGACTGTTTTAAAATTTATTATATCCTATTGATACATTTTACGAAAATAAAATTAAATGAATGAGTCAGTCCTAACACTTTAGCAACCCAAAATGAGCCAGCTTCATCACTTTTTTATTTCTTCTCTTGCTTCTACAGACTAAGTCTTAATTCCTGAATTTAATAATGTAAAACAGCCTCACTTTCACAAACAGTCTTATTAACAGCAGCTTGGTTTCAGCGCAGCACCCAGGTGGAAAACTGGTGATGTCCATCAACATGTTCACAATGAAAGCACCACAATTACTTATGTGAGCATATTCATCAAAAGTAGAAGTCATCTTAGTATCACAATGAGTTAAAAATTCTTTGACATCTTCTGTACAAATAAATAGGCTTCCAAAGTTGCCATCATAACTTTTAAAATGACAATAAACTTTGTCATTTGCATCTAAGTCTTGGCTCCCATCTACAAGTACTGTCCTACATTTATAACAGACATGAATTGTAAGCAGTTTCTTTAATACATAACCAAACACGTATCTCATTCTGTTTGCCACACCGAGGTCTGTTTGGACTTCAACATTTGGTAGTCTGATCACTGAACTCTTGTCACTGATGTTCAACTGTGGTGAAACAAGTAATTTGGGCACTGCTTTCACATCCACTATTGCCTGACCCAGTTGATCCCCCCACAATTGGAGGTAGCTACACCATGTGTGTTCATTTATTTGTTTAAAGCACAACGTCATCAACAAACATGTTCAAAGCGCTCATGTTACCCAGAAGTTCTTTAACACACTTAATCCTAGATGAAAAATCTTTCCCATCAACATCTACAAATTTCCATGACTGTATCCATGGCTTCAGCGTCTTTAATATTTCTAAATGTCTTGAGGCACTTGTAATGCAGTTCCTTAAGGATAAAGGCCCTTTAACACTATATGCATTAAATATGTCAAAAATATCGTTTACTTTTTGGCAAAAATCTGCAGTAGCAGTAGCAGATGATGATATGTTGCCACAAGTGACAAGTGTCTCAATGCCTGCTGCTACTGTATGACTCAACACACGAACTGTAGTGCTTACCTTCATTATTGAAAATTCTGGCAGTTGGACAGCTCTTTTAGAGAGTTTGGGGCCCAAGTTGTACTTCCTTTCACAATCACCTGAGTACAACTGGCAAATGTCCTTCCATGAAGCAGTACCAATCCCTCCTTCATCTGTTGTGTGGATAATGTTTGAAACGTCCCATCAGAAATACTTATACACGACTGTGCTTAAACTGACACACAATATTTTTTAGCGCAACAGAATCAGACTTTCAATAATCCCTACAAAAGAATGGCCCTGACTAACATTAACCTATTCCTTTCACAAGTCACTTACCTCACCAAAAATCTTCGTTACTCGAACTACTGCAATACAGCGAGCGCCACTACTGCCAGCTAAATAAAAGATTCAAACTACGGAAGTCACTAACTACTGATAGGCACAGTTAGCATATGAAAGATTTTGATAGAGAACAAACAATGTATTCACCTTAATAGTCATTATATATATATATATCAGTCCATGACATCCCGTCTTACAAATTTCATAACTCCGCCATCTCTCTCCCCACGTCGACCACTGCTGGCGGCTCACCTCCAACTGCGCAACGCTACGCGCTGTTAGCATCCAGCTGCCGCTGCCCAACACTACAATGGCAGACAACAATGCAAACCAGCCACAGACTGCACACGGCACAGCCAGTGATTTTCATAGAGAGCGCTACGTGGCGGCGGCGTTACCAATAAAAAAACCTAAACAGCCTACTAACATGTTATACCTGAATAAATTATTACATATGCTTTTTATCAACTGTGGGGTGTCATAAAAATGTAGATCTTACTCCCTTCGTGTACAAAGCATGGATTAACTTTTGTGATACCCAGTCTGTTCCTCCAATCCACAAAATTTGGGCCTTGGTCAGTCACACATGTTTTTACAACCAAACCAGTATCTGTGAGTTTTTTGACAACTTCAAAAAATATGCGCATCAGATGGGTGGCTCCTACTGGTCCTTTGGAGAAATAATATACTAATGGCTGTTTAAAATTTGCAGTATTGGCAACCACAGATGTACGTGTGAAACCCATGTCTTCAAATCCAATAACACGATCCCTAGAGCTGTCATATATCAAATTTTCCATTAGTGACATCTCATCCATAGACAAATTAACAATTATATCAGTTTCTGGTAACTGCTGCACTTTCTACTTTAAAAGATGAAATATGTTATTATTTATCCCACAATTTAATTGTATATCTTCCACATACCTTTGTAAGGTACGTACTGATGGTAGGCTAAAACAGTGTGATAAAAAACTGTATGCCTCAGTACCATAATACAACAAATTAAGCGCAAATAATTTAGTTTCAATTTTCCATCTCGCACCACGTTTTCCATTCGATGGTATACTGATTTGGCTCATCAATAAATCGAGAGCATCTTTTTTCAAGTACATGGAACCAATACTTTTTAAAATGAGCTTGTCCTTTTGTACTTGTGTCCTGTGACGATGTGGTTGCAGTTTATTCTTACGATGGGCATTTTCCTTGTCACGTAGTAATTTTGTACGAAGTCTAATGATTTGCACATTTTTACATTTCACACGATTTTCCAAAAAGCGAATAATTTCACGTAATCTAAGGAATTCATCTTCAAAAGATGTCAGTGTTGCAGATTCCGTTGTTAGTGATTTTATATGTGTCTCTTGTGTAGTAATACTTGTTGTAGCTGTTTCTTTAGTGTCAGGAGACAGTTTTATTGTTTTTGCAGGAACACTTTCACGTTTGTATAGCAATTTTCTCTTCATCGTCACTAGTTGTGGCTTATTCGGCACGCTAAATAACGTAGGAACTGCATTCCATACCAATGTCTTCTTTTCCGCGCTCATGAACTGGTTTGACTCGAAATGAAACGCACAAAACTTCACGTTATTGTGCAAATAAAGGGCATCTTTTTGCAGCAGGTCCTGTCTTCTACTATTTATTAACCATTTCTTGTTTCTATAAAAGAACAACAAATTCAGTAATTCAATACAGTTTAGAAAAAAATCGTAAATAAAGAGCGCTCTAATGTGATGTTTCATACTTATCAGGGTCCTTAGGAAACCTGAGGAATGACAAATGTGGTGTCTTCTTCCTATTATTACTGCAATTGATTGCGGTACATATGCTGCCTTTCGTAAAAACCATCTTAAAAATGAATATAAGCGATACAGTTTACATTTGCTGAATACCATATTCAGCAGCGTAGCGTCTCCATGCATTGGGCGCAGTGTCGTGACTGTAATTTTAGACTGTGGTATCTCCTTCCTTTCTACATGATAGTCTTTGAGTGTTTAGTTTCCGTAACAACCAATAGCGTAGACGCGGGGTTCTGCAGCGGTGGTTTACGAGTTTAAATGTTTAAATGCCAAGTACTGTTTTCTGTCATTGTGTAGAGTATGGTGTCCATACAAGAACGCAAATAATCATTATTTTGTTGATGTGATTGTGCGACGTATGTTCCTTTTTTGTGTGTGATTACACCGTTAAAAAATGGCAGTTTTTTACTATCAACGGTTGTGAGAGTGAACGGAGAGTTGTCATTATGAACTGTCAACTTCTAGAATATGAAACTGTTTGTATGATAGGGTCCGGTTCATTCGGTACGTGCTTCAAAGTTAGAAACCGAACTACTGGAAAGTATTATGTGTGGAAGACTATAAAATATGGAACATTATCACAAGAACAGAAGAAGGTGTGACGGAATAACTATTAGATAGTTCAAAATAGTTGCAATATTTAGATTTTAGTGTCCGTGTGATTGTAGACTCAGTTTCCACACGCCCTAATGATTTCCACGGGTCTAGAATATAATTATCCGTAGGAACGAAGATACTATTTCATCTATGAACAATTGAATTGTTTGAAATCATGAACTCGAACGTAGATGCCCTATAACACAAATGTAGCGAGTTTGTTAACGTAGTACCTTGTAGTTTGTGGATCTGCTGATAATTTCAGATATTCTATTTATTTTGTTAGTAACAAAAATGTAATTTCGTAATACTGTGTAAGTGTGGGTCAGTGGGCAAGAGCTACGCTGTAGATAGAAAGGCCCGAAGTGCTGTAGTCCATAAGACTGTAGAAACGTTAGAGGAACTGTGGTGCCCAAATCTTTTCGTAGTAATAAAATGTGATAATTTCTTAATTTTTTATGTCTCAGTTCCATGGATGTACTATTTTTGCTGCAGTGGTTACCGGTTTCTGACTGCTCTCATCTTTGTGAACCACAAATCTAAAACTTACAACGTTCATGTTGTAAAATAAAATTTAATACAGTATACATTCCATTTTAAAGGTACTTGTATGCTTATGAATATACCTTGTTATTAACTGTAGGGAGTCACGCAATATCGTGCCATATGTGAATAACTTACGCACAAAAAGCAAACTGTGGACGACAAGTACTCTCATTGATAGTAGCCTTTGTGTATACAGTTGTACCAAATTGACACAAACAACTGCCAAATATTACTTTAAATAATTAACAAAACGCCTTGGTCAGTGTTGCCTTCATACATACAAAGACAGGAAATGGTGACTCACTACGCTCTCCTGTGTACAACCCTGGATTTTTCTTACAGAATACAGTACCAAGACTTCCATACAGGGAGTCAATTATAAAATATGCTTTGTTGTGTGTGTGTGTGTGTGACAAAACAGTTCTATCTGTTTCAAATTATATTTTGTATGCAACCTTTGGTAACAACTCCTCAGTTAAGCGATAAAAAAATATTACACAACACTATATTTTGCATCATCCTTTGCAATTATCATCCGCGACACAAAGGTGACAACAAAACTATTGCACCAAAAGTATTGCATAAAAATGCCAGTAATATATCATCGCATAGGCTGAATTATAAAAGAGAGTGTTACAAATAATATGTGCCATTACAACATGCAGATAAATGGCCACACAGCTGTGAAATGACACTTGGGTCATTCCATGTCAAATCAGCAGATTTTAAATAAAATTTTTACCTCACCCTCTCAGATTTTGCTGAAAGTTGGCGTACTTATAGTGGGTGCTGAAACTAAGAAAAATATCGAATTTCAATTTCTTACCTCAAACCATCCCTAAAATATGGTTGTATAAACTTTTCAAAAACTGGCCTTTTTTCCCCCTACGAGGTGCCCTAATTGAGCTAGAGAGCTGAGAAAGGTGTCATTTTGCAGAATTTTCCATGCTCTTTCCAATGATGTACTACAAAACATAGCTTCAAATTAATAACCTTTTTCAAAATAATAACCTTTTTCAAAATACTAATTAATATTTTTATTTAATTTTTTTTTATAAAATGTACAAAATTGAAAATTTTCGAAATATTTCCGTAACTACTTCATACTGTTGTAAATCACATGGCAAAATACAAATGTGGGATGATGATGGGTTCATTGTTAAAAAAAAAAAAAAAAATTGTTTTTCACTAATAGCCATAGTTTTACCAAACTGATCTTTAACGCACAGGAATTTCATTAAAATATACTGAAAGGTAAGTAAAAACATATTATAAATATCACCTTCTTGAAACAAAACTAAACAACATTTTTTATTATTAATTCCTTTATTTTTTAGTTTCTTACAGTTTAAACTAATAGTCTATTAACTGGCAAAATGAAATGTTGAGTGTGGGACCTATTGCTAAGATTTAAATAAGGTGTGAAAAACTTGTAAAATAGACTATTGATGTAATACTTCTGGTCCAAAAATGCACATTTCATTAGCACAGACTTGACCCACTGTATGAAGGCTGAGCATGCTTGTGTTCCTGTCTGTGTATGCAGCACATTATGAACAAGTTGAAACAAGCACAGTGATTGATGTCTGTACAATCATCAGAGAATGGAGCCATTGTTGAGAGGATATAAGACTGTTACCTTCTAAGGCTTAGTGTGCCTACAGCATTACTGTGCACTGTGGTTTTAGTGACAATCATTTATTACCTCTGTCTTGGCTAGTTTGTATCTAGTATATTTAATAGTTCATTTACAAGTAAATCTATAAATTGAAGGAGAGTTTATAAGTGGTACTTGTATCAATATGGAACCAAGTAAAAGGTCCAGTGCTGTAAGAGTGCAGTGTTGTAATCCATTGAAGGAGTCAAATCATTTTATTAGAGGCAGAAAAAACTGAGAAATGTCACAGCATACATGCCCAAATTATTTCAACAAATACCTAGTGGTGGCAGGATTTGTGATAAATGAAAGAAAGATGTAACAACATTGAAAAATACACCAGAGCCCATCAATGTTAAAGGTGTTGAAGAAGGTTCTTGTGGATCAGAGATAATCATCCAAGACCCTGACTTCAGTGCAACTGCAGTGGTTGTTCCAACACTTAACACATCACTTCAAGAACTAGACGAGTCACCTATTGATAAGAAAAAACTAACATCTAGGCATTATGCCAAATAAAAAGTGAAAAAAAAAAAAACTCCTCACCAGTGACACGTAAACTTTTTGTTGCTGCTGAAACTTTGTCAGATACTGGTATTGATGAATCCGTTGTTCAAAATCTCAAAACAAACTTTAATAGTACTATAAGTAGAGCAAAAACACTAATGATTCTTACAAGTTTACCTGAAAAGTGAAGTGTCAGGAAAATAACAAGGGAATTTAATGCTCCTAATTACATTGTTCAGTAGTCCAAAAAGTTTTTGAAAGAGAAAGGATTCATGGAAGGTCCAAACCCAAAACCAGGGAAGTGTTTACCAACAGGAACTGTCAAAACTATATATTTATTTAATGAAAATGATGAAGTTACCTGGGCAGTGCCAGGTATTTAAGATTGTGTGACAATTACACAAACAAGTGGAAGTAAAACAAAAATATAAAAAAAAAAAACGATTTTGTGTAACCTTAAAGAAGCTTACCAACATTTTTAATACAAGTTTCCTAACATAAAAATAGGTTTCTCTAAATCTGCTGAGTTGAGACTGAAACATTGTGTATTTTCTGGCTGGAGTGGCACGCACACTGTCTGTCTGTGTGCACAACTCACCAAAACATAAAATTAATGATAGAAAATGCCAAACTAAATACAGTAACAAACAGCAGCTTAAACAGTTATAAGCAGTGGATTGCAAAAATGCTTTGCAACCCATCATCAGTTGATTGCAACATGGGAAACTGTGAATATTGCCCAGGAGAAACTGTCATGTGTAACAACACACTTTTGATGAAAACTTAATTGAACAAGTTCAGTTCCAACTGTGGATGTCAATTGACTGCTGTACTCTGGAAATTGTTCAGAAAACTTCTGAAGAATTCATAGATTTATTTTGCAGTAAGAAGTCTACTTTGATTCGGCATTACTTCATTGTCAAGCAACAACGAACGTTCCTTAACTCCACAAGAGAAAACCTTATGAATTTGTTGTCATGTGATTTTTTTGGAAAATTATAGTATAGTTCTACAGGATGAAGCTCAGAGTTACCGCTGGACAAAACAACAGATTACTATTCATCCTTTTGTTATATATTACAAACAGAAAGACAAAATTGAGCATATGCGCGTTGTCATTGTTTTCGATTGCCTGGTGCACAAAGGCTACAGCTGCGGTTTCCACCTTTCAATAGAAGCTTATTTCTTATCTAACAAATAAATTTCAAAAGCTACCAAAAATAAATAAAAAATACTATTATTCTGATGGTTCTGCTGCTCAGTACAAAAATAAGAAAAACTTCCTGAACCTGTGTCTTCATGAGGAAGACTTCAACATAAAAGCTGAGTGGCACTTTTCAGCCACAGCACGTGGGAAAGGGCCTTGTGATGGAGTAGGGGGTTTAGTTAAGAGACTGGCAGCTCATGCAAGTTTGCAAAGGCCAAACGAAAATCAGATACAAACCCCATGAGATCCATTTGAGTGGGCAGTAGATGATATCACAAATTTTGGTTTTGCGTATTCCACTCAAGAAGACTATGCTGCTTCAGAAATATTATTAAAAAGGCAGCTTGAAGAGGCATTGACAATCAAAGGAACACAACTACTTCACGCTTTCATTCCCAACACTACATCAAAATTAATAGTCAAATACTTTTCAGGTGATATGCAGAGTTGGGAGAGGGAAGTAACTACATCAGCAGACAAACTGAAGTTACAATATGTATCAGGCTATGTCACCACTGTATATGGCAGAAACTGATGGCTTTGGTACATTTTAGAAAAAAGCAGTGAACTTGATGAGGTGAAAATAGCTTTTCTTCATCCACGTGGACCATCTAAGTCATTCTCCTATCCTTCACGTGCAGATATCCTGTGGGTGTCAGTTGTGGATGTTCTCATAAAAGTAAATCCATTTACTCCAACAGGGAGAACATACATTCTTAATGAAAGTGATGTAAAACAAACCCAGTCGGCTTTATTAAAATGTAGTCTGTGAAGTTCCAAGACAATTTATTGGGAAACTGCTTTCAACTCAAAACTTAATTTTTGTCTCAGGTTAGTGTTAATGTATATTTTGTAAAAAGTTGTTTGAAAATTACTGTTAGTACCTATTGTGTTAAATTTAGCTATGTGTGGATACCTGTTACTCAAAAACAAGCATTATGCATTTAATTTTTGTTTGATAGTTCCATTCCAAACACCATGGACCAGAACTGTTATTTAAATACTTGTACTTTTTCATACTTTATTTCAGTTTGTAGTTAAATGCTCAGATAATATACTTTTAAGTTGTATGAAATTAAAATAAGTAATCAATTATAAAATATGCTGATTAGTTGTGTTTTAATAAGGTGATGTTTTGATATTTCTAATACTTTTTTACTTACTTTTCAGTATATTTTAATGAAATTCCTGTTTGTTAAAGGTCAGTTAGTTCAAACTACGGCTGTTAATGAAGAATAAAAGTCCAGAATATTTTTTTTTTTTAACAATGAACCCATCATCATCCCACATTTATATTTTGCTATGTGATTTACAACAGTATGAAGTAGTTGTGGAAATACTTTAAAAAATTTCAATTATGTACTTTTTGTAAAAAAAATTAAATCAAAATATTAATTAGTATTTTGAAAAAGGTTATTCATTAGAACCTATGTTTTGTTGTATAGCTATCCCTGGAAAGAGCATGCAAAATGACAACTTTCTCAGCTCTCTAGGTCAATTAGAGCAGTGCCTAGTGCAAATTAAAAAAGTTCGTCCACACATTTTTGGCTGGTTTTTGAAAAGTTTACATGGCCATATTTCAGGAATGGTTTGAGAAAAAAATTGAAATTTGGAATTTTTCTTAGTCTCAGCAGTATACTAAATTTTAGCAAAATGTAAAATGGTGAGGTAAAATAGGAGTGTTGATTTGACATGGAATGACCCATGTCATATACCAGCTGTTATGTAAATACTGCTCTGCTTTTTACATTGCAATGACTACCACCCAATTATCAGTCAGGATGAATGGGCATAGGCAGAGGGTGTATACCGGCAACACACAGTATCCTGTTGCAAAGCATGCTCTACAACATGGCAGTCATGCCCTCTTTGCCTGTTTCACCACATGGGCCATCTGGCTTATTCACCCAGACACTAGTTTTTCAGAAATCTGCAGGTGGAAACTAGCACTGCAACATGTCCTTGGAAGTCACTATCCACCTGACCTTAATTTACATTAATTACTTCCATCTCAGCATTTGTTCACAGTAACTACTTCTTTCTTCACTCCATTTTACTTTTATACATATTTCGTTTTCTGACCTGTCTATTTTTTGCTGTCCCTCCTCCCACCTCTGTTACATATAATGCACTTAGCTTTTCACTCTTATTAACTTGTGCACGATATTTTAGTAGTAATCTCTGTCTTGCATATTACCCTGTCATCCACCTTAAAGGCTCTCAGGTTTTCAAATCTCTTCCGGTGCAGTCCTCAACAGTCTGTCTTTCCTTCTCATCCCATCTGCTAAGTTTCCCCTGACCTGCGATTCTGGATGACTTTTCTAAACTGTACCCCTTTCCCTAGACCTCTCCTGTCCTTTTCCTTCACCCCTCCTTTCTCCTTCAACTCTTCTGCCAGAAGGAGCCACAGGTTCTGAATGCTTGTAAAAGTTAAACCTGTGTGTTTTACGTTATATGTCAGTAATAATTGATTATTTTCATTGTTACATTTGAAAAAGTGTACGACCTTCTGTCTGCAAGTGCTATGATGACCCATATTATTTTAACAGGCTCTTTTGTAATGTAGCCTTACGCCATGTGATATTGTTAGCATTTTTGTATAATACTTCTGGGTCATACCACGTCAAAGGGGCCAAGACTAAAGTGTCCCCACTCATCCATCTCCAAATCTAAGGAAATTTAGTGTGAAGATTCTATTATGTTCTTTGATGTTTATATACCAATTCTAGTCCAATATCTTCAATGGTTGAATTTTTAGGGGCTTTTAAAGAGAGTCCGCACATCACATATGAAGGTGCAAATGTGCCAAGTTTGCTAGACTTTTATAGAAGTTCTAGAAAACATTTGGTCGTTTGCTTTAATATACGTAGACACCTCTCTATGCTGAATCACTCCGTGGCAAAAAACAGGGATTTGGCCACACCTAAATAAAGATAGAAGCCTCTAAAATGGCTAAAAAATTTGTTGCACTATTCTGAGACCCAAGGTTTGACCGGTCACTGGTACTTTTCACATGAAACAGTCACACCAGAACTACTATGATGTCTATGCGTGAACCAAATTTAATTAACATTGGATGCCTAGATGAAAAGATGTGCATCTACAAAGTTAGCCAAAATTTTCTATGTGCAAATTTTAGCATTTGGGGGGGGGGGGGGGGGGCAATAAGTAAGAATACCTATCAAAAGTGGGGAAAATGGATTATTTGGGGGGGGGGGGGAGTGAGTAGTTTGAGGTTGTGAATAAAAAACTGTGTAATAGTAGGGTCATAATAGTATGAGATTCACTTGTGGTCTATGGAATGTAACTATGCTAATAAGAAGTGTTTTTACATCATTTTACAGTGCAGAATATCAATATAATAAAACCTCAAAAAATGCTCTTAAACGTATAAAATCTAGAAGATTATAATGGAACACTATTTTGCTTTAGAATGTTTTAACCC
Organism: Schistocerca gregaria; assembly: GCF_023897955.1. NCBI lineage: Eukaryota > Metazoa > Arthropoda > Insecta > Orthoptera > Acrididae > Schistocerca > Schistocerca gregaria. Next base: position 561,414,292 of record NC_064923.1, read on the forward strand.
TACAATGCATGTTGGTGCATATATGCTTTGTCACTCGGTTTCCATCAGCATTATAAAGCAGCAATAGTTTTTTAAGGTGCTATCTTCACAGCAGTGATACATTGCTGAATCACCACCTTCAGTTACTGATTTCATTATTGGCAGTTTTTACAGTGTCAGCCTGATGTGCGATATGCTCTTTGGTGGTGACATTGTACAATCTGAATGTTAAGTTCTGAGTGTGTGAATAATCAATAATTTTTGTTGTAGCTGAAGGTAAGCACTGAAGCAATATGTTTTGATTCACTAATCTGTATATTTTACATACAAATAAGTCTGAATCTGCTATGCTTCAAACCAGGATATTCATGAGCTTTCAAAATTTCATCAGATGGAGCTTATTGTCACAAGTCATCACCATTCTATTATGGTAGAAGTCAACTACAATCAGTTAAGGAGCCTCGACAACTTAGCTCTGGGCGTTATTTTAATGAGGATGCCCAAATTTGTTCATACCATAGTGCCTTGCTGATGACAAAATTTCCATTCCTGCAGAAGACTTTCTGCAACCATGTTTTGTATAGAAAAACATGTAATCAAGAAGCCTTTAACACCAGTAACCATTGCAGTGTCTGATAGGTTGAAGTTACTGAGTAATGAAGTTTTTATACCTGGTCAGAAAATTTGTACCAAATGTAGACATGAAGTGACCCAAAAACAATCATCCCACCAGGATAAGCAATAATTACCATCCACTGAAGACATGGATGTTGTTGATGCTTGCTTTACTGCTAATACTTCATTATCGTTACTTGGAGGGTCACCATTAAAACTTCAACAGATCAGCAAAAGGGGATTCAGTGGAATATATAAAGTGCAAAGTTCTGAAAGCACAAGGCAGCTTTATTAAGTTAATTGCTACAGCTGTTGGTATGAACCAAGTAGGTATTGCTCAAATACAAAAGTGCCACAAATGTAAAGATGTGGACATCTTAATTGACGAACTTAAGATTAAGTTTCGGACTTCAAGTAATTACAGTAAACTTCGAATTTTGACCTCGGCCCCAAATGGCTGGACTATTAAGGATTTGCTGTTTCAACTACAATGGTGAAGAAGGCTAGGAAACTAAAGATGGAAGATGGCATTTTGGCAACACCTGCAAACTGAAAAGGAAAAAAAAATGAAGTAAAACAAAATGCTGTCACTTTCTTTGAAGATAAGAAGTTTTCTTGTTTATGTTCTGGCAAAAAGTATTGTGTTGCAGAAAGAATAAATGAGGAAAAGATTCACAAGCAGAAACCCCTGCTGCTTTGCTACTTAAAAGAAATTTTCATTGCTTATTGTAAGCAATATGGAAATCATCTGAGCTTCTCAAAATGTTGTGAGCTCTGGTCAAAATGGTGTACTACAGTCGGTGCTTCTGGATCACATTCAGTATGTTCATGTGCAATTCATCAAAATGTCAAATTAATGTTGGCTTCAGTAACATCCATCCAAGATGACTACAAGGATTTGATGGAAAAAAACTGCACACAGTGTGGAGTCAAAAGATTGTATGATGCTATGTTGTAAGGAATGTCCAGGAAAAATGCAACTAGAGGCGTTTCTTGAAGATACTTCTAAAGACTATGACCCTGCAGAAACAGTGGATTACAAGCAACAGGTCTATACTGGCACACACATTGGGTACATGTCACAGAACTGTTGAAGATTTCATGGAGGCACTAATTTTGAAAATTACTGGTTTAAGAAACCATCACTTTGTGTCAAAACACCAAGGTTTATACCTTGAGCAGCTAAAAAGAAATCTTGCAGAAAATGAATTAATTATATTGATGGATTTTGCTGAGAATTATTCATTTGTTGTTCAAAATGCTGTGCAAGGATGTAATGGGGAGAATAGTCAGACCACATTACATTTGTTGTCTGTTTTGGTGGTAAAGAATGTCAGAATATTACCATTTGTATGGTCAGCAAGTGTCTTCATCATGATACCATTGCTGTGCATGCCTTTCAAGTAAAGTTAATAGTGTATTTAAAGACAAAGATTGAAAAAAAGAAGATCATTTATTACCTTGGTGGTGGTTCAACTGCTCAGTATAAGAACTTCAAAAATTTCCTCAATTTATGTCTACATGAAATGGGTTTTGGCATCACTACTGACCGAGTGAGATGGTGCAGTGGTTAGCACACTGGACTTGCACTCGAGAGGATGACGGTTCAATCCTGCGTCGGACCATCCTGATTTTGGATTTCTGTGATTTCCCTAAATAGCTCCAGGCAAATGTCGGGATGGTTCCTTTAAAAAGGGCACGGCCGACTTCCTTCCTCGTCCTTCCCTAATCCGATGAGACCGATGACCTCGCTGTTTGGTCTCCTCCCCTAAAACAACCCAGCCCATACATCACTGCCGAATGGAACAAGCCACGGTAAATCACCTTGTGATGACACTGGAGGAACAATGAAAAGACTAGCAGCCCATGCTACTCTGCAGAAGCCCTTAAATAACCAAATATTGACTTGATATGATTTGTTCAAGTGTGTGATGATAGTATTCCAAGCATAAAGTTTCCTTTATGTATCAAACGAAGAAATTGAAAAAAAAAAAGCCTGATCAACAAACAACATTTGCCATGGGACATACAATATCTGGAACAAGAGAAAATCATCAGATTAAGCCAATTAATTGTAATCAGCTCAGAGTAAGCAGAGTTTCATGGTGCTACGTCATTATAGTTAATGCCTTTGAAGCAGATGAAGAAATTCTAGCAATCTCAATTTCATGTTTACAACCAGGATAATATGTTGCATATATACATGACAATTTTTGGTGGGTTGCAAATGTGTGTGACATTGCACATGAACAAGAAGTTGTCCTAATCAACTTTATGCACCCACATGGTTCATTCCTTCCACTGGCCAACAGCTAAAGACACCTGCTGGAATCCTAAGCAACATATTTGCATGATTTTAGAAGCACCATAAACATCATTATCAGGAAGACAATACAGTTATCCTCAATCTGTCCTTGACAAAATTGTAGAACTGTTTAACCAAAAGTGGAACTGACTCTTCAATATTTTTGTTTTGCAAATTTTCTGTGTTGTGTATTATACTTATTTTTATGGTATGTTTTAAATTAATGTTTGAAACTTATTTATTTACTGGAATGAAAAAAAAAAATAATCTTGGGACTTGATGAGCAAAATATTTCTCTTTCCAATCTTCTCGAAGTGCTTAAATAAAAACTTTTAAACATATTCTTACTCATTAGAATGCAAGATCCAGAAATTAAACAATATAGTTTTGAAAGCATAAAGTGTGCTCTTTCCAGTTATGGCAAGAAAAAAAGGATTGCACAAGACACAGTTGAGATATTGCCCCAGATCCAAGCGTCCTCCTGCCCCCCCCCCCCCCCCTCAAAAAAAAAAAAAAAAAAAAAAAAAAAAAACTGAAATTTGCACATAGAAAATTTTGGTCAACTTTGTAGATGCATATCTTTTCATCTAGGCACCCAATGTTAATTAAATTTGTTTTATATATAGACATCACAGGTAGGAATAACCCTCTGAAGTTTTGGTGTGATTGGTTTATGTGGAAAGTAGCAGTGGTCAGACAAACCTTGGCTCTCAGAATAGTGCAACAAACTTTTTAGCCACTTTAGAGGCTTATATCTATATTTAGGTGTGGGTAAACCCCTAATTTTTTCCATAGTGTTATCCAGAATAGAGAGGTGTCTATGTATATTAAAGTAAATGACCAAATGTTTTCTAGAACTTCTGAAATAGCCTAGCAAACTTAGCACATTTGCACTGCCATATGTGATGCAAAGATGTGTGTCCTCTCTTTAAAAGCCCCTAAGAATTCAACCATTGTAGATGCTGGACAGAAATCTGGTATATAACCATCAAAGACCATGTAGAACCTTCACACCAAATTACATTAGATTTGGAGATGGTCGAATGGAGTCCCATTGACGGGGAATGACCCTGTCACCTATGATTTTACGCTTGTATGATCAATGTACAGATTCGGTTTTGGCTTTGAACATGGCCCTCGTGCCATGGATGACAACTGCGTCAGATGCTGCTCAATATGGTGCTGTGTAATATTTATTTATTGTGTATCCTTGGGTTTGTTACCAAAGGTTACATAAATAATGTAGTTCGAAAAAGTTTTAACATGTCTTTTACCATATTTTATTTCTTCAGACAGTATGGGGATAACATACAATTTAAAGAAAATCGTATTTTAGATTTTGGCATTTACTTCCTGTATGGAAGGTAGTAACTCGTGATATTGTACCCTGCAATAAAAAATACAGGGTTGTACACAAGAATGTGCAATATGTCATAACCCCCTGGCTTTTTATGTTACATTTGGATGCTACATTATTTTGTGAAACAAAATTGTTGACATTTCCTGTAATTTAAATTTGATATGTTTTTATTTTTGAAAAAAAAAAGTCATCAATAAATGACAATGGGTGTCAGTGCATGTGCATGTGTTTGAGGGCGACAGCTACTAAGATGTCGTGTTGGCTACTGAAAGTAATATTTGTCAGTTTGGTTGTGTCAATCAGAAGCAACAGAAGACACCTGCTAATATCAGTGGGAAGATGTGTGCCCACAGTTTGACTTTCAGCAGATAAATTATTCACACCTTTTGGCACTATATTGTATGGCTAGTTATGGTTAACAACAAAGTATATTTATGACCATATAAGAACTTTTAATATGGACATGCATACTGTATGTAAACATTATTGTACAACATGTATGTAGTAAGTTTTAGGTGTATGGTTTGAGAACGGGCGTGTCAGCCCGAAACCGGTAACCACTACAGCAAAATTGTGTATTTATGCAAATGAGGGGGACTAAATAAAGAAACTGTCAAATTTCCTCAGTAACTGAACAGCTGTGGACCTCCCATCCCATGGCAGCATGCCTCACAGCAGCAACTTTTTCTTACTGTTTAATATGTTCAAAGTAAACATTAAAAATGACAAAGCATTTATATGTTTATACAAAGCAGAACCATAAGATAGGACCTTGAGGTGTCAACAACAAAAATCTCGTTAGGTAAGAAGTCTGAGCATGGGACGTATGAGGACAACATGTTTCACAGCAACATCTCATCTTGAGCACATCCAATCTCCCTTAGTATGTGATACCATTTGATTTAACTCATACAGGATAGAAACCTTCTATTATCTAGCAAGTGCCTGCAGATAATGGAATGTCTATCAACTGATTTTTATGTGTAGGGCCTATTGTGATTATTAGAAATCAGAAATTAATCATGCTATACCATTTATTGGACAGTATATAAATTTCAGGAGCAACATACTGTAAAGGATTTTGGTAGACATCACTACAAACCTCATGTACATAGACAATTATTCCACTGTTACTTCATTTAAATCTTCAGAAAGCCAGTATACTCAGGTGACAAGTCATGTGGCATAGCAATATTCACACATACAGAAGGCAGTAGTATTGTATACACAAGGTATAAAAGGGTAGTGCAGTGGCAGAGCTGCCATTTGTACCTGGGTGATTCATGTGAGAAGATTTCTGAGATGATTACGTGCGCACAGTGAGAATTAACAGACTCTGAATACGGAATGGTGGTTGCAGAGAGATGTATGGGAAATTCCATTTTGGAAATTGTTAACAAATTCAATATTCCAAGCAGTGTCAAGAGTGTGCCGAGAAAAGCAAATTTCAGGCATTACCTCTCACTATAGACAATGCAATGGCTGACAGCCTTCACTTAACTGAGAGCAGCGACATAAGCTTAGAGTTGTCAGTGCTAACAGACAAGCAACACTACACGAAATAACTGCAGAATCAATATATGATGCATGTATCTGTTAGGATAGTGCAGTGAAATTTGGTGTTAATGGGCCATGGCATCATATGAGTGATGTGAAAGTTTTTGCTAATAACATCCATCACCTGCAGTGCTGCTCCTGAGCTTTTGACCATATTTGTTGGACCCTAGATGACTGGAGAATTGTGGCTTGGTCAAATGAGTTCCGATTTTAGGTGATAAGTGCTCATGGTAGTGTTAGTGTGGTGCAGACCCCACGAAGCTATGGGCCCAAGTTGTCAGCAAGGCACTGAGACATCTGGTGTGGCTCCATAGTGGTGTGAACAGTGTTGACATGGAATGAACTGAGTCCTGTGGTCCAACTGAACTGATCATTGACTCGAAATGGTTAGTTTCGGCTACTTGGAGATAATTTGCAATCATTCATGGACTTCATGTTCCCAAATAGTGATGGCATTTTTATAGATGACAGTGCATCGTGTCACTGAGCCACAATTGTTAGTGACTGGTTTGAAGAACATTCTGGACAATTTGAGTGAATAGTTTTGCCAGGCAGATAAGCCAACACGAATCCCATCAAACATTTACGGGACATAATCAGGAAGTCAGTTACTACACAAAATCCTACACCTGCAACACTTTTGCAAATATGGGCAGATATATTGGCAGCAGGGCTCTGTATTCCTGCAAGGTACTTCCAGAACCTTTTGCGTCCACGACACATCGACTTGATGCACTACACTGGGCAAAAGTTGGTCAAGCACCATCTTAGGTGGTATCTGTGTACACTACTGAATAAATATCAGTCTTCCATATTTCCATTAAGTGTCATTAACTTCAGTGTGCTGTGTTACTCAACCTACAAAAAATGTTAATAGTTTTAAGAGCATTATTGGTTCATAATTTTCTCATAAATACAAATAATTTTCTCATAAATACAAAATACCAGAACACACAGTTTTAATCTGTCAGGAAGTTTCATATCAGCACTCACTCCACTGCAGAGTGAAAATTTCATTCTGGAAACATCCCCCAGGCAGTGGCTAAGTCATAACTCCACAATATCCTTTCTTCCAGAAGTGTAGTTCTGCAAGCTTCATGGGAGAACTTCTGTGAGGTTTGGAAGATAGGAGGCGAGGTACTGGCAAAATTGGAGCTGTGAGGATGGGTTATGCTTGGGTAGCTCAGTTTGTAGAGCACTTGCCCATGAAAGGCAAAGGTCCCGAGATCAAGTCTCTGTCCGGCACACAGTTTTAATCTGTCAGGAGGTTTTACTGTAATTTCATTTAAAATAAAAACCTGTACAGCCCCCATTTCAGATGTTCTTAAGGTATGAAAACACACTATTTTAAGAGTTCCTTGTGAGTATTTAGAAAGGGAAAATACACTGACAACACAAGTGTTGTGCCAACCTTCCTAGCACAATAAAAAAAAATAAAAATAATAATCAAAAAATGTTGTTGCTTTTATCACTCCATAAATAAAAATTTTAAAAAGAAAAGTAGATCCCACCACCTTAAAACAAAGTAAGCTACAGAAGTACACATAAATAATAAATAATTAAAATAATTAAACCACAGAAATTGGAATTATGGACACAATCTGGAGATCATTCTCACCTTCTGCAGACCAGCCCAACACTTCAAAGCCATTGTCAGAGTGTTATTGAGTTCCACATACTTTGCACTTTTGGCAAAGGTGGTCAAAATAACATGATGCCCCCGGCAGATGTATCTGTGTTTGCAATGCACAGTATACTAAATATTCTTGTGATGTTAAACTGCTGTCACAGAATGTGTATTTCTCTGCCGGATGCAGTGGAGGTAAATCGTTTATACGACTTTTGAATTAAAAAATGGAGAAGGCCTTACGACAGCACGTGAAATTTCTCTCACCAGTTTTTGGAAGGAACTCATAAGTGCATGTTTCTGATGATGATTCACCTCTTGTTCTTCTTGGTTCTGATGTAAATTTGAGACATTGGTTTTGGAACTTATGTATGTGGCTACACTAAGTATTTCATGTAGCATTGTCCCTTTCTTATCTCTTATCGAGTGCAGTCCTGCTATTCCTCAACAAAACCTGTGGAGTCTCACGTGCTCTGAAAGCAAAAGAACAGATAATCATTGACACATTTAGCTATAGCAACTATGTTCTATCTGTGGCTCAGGAGTGGGGACCATATCCTGCTATTGGTACAAGCAGTGCTTCATTGTACATACTGTATTTGTAAGTTACATTAGTCATATTCACTGAATGCCATGGAAAGTAACCTCAGGGATGTGGAAAGAACTCAAAAATCTACATTTAATTTAAGTATAATATAGTGAAATTACTGTATTAGAGAACTGATTATAACTGTAAATTGACATAAATACTACTTTTAAGTTTCTGTGAAGATACTATTCAGTGGAGTAAATGGAATTTCCCAACAGAAAGTTCTTTAATACAGTCATAAATTCCACTAAAGTACATAATTTATTCACATAACATTTGCTCTGGTAGGTTGCTGAATGCATGCATGCCCATTTACATGGCTCCTTTATGTATTAAAGTTAGTCACGTGAAGTCGTTATAAAGATTCTTTGTGGTCGTAATGTTATATTTGTGCTTTTCACTATTTTTTGTGAAAAGAACTATTTTGGTACTACTAACAGTGGACAAATCCATAGAGAAGAAATAAAAACTTTGAGGTTTGCCGATGACATTGTAATTCTGTCAGAGACAGCAAAGGACTTGGAAGAGCAGTTGAACGGAATGGACAGTGTCTTGAAAGGAGGATATAAGATGAACATCAACAAAAGCAAAATGAGGATAATGGAATGAAGTCGAATTAAGTCGGGTGATGCTGAGGGAATTAGATTAGGAAATGAGACACTTAACGTGGTAAAGGAGTTTTGCTATTTGGGGAGCAAAATAACTGATGATGGTCCAAGTAGAGAGGATATAAAATGTAGACTGGCAATGGCAAGGAAAGCATTTCTGAAGAAGAGAAATTTGTTAACATTGAGTATAGATTTAAGTGTCAGGAAATCATTTCTGAAAGTATTTGTATGGAGTGTAACCATGTATGGAAGTGAAACATGAGCGATAAATAGTTTGGACAAGAAGAGAATAGCTTTTGAAATGTGGTGCTACAGAAGAATGCTGAAGGTTGGATGGGTAGATCACATAACTAATGAGGTATTGAATAGAATTGGGGAGGAGTAGTTTGTGGCACAACTTGAGAAGAGAAGGGACCAGTTGGTAGGACATGTTCTGAGGCATCAAAGAATCACAAATTTAGCATTGGAGGGCAGTGTGGAGGGTAAAAACTGTAGAGGGAGACCAAGAGATGAATACGCTAAGCAGATTCAGAAGGATGTAGGTTGCAGTAAGTACTGGGAGATGAAGAAGCGTGCACAGGATAGAGTAGCATGGAGAGCTGCATCAAACCAGTCTCAGGACTGAAGACCACAACAACAACAACAACAGTGGACATTAATCAATACGTATATTGTGAAGCAGTTGTCAAGATACCCAGTTTTTGAGGGCTCTATAGAATGTACTAGAATTATCATAAGATACAAGTCTAATAACACACTTCAGTATTCTAGAAATACTATCTCTGCTACTGGAACTTCTCCAGAAAATGCTTTTCTAACTCATCCATGAATGGAAATGTGTAGAAAGAACTGTTGTTGTGGTCATGGTCTTCAGTCTCATTTGATACAGCTCTCCATGCTGCTCTATCCTGTGTAAGCCTCTTCATCTCCAAACAACTACTGCAACCAACATCCTTCTGACTCTGCTAACTGTGATCCTCTATGATTTTTATCCCCATACTTCCCTCCAGCACTAAACTGGTGATTGCTTGATACCTCAGAATGAGTCCTACCAACCAGTCCCTTCTTCTAGTTAGGCTGTGCTACAAATTTCTTTCCTCCCCAGTTGTATTCAATACTCCTCATTAGTTATGTGATCTACCCATCTAATCTTCAGCGTTCTTCTGTTGCATCACATTTCATAACCTTCTATTCTCTTCTTGTGTAAACTATTTATCGTCCATGTTTCACTTCCATACACAGCTATGCTCCAGCAAATAACTTCAGAAATGACTTCCTAACACTTAAATCTGTATCTGATGTTAACAAATTTCTCTTCTTCAGAAATGCTTTTCTTTCCATTGCCAGTCTCCATTTTATATCCTTTCTGCTTTGGCCTTCATCAGCTGCTTTGCTGCCCAAATAGCAAAACTCATCTGCTACTTTTTTGTTTCTCGTTTCCTAATCTAATTCCCTCAGCATCACCTGATTTAATTCGACTACATTCCATTATCCATGTTTTGCTTTTGTTGACGTTCATTTTATAACCTCCTTTTAAGGCAGTGTCCATTCCAGTCAACTGCTCTTCCAAATACTTTGCTGTCCTAACAGAATTACAATGTTATTGGCAAACCTCAGAATTTTTGTTTCTTCTTCCTGAACTTTAATTTGTCCTTCCAATCAAATTTTTCTTTTGTTTTCTTTACTGTTTACTCAGTGTACAGATTTAATTTTGGGGATAGGCTACAATCCTGTCTCACTCCATTCTTAACCATTGCTTCCCTTTCATGCCCCTCAACTCTTAAAACTACTGTCTGGTTTCTGTAAAAATTGTAAATAGCCTTTTGCTCTTGTATTTTACCCCTGTTACCATCAGAATTTCACAGAGAGTATTGCAGTCAACTTTGTCAGAAACTTTATATAAGTCTGCTTTCTCTAAGTCTGCAAATGCTGTAAGCATTGGTTTGCCATTCTTAAACCTATCTTCTAATATAAGACATGAGGTTGGTATTGCCTCGAATGTTCCTTCATTTCTCTGGTATCCAAACTGATCTTCCACGAGGTCAGCTTCTACTAGTTTTACCATTCTTCTGTAAAGAAGTCATGTTAACATTTTGAACTATGACTAATTAAACTGGTAGTTTGGTAATTTCGACACCTGTCAGCACCTGCTTTCTTTGGAATTCAAATATTACATTCTTCTTGAAGTCTGAGGGTATTTTGCGTGTCTCGTGCATCTTGCAGACCAATCAGGAGAGTTCTGTCATGGTTGGCTGTCCCAAAGCTATCAGTAGTTCTGATGGAATGTTGTCTAATCTCGAGGCCCCATTTTGATTTAGGTCTTTCAATGCTCTGTCAAATTCTTCTTCTGTTATCATATCTCCCATCTCATCTTCATCTATGTCATCTTCCATTTCTATAACATTTAATTCAAATTCATCTCCCTAATACAAGCCTTCTATATACTTTTTCCACCTTCAGCTTTCTCTTCTTTGCTTAGGACTGGATTTCCATCAGAGCTCTTGATATTCATACAGCTGTTCTCATTTCTCCAAAGGTCTCTTTTAATTTTCTCGTAGGCAGTATCTATCTTTCCTTTAGTGTATATACTACTATTTCCTTATATTTGCCCTCTAGCCATTCCTTCATAGTCATTTTGCACTTCCTGTATGTGTCATTTTTGAGATGTTTGTATTCCCTTTCGCATACTTCATTTGTCACGTTTTTATATTTTCTGCTCTGGTCCATTAAATTTAATATCTCCTGTGATATCCAAGGATTTCTGCTTAGTCTTGTCTTTTTACCTATTTGATCCTCTGCTGCAGCTTTTACTATTTCGTCTCTTAAAGCTACCCTTTGTAGTTTCTTCATTTTTAAATTGCCTGCAGCAGTAGTTGCGTGCTGCAAACATAGCTGGGCCATGTTTGATGTTCTGATGACTTTGCTTAGAGTTTACAGCATAGTTTGTAATGTGATTTAACCCTGTCCTTGATGCCAAGTAGTCTTCTCTTAGTTATGCACAGTATTTTGATTCCATTTATAACATAGGGTCTACATGCATGTTATCTTACTTGCTGGTACATTGGTTAATTTCCTAGGAAAACAGTTCTCAAAGTAGCCAATGACTATGATACAGAACAGATTTTATTTTTTATTTACACCAGGAGAGTTATGCACAACGTTCCACTCTATTTGACAAATTATTCTTTAAAATCCCAATTCTCTTTTTGTTTATTACCCTTGTAGCATAAATGAATTGTTCTTGTAAATAAACGGAAAGTGTGTTGAGCCTAATTGTGCTTCCCGCATAGTGGTTACCATTCTGTGCTTTCGTTGCATGAGCTATTGTAGAGCTTTTTTTCCGAGTAACTTAACACATTGTTTAAAGTACTGGTAACTGTAACTTTTGCTGTGTATAAAAAAATTATGATTTCAAGCAGCACTTAAACTATTCTGGCATGTTTTATGTTTGAAAGACTTTGTAATGGCTTCAGGAGAAAGAAGCCACACATAAGGAGCTTTATTGTGAACCACATCTGCTTTTAAAACTATACTAGTGCAACTGAGTTAAAGTATCCAAAAACTCCATAGTTTTCAATAAATGCTGGAAATGTTGTAGATAACAAAAATATCTCTTTCATTTGGCATTTTTCTGCGAGTAACAGTTACAAGGACTTGTATAAACACTGTTACTGTTTGCACTATTTTTGTGACGTGTTTTTCCTATGATACTGAAATGATTTGTTAAACTTTGCAGCCTGTGGCCACAACTAAATGTCTACATCTTCATGTTTAAAGACTCATTTGTTGCAGAAGACATACATAGATAAATCCGTGTGTGTTCTCAGCGCCTAGTCTCCGAGGTGAATTTAATGAGCGGCCTACATCATCCAAACATTGTCGAGTACCATGATCGCATAATTGATAAAACTTCAGCTACTTTATATATAATAATGGAATGGTGCCCAGGAGGTGACCTCTCTGTACTTATAACAAAATGTATAAAGTGAGTTATCCAATTTCCTTTAATATGAAACTGTGAAGAGATTACCATTTAAATTTTGTTTCTTTTGCAACACTGTTTGACAGATTAATATACAATATTCTTTATACGTCCCATAATTTAAGTTGCCTTGATTCCCAAGTTATGTTGCTGCACCAGATTTATAGAAGCTAATTATTTTATATTTGATTTCAGGAGGAATTTATCACTAGACGAAGGATTTATATGGCGTGTTCTCTATCAGATAGCGCGCGCACTTCAAGCGTGCCACTCCCAGCTTCCCTCTGGAACATTGTTGCATAGAGATGTGAAACCAGCAAATGTCTTCTTAGATTCAGATAACAATGCGAAACTTGGTGATTTTGGGTTGGCACGTATTCTAAATAGTGACAGTAGCTGTAGTCAGACATTTGTTGGCACACCTTACTACATGAGTCCTGTGAGTATACTGTATTTGCTTAAACTTCATAAACTGAGTTTTATAAACACAGAATTTTTCATGAAGTAGATGTTTTACTGCCTTTGTTACCAAGTCTTAGTCATTCACCAGTCATGGGAAGACAAATTATGTCAATTTACCACTTCAAGAATACATACAATTAGGAATAAAGTAGGTTAAGTAAATTAGAAATAAAGTAGAAATATATTAAAATATTAATAAAACTTGTAAGATGAGTGTTTTGCTAAATAATTATGAGACATAGGTATTTAGTAGCTTACTTAGTCAAAAGTGATAGCATCTTAAATTAATAATAATAAAATTAGTCATAATATAACAACTGGAGTGACTATAGTGGGGAACTCAACGAGGCTCTCCCGTGGAACTGTAGGCAGCTGAATTAGATAATGTGAAATTTGAACTAGATAGATTAAAGGGAGTAAAAGATCTGTGAGATTGGGTAAAGGTAACAAGCAGTCGGCAAAAGCAGAGCAACTCTTTAACTTCATCTATATTTGAGCAAACGATAACAAATAAATTTGACTTCTTAGGAGGGGAAGAGTGTAACTAAGCAGTAGGTCACAGTAGTGTGCAGAAGACTTCTAGCAAACAAACTCATTGTAGGTCACTACCGAAAGAGAGTAGGAAGAGAAGAGCCTTGCTGCAAGGTAGCACTCATGGGAGGGGTATAGGCCCGATGGTATGTGACAAATTAGTGGGCACCGATGGCCCTCGTAGTCTGGTCCCTTCCATCCCACAAACCATCCAACCAACAAATTAGTGAGAGTGTATCAGGTCACAACTACTGTGAAGCTGAGTGCTAGCCTTAGCCAGGTGTCAGAGGATGTAGAAAATTTGCGCCAAGATTTTGGCAAATAGGATCAGGTTATTACAGCTGGTGGAGCAGGGAATAGTGTGGCAAAGGACAGTAGAAATGGGACTACCAACTATTACAAACAAATGTGAGTTTTGTGGAAGTCCTGCAGTGCCATGACCAGCCTTGGGTAAACGCGGCTGTGCACTGTGTGAACACTGAGTTGAGCAGGCTTTTGCTGAGTGAAATGAAATCTTGTGTGACTGCTGTGCTACTTGCTACAATTGGGAGATGAGAATATACTAGACATTGCCTACAACTGAATAAAAGAGGGACAGATAGGTTGGCTGAGCTTCTTCAAGATAATATGTGGAGGCTACCATCTCACATATCAAGGTCCTTGAGCTGACTGGTCTCTGAGAGGCATCTTTTTTAGGTTAGAATCAGGATTTAGGATCCCTGTTTTCAAAGAAGTGAAAATAACAGAAGAGCCACACAATATGGTTCATAAGACACAGAAAATTAAGGTTAGCTTATTTCATCAAACTATTACAGGACTGCCCCCCCCCCATGATCCATGGACCTTGCTGTTGGTGGGGAGGCTTGCGTGCCTCAGTGATACAGATAGTCGTACCATAGGTGCAACCACAACGGAGGGGTATCTGTTGAGAGGCCAGACAAACGTGTGGTCCCTGAAGAGGGGCAGCAGCCTTTTCAGTAGTTGAAAGGGCAACAGTCTGGATGATTGACTGATCTGGCCTGGTAACACTAACCAAAACGGCCTTGCAGTGCTGGTACTGCGAACGGCTGAAAGCTAGGGGAAACTACGGCTGTAATTTTTTTCCGAGGGCATGCAGCTATACTGTGTGGTTAAATGATGATGGCATCCTCCTGGGTAAAATATTCCAGAGGTAAAATAGTCCCCCATTCGGATCTCCGGGCGGGGACTACTCAAGAGGATGTCATTATCAGGAGAAAGGAAACTGGCGTTCTATGGATCGGAGTGTGGAATGTCAGATCCCTTAATCGGGCAGGTAGGTTAGAAAATTTAAAAAGGGAAATGGATAGGTTAAAGTTAGATATAGTGGGAATTAGTGAAGTTCGGTGGCAGGAGGAACAAGACTTCTGGTCAAGTGACTAAAGGGTTATAAACAAAAAATCAAATAGGGGTAATGCAGTAGGTTTAATAATGAGAAGGAAAATAGGAATGCGGGTAAGCTACTACAAACAGCTTAGCGAACGCATTATTGTGGCCAAGATAGATACGAAGCCCACGTCTACTACAGTCATATAAGTTTATATGCCAAGTAGCTCTGCAGATGACGAAGAAATTGAAGAAATTTATGATGAAATAAAAGAAATTATTCAGATTGTGAAGGGAGACAAAAATTTAAGTCATGGGTGACTGGAATTCAGCAGTAGGAAAAGGAAGAGAAGTAAACGTAGTTGGTGAATATGGATTGGGGGTAAGAAATGAAAGAGGAAGCCGCCTGGTAGAATTTTGCACAGAGCACAACTTAATCATAGCTAACACTTGGTTCAAGAATCATGAAAAAAGGTTGTATATTTGGAATAAGCCTGGAGATACTGACACGTTTCAGGCAGATTTATATAATGGTAAGATAGAGGTTTAGGAACCAGGTTTTAAATTGTAAGACATTTCCAGGGGCAGATGTGGATTCTGGCCACAATCTATTGGTTATGACCTGTAGATTAAAACTGAAGAAACTGCAAAAAGGTGGGAATTTAAGGAGATGGGACCTGGATAAACTGAAAGAACCAGAGGTTGCACAGAGTTTCAGGGAGAGCATAAGGGAACAATTGACAGGAATGGGGGAAAGAAGTACAGTAGAAGAAGAATGGGTAGCTGTGAGGGATGAAGTAGTGAAGGCAGCAGAGGATCAAGTAGGTAAAAGGACGAGGGCTAGTAGAAATCCTTGGGTGACAGAAGAAATATTAAATTTAATTGATGAAAGGAGAAAACACAAAAATGCAGTAAATGAAGCAGGCAAAAAGGAATACAAATGTCTCAAAAATGAGATCGACAGTAAGTGCAAAAATGGCTAAGCAGGGATGGCTTGAGGACAAATGTAAGGATGTAGAGGCTTATCTCACTAGGGGTAAGATAGATACAGCCTACAGGAAAATTAAAGAGACGTTTGGAGAAAAGAGCTCCACTTGTATGAATATCAAGAGCTCAGATGGAAACCCAGATCTAAGCAAAGAAGGGAAAGCAGAAAGGTGGAAGGAGTATATAGAGGGTCTATACAAGGGCGATGAACTTGACAATATTATGGAAATGGAAGAGCATGTAGCTGAAGACGAAATGGGAGATACGATACTGCATGAAGAGTTTGACAGAGCACTGAAAGACCTAAGTCAAAACTAGGCCCCGGTAGTAGACAACATTCCATTAGAACTACTGACAGCCTTGGGAGAGCCAGTCCTGACAAAAATCTACCATCTGGTGAGCAAGATGTATGAGACAGGCGAATACCCTCAGACTTCAAGAAGAATATAATAATTCCAATCCCAAAGAAAGCAGGTGTTGACAGATGTGAAAATTACCAAACTATCAGTTTAATAAGTCACGGCTGCAAAATACTAACGCAAATTCTTCACAGACGAATGGAAAAACTGGTAAATGCAGACCTCTGAGCAGATCAGATTGGATTCCGTAGAAATGTTGGAACACGTGAGGCAATACTGACCCTACGACTTATCTTAGAAGAAAGATTAAGGAAAGGCAAACCTATGTTTCTAGGATTTGTAGACTTAGAGAAAGCTTTTGACAATGTTGATTGGAATACTCTCTTTCAAATTCTGAATGAAGGTGGCAGGGGTAAAATACAGGGAGCAAAAGGCTATTTACAATTTGTACAGAAACCAGATGACAGTTATAAGAGTCGAGGGACATGAAAGGGAAGCAGTCGTTGGGAAGGGAGTGAGACAGGGTTGTAGCCTCTCTCCGATGTTATTCAATCTGTGTATTGAGCAAGCAGTGAAGGAAACAAAAGAAAAATTCAGAGTAGTTATTAAAATCCATGGAGAAGAAATAAAAACTTTGAGGTTCGCCGATGACATTATAACTCTGCCAGAGACAGCAAAGGACTTGGAAGAGCAGTTGAACGGAATGGACAGTGTCTTGAAAGGAGGATTTAAGATGAACATCAACAAAAGCAAAATGAGGATAATGGAATGAAGTCGAATTAAGTCGGGTGATGCTGAGGGAATTAGATTAGGAAATGAGACACTTAACGTGGTAAAGGAGTTTTGCTATTTGGGGAGCAAAATAACTGATGATGGTCGAAGTAGAGAGGATATAAAATGTAGACTGGCAATGGCAAGGGAAGCGTTTCTGAAGAAGAGAAATTTGTTAACATTGAGTATAGATTTAAGTGTCAGGAAATCATTTCTGTAAGTATTTGTATGGAGTGTAGCCATGTATGGAAGTGAAACATGAGCGATAAATAGTTTGGACAAGAAGAGAATAGAAACTTTTGAAATGTGGAGCTACAGAAGAATGCTGAAGGTTAGATGGGTAGATCACATAACTAATCAGGTAGGACATGTTCTGAGGTATCAAAGAATCACAAATTTAGCATTGGAGGGCAGTGTGGAGGGTAAAAACTGTAGAGGGAGACCAAGAGATGAATACGCTAAGCAGATTCAGAAGGATGGAGGTTGCAGTAGGTACTGGGAGATGAAGAAGCTTGCACAGGATAGAGTAGCATGGACAGGTGCATCAAACCAGTCTCAGGACTGAAGACAACAACAACAACAACAACAACAACAACAACAACAACATTACAGGACTGGGTAGTAAGGTAGAAGGGCTTCTTGTCTGGAAAATTTAGAGGTCTGAAAAAAATAATCATGTGCCTGTGTTAGCATGTTATGTAAGTTACATGTAAAAGATTACACCATTTCAGCCTACCCATGTAGAAATAACATAGGAAAAGGAGTTGTTACGTACATTAAGACAGAACACATGTTCAAAAACAGTGAGTTAAGTAGATTTTGTAGTGATCACCACACAGAAGTGTGTGCTTGTGAATTAAAGCTGAAAAAAGTTCACTTTTAATTGCAGCTGTATATAGATCCCCACTGGGAAATTTTGAATTATTTATGAGGAATCTGTATTCCTAATTGTGCTGTTTATCACACACAGAAAGGAGTTAAACAATGTGTGGTTGTGTGTGTGTGTGTGGGGGGGGGGGGGGGGGGGGTACGCGTAGTCATGCTTTATGAAGAAGACCTTGTTGGCCGAAAGCTCATTTTCCGAAAGTCTTTTAGTTATGCCTATCTGCGACTCAGCATCTCTGCTATATGGTGGGTAGCAACTGTCCTTTTCATAATATTGTTGCAGACCAAGCAATTAAAATGCTCTCTCTGACCATGATGCACAGTTAAATAGGATAAACAACATATGTGTTACAGTATGGATACTTCTCAGTGGAAATCAGTTAGGATAAGTAACGACTCCAGGGCAAATCTGTTTATAGTTTATAGGAGATATAATGGGATGTAAATTGTAATAAGCAAATGCAAACATAAAATTAAATCTATTCCATGATAAATTCATATAATTGAAAACACTTTCCGCATAAGCAAATCAGAAAGGGCTATAAACAGCCATGTAAAAAAATAATGGATTTAATAGAGAGATTAAAGTATCTTGTGAAAGGAAAAGGAAAGTGTATCTTTTGGCAAGGAGAAGTAGGGATCCTGCAGTAGTTGCACACTACAAAAACTATTAAAAATTAACTAGAGAGGTTATTAAAACAAAGAACATTTGTATAAGATCAGAAATCAGTACTTCTGACAACAAACTTAAGGCTATATGAAATGTAGTGAAATGCCAGGACAACCAGCCACAGAACAAGACATCACTATTGAACTGAATGGAAGGGTTATAAATGATGAATCACAGGTAGCAAATGTATTTAATAATCAATTCTCAAATATAGTAGAAAGCATAGGGACAAACAGTTAAAGAGCAAAATAACAGCAGTATGTTGAAAATGTAACTTTCATAAAATCCAATCATGTGAATGTATTACCATTTACACATTCTCTCAATAATAAAAGCTCATCTGGTTTTGATGATATTTTTAATAGAGTGTTAAAATTTTCTTCCCATGTAATAAGCCTAGTTCTTTCTGAAACATGTAGTGCATCACTAACTCAAGGCATTTTTCCAGGGAGAATGAAATATGCCATTTTTAAAGTCTTCTTTAAGAAAGGTGATAAGGGAGATGTCAGTAACTTCTGACCTATTTCACTGCTGTCATTCTCCAAAATTTTTGAGATGATGATGTATCTCGCCTTAGCAACAATAGTATGCTTAGAAAATCACATTTTGGTTTCAGAGGGGTTGCTCTACTGAGACTGCCATTTACACGTTTATTCACCAGGTTTTATGAGCATTACATAATAAAATAGTGCCGGTTAGTATTTTCTGTGACCCCTCTAAGGCATTTGACTGTGTGAATCACAGTATTCTCCTAGATAAATTAACATTTTGTGGGATTTATGGTGCAAGCAACCAATGTATAACGTCATATCTAACCAAAAGAACGCTCTTGTACGTAGTAATTCAAGCAAGACAGTCCAAGGACATAATTCTGACCAGGGAGGAACAACATACAGAATTCCTCAAGGTTCAGCCATAGGACCACTACTGTTCCTTATATATGTAAATAGTCTTCTATCTAGTATATAGAGTGGTCCATTGATAGTGACCGGGCCAAATATCTCACGAAATAAGCATCAAACGAAAAAACTACGAAGAACAAAACTCATGTAGCTTGAAGGGGGAAACCAGATGGTGTGGCCAGCTAGATGGCACTGCCATAGGTCAAACGGATATCAACTGCGTTTTTAAAAAATAGGAACCCCCATTTTTTATTGCGCATTCGTGTAGTACGTAAAGAAATATGAATGTTTTAGTTGGACCACTTTTTTCGCCTTGTGATAGATGGCGCTGTAATAGTCACAAACGTATAAGTACATGGTATCATGTAACATTGCACCAGTGCGGACGGTATTTGCTTCATGGTACATTACCCGTGTTAAAATGGACCGTTTACCAACTGCGGAAAAGGTTGATATCGCGTTGATGTATGTCATTTGTGATCGTAGCATGTGCTATGTATGCTGCCGGTATCCTGGACGACATCATCCAAGTGTGCGGACCATTTGCCGGATAGTTACGTTATTTAAGAAAAAGGGAAGTGTTCAGCCACATGTGAAATGTTAACCACAACCTGCAACAAATTATGATGCCCAGGTACGTGTTTTAGCTGTTGTCGGGGCTAATCCGCACATCAGTTGCAGGCAAACTGTGCGAGAATTGGGAATCTCAAAAACGTCAGTGTTGAGAATGCTACATCAACATTGATTGCACCCGTACCATATTTCTATGCACGAGCAATTGCATGGTGATGAGTTTGAATGTTGTGTACAGTTCTTCCACTGGGCACAAGAGAAATTATGGGATGATGACAAATTTTTTGCAAGTGTTCTATTTAGCAACGAAGCGGTGTCATTTACTAATAGCAGTAACATAAACCGGCATAATATGCACTATTGGACAATGGAAAATCCATTATGGCTGCGACAAGTGGAACATCAGTGACCTTGGCGGGTTAATGTAGGGTGCGGCATTATGGGAGGAAGGGTAATTGGCCTCCATTTTATCCATGGCAATCTAAATGGTGCAATGTATGCTGATTTCCTATGTAATGTTCTGCCGATGTTACTTCAAGGTGTTTCACTGCATGACAGAATCATGATGTACTTCCAACATGATGGATGTCATGCACATAGCTCACGTGCAGATGAAGCGATATTGAATAGCATATTTCATGACAGGTGGATTGGTCGTTGAAGCACGTTCACCAGATCTGATGTCCCCGGATTTCTTTCTGTGGGGAAAGTTGAAGGATATTTGCTATCGTGATCCACCGACAATGCCTGACAACATGCGTCAGCGAATTGTCAATGCATGTGCGAACATTACGGAAGGGGAACTACTCACTGTTAAGAGGATTGAGGTTGACGGACATCATTTTGAACATTTATTTCATTTATCTGGTATTTACAGGTAATCACGCTGTAACAGCATGCGTTCTCAGAAATGATAGGTTCACAAAGGTACAAGTATCACATTGGAACAACCAAAATAAAATGTTCAAATATACCTATGTTCTATATTTTAATTTAAAAAACCTACTTGTTACCAACTGTTTGTCTAAAATTGTGAGCTATATGTTTGTGACTATTACAGTGCCATCTATCACAAAGCGAAAAAGGGGTCCAACTAAAATATTCATATTTCTTTACATACTACGCGAATATGTAATAAAAAATGGGGGTTCCTATTAAAAAAAACGCAGTTGATATCCGTTTGACCTATGCAGCGCCATCTATCAGGCCAACCATAGTGCCATGTGGTTTCCCCCTTCAAGCTAGACAAGTTTCATTCTTTGTAGTTTTTTCATTTGACACTTATTTTGTGAGACATTTGGCTCGGTCACTATCAATGGACCACCCTGTATAACAATCACAATTAGTTCTTTTTGCAGATGACACTGGTATCGTATTCAATCCAAACATATGTACAGAAACAGAACAAATAGTAAACAAAGTTATTAAAAGTCTCATTGATTGCTTTTCTGTGAGTGGTCTCGTCTTCAATATTAAAAAGATGCAGCATAATCAGTTCTGCACATCTAGAGGTACTTCATCAATAATAAGTGTAACACAAGGTGACAAAATAATAAATAGTATGTAAACTTCAAAATCTTAAGGATCCATATTGATGAAAATCTTTTAGAACTCCTAAAACAACTTAGTTCGGCCACATTTGTACTTAAAATCATTGCAAATCTTGGGGAGAGACATTTCAGTAAGTTGACACGTTTTCATGTTTTCATTCAGTAATGTCATATGTAGTAATATTCTGGGGTAACTCATCTTTAGGAAAGAAAGTCTCCACTGCACAAAAATGTACTGTAAGAAAAATATGTGGTGCTCACTCATGATCATCTTGTAAACATCTGTTTAAAGAGTCCGACATTTTGGCTACTGCTTCAAACTGTATGTGTTCCCTCATGAAGTATGTCGTAAATAATCCATTACAGTTCAAAAGGAACAATGAGGTACATAATTAAAATACCAGAAGGAAAACTGGCATTCATTGCTCCACATTAAGGTTGTCTAAAGCACAAAAGATGGTGCACAATGCTACAACAAAACTTTTTTATGACTTACAATTCTGCAACAAGAATTTTTGATGACTTACCCAGTGATATAAAATGTCTAACAGACAACAAAATAATAATGATAACAAACTGCGGAAGATTACCCTTCACAACTCCTATTCTGTAAAAGAATTTCTGTTACTGTAATGTGTAGAAGATGGTGGGTAGGAATTACTAACTCGCAGCTCTCCATCTTTTTTCTTTTTGTAAAATAGAGAGAGAGAAAATAGAGAAAATTAAGAAGGAAAAAACCTTAGAAATGTTCAGAATGTAACCGTAAGTACAGATTAATTTGCAATCGTTCCGATACATCGTGCTAAATGATCCATGGAACATAACTAACTTTATCAGATTTAGGTGCATTTTCTAGCTGTTCCACAGGTCCGGTCTCTGACATCAGTCTAAAAAAATTATTAACTGGTAATAGAGGTCAATGTTTTAAATAGTATCCTGAATTTTGGTCTAAACTTTTCCAGTATGAGAACACAGCTTCAGGAGGCAACATATTAAACGTACTTATTCTTGCTACAGGAATGTTTTCACGTTTTGGATAACTGACTATTTTAGAACATTCTAAAGTGGTTTTCATGCCTGATATTAAAGGCTTCCCAGTTTTCTTTATTTAATTAAAGGAATTTAAGATGAGATGTGGAGATGGCCTTGCCTGCAACTAACGAGCATGCAGGGTGCAGTCATCTGCAAGTTGTGGCTCAAGTTGGCACCTGTCACATGGTTTCTGAAGGTGTCCTCGGTTCATATAGGTGGCTGGTGGGAGTGCTTAAGACTAGTAGCCTCACTCATGAGATGCAAGAAGCTCTCACAGTTTGCAGCATTGTTCCCAGAGTTCATTGGGATCCTTTTGTTTGGAGCTGAGTAGACGGTCTCAACCAAAGGATTTGTCAACTCTGTGACAGTCTTGGCTGGTCTGTATTATCAGCTGGAGTTTGTAGGACTCCCCTTGAGGGGTCAGGCGAGCATTACATGAAAGAAGCAGTTACTTGGATAGCAGAGTACTAGTAGAGTGCACATGAGGGTTTTTTAGGCTACGCGGTAGTTTGAGGCACTCTGATGAACACTCTCCAATCAATATGCAGCAAAGGATGTCAGACAGCATTCAGAGTAAAGACACTTCGACTATCACAATATTATCTGTAAATTGTCAAGGTATTCATAACATAGTTCCCTATTTTGCGACCCTATGGGAAAGTTCTCATACTCAAATTATTCTCGGAAGCAAGAGCTGGCTTCAGCCTAAAGTGGAAAGCTATGAGATATTTAGTGAGTCATTGAACATACAAGTACATCAGAAAGACAGATTAGAGGCCACAGGAGAGGGTGTGTTTGGTACAGTTGACAAAAATATTGTCTCTATTAAGGCTGAAGTTGAGAGTGACAGTGAAGTGCCATATAACTGTTCTAGGTGAAACCAAATTAATTGTTGGATGATTTTAACAGCCACTCAATTCTGCTGTGACAGTTCTAGAGTCATTCAAATAATGTTTGTGGTCAGTAATGTGTAAATAATCAGATCATGCATTGCTAGTTGGTGGTGACTTTAATCTCTGGGGATGTCTTATGGATTCGTTGCAGGGGGTAAATAAAGACAGTCATGCGAAGTATTTTTGAACAACTTGTCTGAAAACTGTCTTGAGCAGCTAGCTCAGTAGCCCAAACGCAATGGAAATAGCTTAGACCTTGTAGCTACAGATAAGCCGGACCTAATCGACAATGTTAGTATAGAAACTCGGATTAGTGATCATGATGTCATTATAGCAACTATGGTTCTGAAATTTAATAAGTCAGTCCAGAAGACTAGGAGAGCATTTCTGTTAGAAAGAGCAGGTAAGCAGTTGTTAGCATCTAACTGAGACAGTGTATTGACATCACTTAATTCCAAAGATAGACTTAGTGAAATTATGGGCAGAATTTAAGGAGATGGTAAATTGTGGTCTAAAGAATTATGTGCCTAATAAATGGATTAAAGATGGGAAAGACCCACCATGGTTTAATAATGAGATTCGGAAACTGAGGCTGTTGCACTCTTGGTTCAAAAAATAACACGCAAATGTCAATAAACGAAGGTTAGTAGAGATTCGTGCATCTGTGAAAAAAATCTATGCCCAAAGCATACAGCATATGCCCACCATCATACCTCAGAAAAAGATATGGCGAAGAACCCGAGAAAATTCTGGTCCTATGTAAAATCACTTTGTGGGTCCATGTTACTTGTTGACGAGTCTGGTGTGGCACTTGAAGATAGCAAAATGAAAGCCGAAGTTTTAAATGTCATGTTCAAGAAATTGTTCAAGCAGGAGAATTGTACAAACATACCGTCCTGTGACCATCGAACAAACTTCCTTATGGATGACATAGTAATAAGCATCCCCATCTGTCCGCAGATGGGGACGAAACCTTGGGTTTTTAGGTGAAATCCATTTAACCATGGCATAATAGCCTGGAACATTTTATTAACTGTGACATTTCCAGCTGTGAAAGTTCACGTTTTACAATAACAATCTCTCTTGTAGAGAAGAAACTGAAGGAGTTGAAAACAAATGAGTCACCAGTTCCGGATGGAACCCAATTCAATTTTTCAAAGAGCACACTATGGCATTGACCCCTTACTTATTTTGCACTTATTGTGAATCTTTCACCCACTGCAAAGATCCAAACAACTGGAAAAAAAGTGCAAGTGACTCCTCCAAGGGCAAAATACTGGACCCACAAAATTACAGGCCAATATCCCTAACATCGTTTTGCTGCCAACTGCTGGAACATAATTTCAGTTTGAATATAATAAATTTTCAGGAGTGATCCAGAAAAGTGTGATAGGGCCACTGTTGTTCTCTATATACATAAATGATTTGGCGGACAGGGTGAGCAGCACTCTGCAGTTGTTTGCTGATGATGCTGTGATGTGGTATAAGATGTCATCGTTGAGTGACTGTTGGAGGATACAAGATGACATAGAAAAAATTTCTAGTTCGTGTGATGAATGGCAACTAGCTCTCAGTATTGAAAAAGCTAAGTTAATGTGGTGGAGTAGGTAAAACCAACCCACAGTGTTCAAATACAGCACTAGTATTGTCCTGCTTGACTCAGTCATGCCGTTTAAATATCTGGGAGTAAAATTGCAAAGAAGCAATATGAAATGGAACAAGCATGTGAGGATTGTAGTAGGAAAGGTTAATGGTTGACTTCGGTTTATTGGGAGACTTCTTGGAAAGTGTGGTTCTGCTGTAAAGGACGGGTTCGATTCCCGGCGGGGTCAGGGATTTTCTCTGCCTCGTGATGGCTGGGTGTTGTGTGATGTCCTTAGGTTAGTTGAGTTTAAGTAGTTCTAAGTTCTCGGGGACTGATGACCATAGATGTTAAGTCCCATAGTGCTCAGAGCCATTTGCTGTAAAGGAGACAGCATGTGGGATGCTAGTGCGACCTACTCTTCAGTACTTCTCGAGTGTTTGGGATCTGTACCAGATCATATTAAAGGAAGACACAAAGAAATTCAGAGGAATGCTACTAGACTTGTTACTGTAGGTCCAAACAATACACAAGGGTGACAGAGATTCTTTAGGAATTCAAACAGGAATTCTGAAGGGAATGCGACATTCTTTTCGAGGAGCACTATTGAGAAAATTTAGAGAACCAGCATTTGCAGCTGACTGCAGAAAACTTCTGTTGCCCCCAACATACATTTTGTGCAAGGACAATGAATATAAGATATGAGAAATTAGGACTCATACGGAGACATATAGATAGTAGTTATTTCCTCATTCTGTTTACAAGTGGAACAGGAAAGGAAATGACTAGCAGTGGTATTGGGTATCATACTCCGTAAGGTGGATTGCAAAGTATTGATATAGATATAGATATAGACTGAAGATGTACTACTCCCAGCTGGAAGAAGATAATGTCTGTAACAGTCCAGTTTCTAACTTTTTGTTAATAATTAAAATTATGTGTCACTCTTCTCTACAGAAGTAGTAGGACATTCTTGCTGCCTAACACAAAACCTTCAAATCGACTCGGTAATAAAGTTGTATCATTTGCAATCAAACATATTTGCTCATTGCAGCACAATTTATGAAGAAATATTAGGAATAGGAGATGCCTAAAAGTGGTTCCGTTAGGTTGCTATATTCTAGCATCTGTTTGCATGACACTTGTATAGATACAATCTGTTGCCAGTTTTCTAAGTTTGTCAGGGCAACACCAGTAGCATCATAGCACTTCAGCTTTCTTAAAAAGGTTTAATGTGATATGCAGTCAGATGTACTTAAGTCAGTGAATGCTATTGATATAAGTTCTTGCCCTTCATCTATTTTCTTACTAGAGCAGACAGACACTCCCATATCAATGCGCTTCCCTTTCTGAAATCTATATTGTATTATCTGTGACATGTCATCTTCAAAATAATTGATAAATTGATTTTTCAGTACAAATTCTATTACTTTGGCCACCGCAGAAGTTGTTGGTATTCCCCCCCCCCCCCCCCCCCTCTCTCTCTCTCTCTCTCTCTCTCTCTCTCTCTCTCTCTCTCTCTCTCTCTCTCTCTCTCTCTCTCTCTCTCTCTCTCTCTCTCTCTCTCTCTCTCCCCATCTCTACAAATTTCTCAACCCTCCCTCCCTCCCTCCCTCCCTCCCTCCCTTCCTTCCTTCCTCCCTCCTCCCCCCTCCTCCCTCCCCCCCCCCCTATCTCTCTTTCTCTCAGTATGGTGTAGTCTCACTGCGTGGGAAAGCAACAGTGGAAAAAAGTATGTTTATTGTAGTGGTGGGTGGTTTTGCAAGTTCAAAAATAATTTTCTTGTCATTGATATCTGCACATGCCGAAGGCTTGTAATCTTTCACAGTGTGTATAATTAATCCACTGTGTTCTGGAATCATCAGTTAAATTTTCTCTCAATATCTTGATATTAACTGTTTCTTATACATGCACTTTCAAATCACCACACACAGTTTTTTTTGCTCCATCCACGTCAATAATAAAGGTGGTTCCAGTTCAGGATATAGAGTTTCCAAGACTATCATCTGAGCTTTGGTACATCGAAATGAAAATTTAATCTACATTTAGTTACTCCAAAGCAGCCAAGTGTAAATCTAAATAGACACAATACTTCTGTTAGGCAGTTTTCCTACTGCTTGGCATGGCTTTGATGTAATCATCTTTCTGGTGTTGGAAGCTCTTTTCTGTGTTTGTGAATTAATATATTTAATTCGCTGATATGAATATTGAAAATATTGTTAGCGTACACAGCCACACCACCATGGAGAGCCGATTGTCAATACCAGGCATCCAACATGAGAGGATTATCAATATGGCTTCATTTCCCAAACAAATTATGGAAAAAAACACAGAATTTTTTTTCCTCAAACTTTGATTTGTTGTTCTGGCTATGAATATGTATCAATGGAAGTAATCAATGTTTGAAAATATATTATAATTGGTTACATAAAATTCAATAGATAAAAAAGTCTATCCAGTTGGCTATAAATCAGGTACATAATTTAGTACCATCACCCCCTTTATACACATGTTTTTCACTGCATTTTTCCCATGTATATTACAATATCAGACTGCTGGCTGAATAAGTGTCACAGGTGAATTCTCCCACCTTACAGCTGAAGAAGGTTTTGTGAACTGTGTAGACTAATCTATGGCATAGGTAAATGGTAGTTGCTACTAATTAGTTTCTGTTATTTCAGGAGGTTATAATGGGTGGCGCATACAGCAAAAAATCTGATGTGTGGTCACTTGGATGTATTGTTTATGAACTTTGTTCTCTCAGGCCGCCTTTCAAGGGTTCAAATATCAAACACTTAGCTCAGAAAATCATTGCAGGAAGGTATGTACCTAAATGATAAAGTAATAATACATTCTACTAATAATTTTGCATGAAACTTCCAAATTAATTTGGGAAAATTATTGTGAGGAAAACAGATTTTTAGCTTGATGTCCCTGCTTTTGCATTAACTGTATTCACACATAGTTTCATGTTCAGAACATAGTTTCATGTAGTCTTACTCAGAATTAAAGTGAAAAGTAAGTATTAGATGTATATCAGATGACAGGGAAAGGTATCAAAGCCAACTGGGGGAGGTTCTCTCTTTCACAAACTCCCACCCCACCCAAAACATTCATTTATTTATTTTGTCCACTTAGTGTTACAATTTGTAATTTCACATGTTAAGTCATTTCCCCTTGTACTTTCAAAAATCTTGTCACTGTGTCCAATTTTATATCTTGTTATTTTCCTTGTGTTTCACTTTTGTTCAGCTTTTCGTAATTCTGTGTTCCACTTCTGATCATTTCTCGCATTTTTATTGTTAAATATTAATCATAATTGTTTCCTTATGAGTCTCCTCAGCTGCAACTGAAAGATAGAATTTTAAGTTTTACGCCCTTGAGGGGCTCGCAATCCTCATGAGTACGGGTTTCTTGAGCATGTGGCCCCAAGCTGTTGCAGCACCAACTTCATTTCCTGTACTGCAATTTCTCATCTCTGAATGCCATTCCTTCTGTTGCTCTCTTTCTCTTCGTGGCAGTATTTGATGGAAATACTATCAAAAACAGTGCTGCCAAAGCAGAATTAATAAACAGACCCTTCCAAAATGCCTTCACAAAAGAAGACGAAGTAAATATTACAAAAGAAGACGAAGTAAATATTGCAGAATTCGAATTGAGAATAGCTGCCAACATGAGTAACGTAGAAGTAAATATCCTCGGAGTAGTGAAGCAACTCAAATCACTTAATAAAAGCAAGTCTTCTGGTCCAGACTGTATCCCAATTAGGTTCCTTTCGGAGTATGCTGATGCATTAGCTCCATACTTAACAATCATATACAACCGTTTGCTCGATGAAAGACCCGTAACCAAAGACTGGAAAGTTGCACAGGTCACACCAATATTCAAGAAAGGTAGTAGGAGTAATCCACTAAATTACAGGCCCATATTGTTAACGCCAATATGCAGCAGGATTTTGGAACATATATTTTGTTAGAACATTATAAATTACCTCGAAGAGAAGGGTCTATTCACACACAGTCAACATGGGTTTAGAAAACACCGTTCCTGTGAAACACAACTAGCTCTTTATTCACATGAAGTGCTGAGTGCTATTTACAAGGGATTTCAGATCGATTCCGTACTCCTGGATTTCCGGAAGGCTTTTGACACTGTACCACACAAGCGGCTCGTAGTAAAATTGTGTGCTTATGGAATATCGTCTCAGTTATGTGACTGGATTTGCAATTTCCTGTCAGAGTGGTCACAGTTTGTCATAATTGATGGAAAGTCATCGAGTAAAACCGAAGTGATTTCAGGCGTTCCCGAAGGTAGTGTTAAAGGCCGTTTGCTGTTCCTTATCTATATAAACGATTTGGGAGACAATCTGAGCAGTCATCTTCGGTTGTTTGCAGATGACGCTGTCATTTATCGACTAATAAAGTCATCAGAAGATCAAAACAAACTGCAAAACGATTTAGAAAAAATATCTGAATGATGCGAAAAGTGGCAGTTAACCCTAAATAACGAAAAGTGTGAGGTCATCCACATGAATGCGAAAAGGAACTCGTTAAACTTCGGTTACACGATAAATCAGTCTAATCTAAAAGCCGTAAATTCAACTAAATACCTAGGTATTACAATTACGAACAATTTAAATTGGAAGGACACCAAGAAAATGTGGGGAAGGCTAACCGAAGGCTGCGTTGTATTGGTAAGACACTTAGAAAATGTAACAGACCTACTAAGGAGACTGTGCATAAAAAGTTCTCGGTTTATTTACCACGTCAAATTTGGATAACATCCCAAGCTTTCGATGACTACCTCCGTCATCTTCTTCAGGGGTAAAACTGACTGTCGTGGACCTGTGAGTCTTCCGCTTTTATAAGCAGTAGACGGCTTCTCATTGGCTGGATGACATCATGGTGAAAACAGCGCGTACCGAGGTGGCGGCCTCTATATCCATAGATTTTCTTGGCGCGCTTTATCCAGCATTGCTTGCAGTGCCATCCATCGCAACAGGTGCAGAACTGCGAGGAATGTAAGAAGTCTCCCTCTGCGCCCTTTCTTTAGCAATTGCACGCTTCCATGCATTGCTGAGTGCATAACTGGAGTCTCTGTTGAAATTATTTTCACAGAGTCTAATTTCAACTGCTTTCTTGATGACAGAGTCCCAATAGTTTGAAGCATGGGCAAGTAGTCTTGCTTCATCGAACAAAATCTTATGTTTATTTAACAAACTGTGCTCAGCCACCACTGATTTTTCTAGGTACCTGTTTTTCAGGTGATGCTGATGTTCCACACAGCGATCGGCAACAGTTATTACAGACTGGCCCACATAATTTTTGCCACACTCGCAAGAAATGCTGTAAATTCCTGGCACTCTCAGGGTCGCAACATCTCCTTATTCTTCCTGGTTGGCCGGAAGACTAGTCTGATTCCATTCCGGCTCAGGACTCTGCCAATCTTGCTGGTCGTTGCACCGCAGAATGGTAGTCACACGATATGCTGGTCCTCTTCATCTGTTTGAACAGCGTCCTTCCTAAGTTTCTTCGCCAGCGTAGATCTGATATCACGATCGGCATATCCATTTTTTCTGAATACCGTCGTCAGATGTTTAATCTCGGAACCGAGATGATCCTTGTCTGAAATAGTTCTTGCTCTGTGTACCAAGGTATTCAGCATAGCTTTCTTCTGAGCTGGGTGGTGAAAAATACACGCGTTTAGATATAAATCTGTATGCATCGGTTTTCTTTACACAGAATGTCCGAGACATCCATCTGATTTTCGCCCCACCAGCACATCTAAGAAGGGTAACTTCCCATTCTCCTCCACCTCCACTGAAAATCGTGTGTTCTGATGTATACCATTCAAATGATCAACAAACTGCTGCAGAGCAAGGACTATTTCTGTAAAGACAGTCAGTTTATTTGAAATGAAGTGCTTCAACAACACTGCTGGTTCAACTGTTTGCTGACTTTAAAGTACACATTTTCATTTTCTGGAATTATATCGTAAGAAAGACCAAACACGAGATAATGCAGCACTGGTTCTCCAAGGAAATTGGTATCTTGAAAACCGCACTGAAAAGCTTAATACCAAGTAGGTACCTACTTCAGTATGGATTTGGACATATGAGTGTGCACTTTAAGCCAAATTGTGCATTTCAGTATGGTTTACGAAATTCTGATGTTCTTGGCATATTCTCTGATGTCCTGTTTCTTTTATGTCATATTGTAAGTGCTCTTAATGCTATATACGTAAGAACATATGTAAATGTCCACTTGAAGGTGAAGCAGGCAAATTTGGTCAATGGTATTGAATAAAATGTTTTGTTTCAAATATACTGACAGCTTCAGCAGAATTTTACAAAACTGGCATCCACCAAACGCAATGTTTGTCAACCACAAGACCTGTCTCAACACTTGTCTGGTACCTCTACTAGGCTTGACTTTACACTGTGTTTTATCATTGTAACTCCCCTTCTAAAGATGAATAAAAACTGCCAGTTATATGGTTTCTTGGCTCCACAGATAATTGTGTTAATTTTTTATACAGTTTGAAAAAGTCATCCGGAACTTATTGTCCTTAGTTCTGATGTATACAAACCTCTGTTTTGGTGGCGTTTTTTTCCAAGAAATTTGTATTCCTTCTTAGTAGCTTTTTGCAGTGCTGTGTGGATGCAAACCTGACAGGAAGTGCTACATAACAGCATTGCAGACTACGAATAAAAAAAAAAGTCTATGATAAAGTCACCAGATAGCAACATGTTTGGCTATAGTAGTAGAGTCTAGTTCTGAAAAGAATATTATGCCAAAGACTGCTTTCTTATTTTGCATTCCTTATCTGGGTGGGAAATGATGAAACAATTGTCGTAAGTATATTGATCCTGTATGTCCCCTCCGAACAACATGCTGCTGTGCAGCACATGTCATATAATGCCCCTGTACGTATGAAATTCCAAACACAAATACGATGAATGGCATTAATGAGCAGAGTACATCATCGTAGCTACACAAGCGCAGTAACCCATGTTTTGGGATGCTCTCTGGCAACTACTCAAACACACCTACTGCTAACAGGTCAAGGGAAATATTGTGAATGGCAGTTTGAGAAGTGTTACTTTCAAAGTACAATTTCCTTTTATGAAAGGTGAATTTTGTTACCTGTGAAAATGTGCACTGAATTTCTTAAATCACTGAGTGTTTGATTCTCATTCAAATCTTAGTATCCTGAGGATCAGCCATATTGAAAAATTTGGGCCTGAGAAGACCAGCCATTTATGCCATTGTTTAAAATTTTACTGGCACATTTGTGTTTGTAAAGAGTAACACACAAAAAAGACCAATATTATATGTGAAAGCTTAGCTTATCATGTAGGTATACTATATGTGAATTAATTTAAACCATTAATTTTTCATATTTGTGTGTTCGCGTTACTTAACAGTGATGTTGCTACTGGCTGACTACACCATATGTCCTATGCTTTGAATACCTGTTGTCATTGGCTGGTGAGATCCTGCGACGTAAACTATGATTGGCTGACAAAAGCGCGTGTAAAACCTTCACTATTCAAAGGATTCATAAATCTTACAGCTCTGAGGAAAAGTATACTGTCACTTAACACAGAAAAAGCATATTTTCATCTGTGAAAAAGTGTATTTTTAACCAGAAAACCCAGGAATTTTTGTTTCTTGTCCACATATACACCATGGCTTCAGAGCAACGTCTTAGCCATTCTTACATAGTGATGTTCTTATGTACCCTTTTGGTTGACCCACTGACATCATAGGGCCACACTGCTGATTCTTGAGCTGCTACTTGCCCATGCATGACAAAGAAAAAGACGCCCAATGTCCTGGGGCATTAGGACTCCCAGCAACAGACATGGTGCCACATAGCCTTTGCTACGGCTGGGTGGCACCTGCGGAGAGAGCCCACAATTGAAGTAGGTGCCATCAGGGAAGATGTTTTGCGCATGAAACATATTAAATTACACTAAAACAATTGCTGTTGTGATCCGGCCATTTCATCAGATAGTAATAGAAATTTCAATGTGGACAGTTATAACTGTACTGCTTTCCCTACACAGGCTATCCCATGGGAAGAGGCACAAGCTGTCTAGAACCAAAACAATTTATCCAATACCTAGTTCATACTCAAGCTGCTGGGGGTGCATTTAATGTGACTAAGCCATTACTTTTTGTGGACCATATTCAAGAAATTTGGAGAAGCTGAGTCACTGGGGAAAATGTGCAGTGGATTGCTAATGAGCCTTCTCTGCTGCACAGTCTACAGCTCTTCAGGCAGATGAAAGCACATGACATACCAGCAACCATTATTCCACACACAACTTTAATTATGGTCCAAAGAATCATCATCCACCAAGGCCTTACACTCCAAACAGACAAGGAGCTATAAACTAAGCTTGAGCAGCGAAGTGTACATTTTGTCCAGTGCGTCCAGAAAGTTTCCAGAGATAAGTGAACAGATACAGATGCCTTTATCGTAGCCTTTGAAGGGAATGTCCTGTAAAAAAATTGAAGCCCAGGTGTACAAATATGACATGAAACATTTCGTCCCATCACCCATGAAGCACTTCCTCCTCCATCATTTACCAGTGACTGGGTACCATCTCAGGACCCCTCATCCTGGAAACTCACAGATCAGAGGCCCAATGCCAGTTAGTGGCAGAAGGAAGCACGGCCTGTCGGTGCCAGGGATGCTCGCTCTTCATCTGTCGCCACGTTTGTTGCAGTTAGGCCCTTGCAAGAATCACAGCCACCAAAGGCTGTGGAGGAGGGGGTGGAGGTGGAGGAGGAGGAGGAGGAGGAGGAGGAGGAGAAGAAGAAGAAGAAGAAGAAGAATTGGTACAAGGTTACTCCAGTGGCCCCAGAGGTGCTAGATCTCCCCACTCTGTTGGATTCTGAAGCAATTTTCATTGATGTGATTCCATTCCCATCAGTAACAGGCAGTGATCCTGGTGCGTGACTGGCCCTCTTCCACCCTTCGTGCCTAACTTGACACCCATAAAATAAACATTCAGTGGAACTGTAATGAATATTACTGTCACCTGCCACAACTACAACACTATATTCTCCTGCAATTTGTTTTGGTCTACAAGAAGTATACTTCATCGATGACCATTTCTCAAAGCTCTGTGGTTGTCATGTATTCTGTGATCCTGTGCTAGGCCTGAAAGTGTGTCTGGAGGGTTTTGTACATTGGATCACACAGATGTCAGAGAGTGGATTCCCCTTTGTATTATGCTGGAAGTATACTTAAGTACATCAGTGCATCAATGCTCACCAGCCCCTATTGGGGGGGGGGGGGGGGGGGTGTGCCCACACTACTTCATCTGGTAGAGACCTTATAACTAACCAGTTTCTTACCAATCATGATCTATGCTGCCTCAATGATGGCACTCCTACCTACCTTAGGATTGCCCATTGCACCTTCTGAGCTATAGCTCTCTTCCCTCAATCTCGTAGATTCAGTAAATTGGTCACTACATGACGATCTTTGTGACAGTACCGCTTTCCAGTTGTCCTGTCCCTTCACGGACACCACCAGATGGACCGACTACCATGTTGTGTGCATCAAAGAACTAACTGGCAAATGTATGCCTCTGCTGTTACCTTTGATCCTCTCTGTCAGATAGCATCAACAAGGTTGTGAGAGATCTCCAATGCTATCACTCATACTGCTGGAACTGACATTCCACTTTCTACAGGTCCCCTCCATCGCCGTTTCATACCATGGTGGACTGAAGACATTGCTATAGCTGTTCAGGATTGCTGAAAGAGTCCTGCATGTTTCAAGCAACGTCCTTCACAGAACAACTGTATCACCTTTAAGCAGTTTTGTCGTAATGCTCACTGTCTAGCACTAGGTCTCCTCCCTGGGAATGTACACCTCTTCATACTAGGTGTGGGCCACCCTTCCTGGGCTTCTGGGCTGCCAAAGATCCACAACTGTACTGGACCTCTTCCTTTGAGTGGTCTCTGTATGGACATGTTGGCTCTTGACTAACACCTCGCAATCCACTTTGCAACAGCATTAATGCCGGACTGCCTTCTGGATGCATAAGTGTCATATTGAAGGCAGGCCCCTCTGCTTTGTCCGTCTGCACCCCAAATTATATAATGAACCAATCACTGTCTGGACAGCAAACTGCTTCAGGCTCCTGCCTCATCTCATGATGTAGCCCCGGGCACTGACAGCATTCCCAGTCGGATGATACATTATCTGACTGTTACTCAATGGCTCTATCTCCTCGGCCTTAAGTTTATTTGGCTCATAGTATCCTTGTTCCAATCCTTAATCAGGACAATAACTCAATATCCATTGACAGTTACTGGCCAATTAGGTTCACCAATGTGCTCTGCAGACTATGTGAAAGGATAGTTGTCCACAGTTACGCTGAGTACTTGAACCTCATGACCTTTCGATTCCCTGTCAGTGTGGTTACTGGTAGGGACAATCATAACCATCTGGTTTGGTTGGAAACAGCAATCCAACAGGCTTTTTTTAAACGCCTACACATCATTGCAGTCTTTTTTTATCTATGTAAGGCATACACCACCACCTGCTGCTATCACATCTTACTTAGCCACCAGTCTTGATTTGTCAATTTTTATGCCACTAGTTGTTCCAGGTTAGAGTTGATACTTCATTCAGCTTTCCAGTGGTCCAAGAGTATGGCATACTGTAGGACTCTGTGTGAGTTTTACACTCATTCTCATTGTCATCAATGGCTAGTGTCCTTGGTCGGACCTCTGGTCTCCCTCACGCCCAATGTTGATGCGTTTGTATTTGGTATTGCTCCCACTCTGTAGTCATAACTGAATGCCATCACCGAAACACCAATCCAAAGGCACTTTGCTTGGACCTTTTCCCATGGTTACCAGTTCACTCTTGCAAAAACACAGGTCATGCATTTTTGTCATCATACCATGGTCTGTCCCGACGCAGAATTCTTCTTGGGCATGCAGCTCTTGGACATTGTTGCACAGTCCTGATATTTGGGGTCTCCTCGCTGACAAGAAGCTAACTTGGCTGCCCCGTGTTTGTCAACTAAAGACTGACTTATTGCAAAAGCTTAACACTCTCTGCTTCTTGCACACAACTCTTGGTATTGGTTCAATCTTGCCTGGACTATTTTTGCCAAGTTTATGGCTCTGCGGCACCTTCAGCATCGAAATTGTTAGACCAAATGCATCACTGTGGAGTTCAGCTCGCCACTGGCATCTTCCAAACTAGTCCCACAGGCAATTTCTTGCCGAAGTGGGAATCTTGCCTCTTCAGTTTCATCTGTACCAACTCTTCCTGACCTATGCAATCGCTGTTCGACAATTTTGTGATTGTCCAACATATCCTGTTATTTCTGCATAAGAGGAACATCTATCCCCCCCCCCCCCTTCCCCCATCTCCCTAGGTGGAAGTACAGATCAGAATGTGCCTCAGAGCCCTCTGCAAGAAGCTCTGCCTACCCTTCTTAGAAAGTACTCCCCTAATGTGCATTGAATAGAGGGTTTAATTGAGGGTGGAGGTGGTTATGTGACTTTTATGAAAGTTTGTTACAGTTGTGGCTACAGTTGCCTAAGACTGCAGTCATGTGTGTGTGTGGGGGGGGGGGGGGGGGGGTTGTCTGTTTTTGGTGAAGGCCTTATGGACCGAAAGCTTTAATTGTGACAGTGTTTTTGTTGTCTGCGACTCAGCATCTCCACTCTATGGTGAGTGACAACTTTCCTTCTCATAACGTGTTTGGTCCCACTCATTCAGGTTACTGCAAACATGAACCAGAATATTTATTCCAACATTTCTGTGAACAAATACTGCTCTTCCTTTTCCATCGTCATGATGTGGATGCTCCCATATTCCAAGATGATAAAAGTCATGTTCAGATGGCTGTACGCATACATCCCTAGTTTGATGAACAATCAGATAATCTTTTACACTTCAACTATCCCACTAAATCAGCTGATCTTAGTCCCATAAAAGATGCCTGGAACTGTTGGGTACAATGGTGAAATCTAGCAAACAATGAATGTCCTATCAATTTGGTAGGTCTCATCAATGAGCAGCTTCTGCTGGTTACAATACACCTAAAGGAACTCATGGATGGTCTTCAGCATTAAATTGAGGCCATTATCGTGACTGGAGGTGGTATTGTATGGTATTAACTTGCTCTCTCTTAGGTGTGACAATCTTTTGCCAGGAGTACCCAGAATGAAATTTTCACTCTGCATTGGAGTGTGCTCTGATGTGAAACTCCCTGGCAGATTAAAACAGTGTGCGGGACCGACACTTGAACTCGAGTTTGAGTCTCGGTCTGGCACACAATTTTAATCTGCCAGGAGTGTTTATCTTAAGAATGTGAAATGCATTCCTTAACTTAAGTATTACATAGTTTGTATCTGCAAAGTATTATTTTGATATCCTCAAGAGCGCAAGCATGGGAAATCTCTTTAACGATGACTTTCACTCTCTCAAATAAAATTTCAATTCCATTCTTTGTTTTCATTAGTAATTCTGTTTTTATGACTACATATAAATCTGAGGTAACTTCATTTGTAATGTGTCATACTATTGTGGTACTCTAAGCATCAGTAAATACACAGTTATATTGTGGTGACACTGCTGAATAACCTGAGAACAACCAGTAGACATGGACTCTGTGGTTCTGTTTCCCAAATAAATATTTGTAAGATTAAATTATGTTCCATTTAATATATTATGATGATTTATTCAGTTTTGTGTAGGTCCAATAGTTGTTTGTTATTTATTGTTCAAATATGAGAGACTATGTATGCTAGAGTACCTTGTTGCTTGTTGAGATTCAATCTTTGTATGACCACAATATTAAGAATACATTCACAAAAGCTAAAATTCAAAAGGACATTATTTATATTGTATAAGCCGATTAAAATTACTGGATAGTTGACACTTCACATGTTGGAGCTGGTTTCCTCCAGTCAGAGAGCTCAGCTTCATGCCCAACCTGTTCACCATTCCCAAACTGTCACAGTTGGTTAGTTGACTTCCAGTTCTTTGCCCAGCTTTCTTTCTTGATATGTTTGGATCCCAAATCATGCTTCAGACACTTTTATTTCATCACACATAATAACCACACACACACACACACACACACACACACACACACACACACACACACACACACACAACGGTGCTAATGAAATACACGTGTTTCACACACATAGCTAATCAAACACTACTCAATACTTCTGCAACAGACGCAATTCAACTTCACTTCTTATACAGTTATCATAATAACAGAGACAGGATTACATTAGATAAGCTTCAAATTACAAAATTTTTGAAAGCTGCAATATTCATCATTGTGACTGGATCTCTACAGTTATAAATACAGCTATTTATGACAGTTTTGTTGCAGACCACAATAGTTAACGTATAAACCTGATGCTCAGAAGATTGTAGGTTTGGATCACATCAAATGTAGCAATTATTTTTTATTTCTACATGTAATAAAAAAAATGATTATTATTTCATTTGGAATCTGACTGTGTAACCTATAATCTGCAGCCAAATATCAGTGAGGACTGCTAGCCAATGTGAAGACAGTTTCAAAAACCAATAATAGTGAGAAATTAAA
Source organism: Schistocerca gregaria (assembly GCF_023897955.1). NCBI lineage: Eukaryota > Metazoa > Arthropoda > Insecta > Orthoptera > Acrididae > Schistocerca > Schistocerca gregaria. The sequence goes on from NC_064923.1 coordinate 561,453,070, forward strand.
TTTACCTTTAGTGCTGAAACTGAATTTTTTATGTCTTGCTCATTGAGGTTAGCCTTGATCATCGTGAACAAAATTATCATGATTTTAGTTTTGCCACAGATTATTGAACATCATTTTCTCGGATACATTGTACATCACAAGGTTGTGGGCTACAAAACGTGTCATCTACAGCCGTTTAGTCATTGGATACTTAAAATCATCTCACATTACCAACATACATCTGGTGGTAATTTCCAACATTGTTCCACATTACATATTAACAGCATTTGTGAAGTGACACATCATGTTTTTGTGTCACCTATAACAGAGTGGTAGCCAGCAGCCGATGTGACAACACTGTAGCAGCAAAAGACAGATGTCAACTATCAAATAATTTTAATTGGACAATGTTAAATAGATGTTACCCTGGCTAATATCCTCTTGCTATTAATGCAGTTATTATTTTAATCTTACAGGTTTCCAAGAATTCCAGCACACTATTCTGAAGACCTCCAAAACATAATTTCACTAATGCTAAGTTCTAAGCCCTGTGATCGCCCAACAGTTGATGTTTTAATTCAGAATCCTGTTGTTCTTTCCCATGTCATTCAAGATTGCATTAACGCAAAGTTATCTGTACCTAAAAGTCTTCAGATGCTGGAAAATCCATGTGAAACAACTGAAAAGGTTAAAGTATTCCTACAAGATAACTTTGCAGCTTCCAACCTTGCTGATGTTCAAGTGATACCAAATGACAGTTTCTCAAAAGGCTTTGACTATAAGTTTCAGGATGTATTGTCAAAAAAACTGGCAGAGCTCAAAAGAAAAGAGGCAGCATTGCAGTTAAAAGAGTTTGCAGTTGCTGAAAGAGAACGAGCTGTTCAAAAGAAAGAGAGAGATTTGTACACAGCAGCAACAGCTGAAGGAAGATTTATGACTGAGGGGAAAAGTCAGCATAAATATCGTGATGTCAAGTTGACAGCATGGAAACAGAAAACTCCACACTTGTACCATATGCCTATGAAGAATGAAGACACTTCTTTCAGTGCAGACACAGGTGACACAAGTATTCTTCCAACTTCTGCAAAACTGATCACAGATGCAAAAGAATGTTTCATAAAAAAACCAAATGAAAGGAGAGTTCATTTTGATACTGTACAAGTACTGGATGCTGTTGAGTATACATTTTATGACAGAAGTAGTACCCTGTGCACTAAAAAGCCTGCAACTAGTAAAACTAACGAACATATGCATTCTGAAACTGCTGGTTGCATCAGCAAGAAAAGTGTATTACATGGAAAGTCCTCTGCTCAGGTTCTCCAAAATGTTGACAATATCAACCAGAATAATGTGGACAATTCACATAGGCATGTATTCAGCCAGTGGAAAAAGGCAGGTACCATTCCCCGGACAGGGAGGGGTAATTGTTCAAATAAGGAAAATAAGCATCCTACAATGTCTTCCGTTCAAAATGCAGTCGAATTGCCTGTGGATGATGTTCTTACCAAGAAATTCAGTTCAGTGGTAAATTTCCGATGAATTCTTGTTGTGGAGAGTGAGTGATATGGTCTCATGTATTAAACACATACAAAAAACTTAGTACCTGACTAGTTTGTAGCTAATCAAATTAACATGGGGATAGTTGATCAATAAAATTATTTTATTTGTATTGAGTCTCAAGGATCCTAGAAAACTGACGCACATATGTACTTAACATCTAACATGTGAGCTTCAATTGGTTTTATTATGCTTTACTGTTTTTATATAAAAATTTTGATGTGCTTGATTAAAAAATATTTAATTGTTGACCATTATAAATGTGGAATTGAAATGTATCTTCTCCTTGTTAGATAATTTGTTGTACTACCCTCTGACTCCAGCAGGTTCATTTAGTCACATCAGATGTTTGTCAACTGTGCAGACAGAAAGTTTCTGTGCTAAACAGTAAATTAAACGCATTCACAGTGTTAAATAAACACTCTTTGGCTCAGAATTGTCCTAAAATGCTACTTGCAGTATAATAGTAACTAATCTGTCCAAGGATCATTATTAATGAACTGATATCGTATTTAATGAGAAATTATGCAGGTAACATTCAGTATTAGAATCATCGTTACTCTCATTTTGTGGAAAGTTTTTGTAGGTACTAGAAACTGCTGCTAACGTGAATGCCCTATGGCCTGTTGTTGGCAATGATAAAATAGTACTGTTAGATAGATAAAGAACTCATGTTGACATCAGCACTTGACCCAAGTTCTGACTAATTTCCATTTCCAACAGGCAAACAAATTACTACTACAAACACACAGCTGTGGTATCACAGAAATAGCAACACTAGGTGCAACAGAAATCGTATCCATTGGACAATCTCCAAATCTGCAGATGTGGGAATAATAAATCCCCAGGAAACATAAGGTGAAGAAATGAAAGAATACTTAACACAACATGAACATATATCATAAAAATAGATTCATAGAGAAATTTAAAAAGAAAATTTAAAACAGAAAATATAGGGAGGATAAAAGAGATATCATTTTGTGAAGATGTTTTGGGAGGATATGAATGCAAAACACAAAGTATCCACTTTGAATGGGGAAATGGAAGGAAGGAGGATAGGTTACACAAACTGAAAGTAGGAACCAGCTGTTAAATGAATTGTGATATTTAAATGTGGATACAGAATCCTGAGATTGTGAAACTGAAGCTTCCATTTTTGGAAATTAGGCAAAAAAAGAAATGCACAGTAGTTATAAAAACAAGGGCCAAGATATTGTGTATGTTGCCCATTGTCACACTGTTCACCACATAACAAAGTTGTCAAGAGGAAAAAGTTTTTGTTATCACTTAAAATGTGACAAAACTGAAATCTTATACACATCCCACAAACTCGTCAGAAATTTAACAGACTTGTGAAATTAATTCAAGGTCTAGAAAAAATAGAAGTGCATGATATTAATGATCCAATTAATAAAACGTTTTGGGCTATTATCCCATGGTTGAATGAATTTCACATTTAAACCCAATGTTTCATCCTCATCTGCGGGGGCCATTTTCAAGGGTGATTGTAGCTTCTTTGAGTGTCCAATTCACACCAGGGCTCACTATTGACTTTATCAAAATTCCTTTACACTTGCTTCCACACAGTGTTTTGAATATCTGAGACAGCTGGCTGTTGTCGACTGCTGTCATCCACTGTTGCTATCACCCCATCTTCGGCACTGGAATCCAAATGTCATTCAATTTCACACCCTACTCCTTCCTACTGAAATTCCCGGGGTGTTTTACAATCTTAGTAGCGTCCTGTATAGCCTTTCGTGGTATCTGCTTATGGCTGCCAGTCCTGGAGTCATTCCAGAATGAATGTGGTGGTCTCCTGTCTAGAAAGAATGTTACACAACAGCTGATCTGTCAACCACCCCTCCTCTAGTCTTTTTTGACTATTCTTTTTGTAATATCCATGTACGCATTCCCACGACGACACAGAATCCCATAAATTCCTGCTTTCTTCAGGGATTGGTGAGCATCCTTGTCCGATTTTAGATGATCTCTTATCTGCCACATTCGTTTTTATATTATCACAATGTTCTGTTTTTCTTAAGTTTTTTCCTATTTTGTCACTTTCATCCTTAATGAAGGGCAGGAAAACTATATTTCACAGGCACTCTTGCATCACGATGATTTCTGCACAATCATCTTAATGCCCGTTTTACCTCCGCAGACAAATAACAATTTTTGAGCAGTGCATTGAAGTAGGGAGGTTATGAGGATATTACAAAAAGAAGGTCAAAAAATAACTAGAAGAGAACATGCCAATTGCAGAAGTGGGGAGACTGACAGATCAGCTGTTGTAGAACATGCTTTGCAGCCAGTAGACCACCACATTCATTTTGATAGGACTAAAGTACTGGCAGCCACAAGTGAATACCATGAAAGGCTATACAGAGGGGCTATAGAGATTTAAAACACCCCAGGAATTTCAGTAGGAAGGAGGAGGACATGAAAATGAATGACATCTGGATTCTTTTCTGAAGAAGATGTGTACCAGTCTTCCATCCTGGTATGATAGCAACAGCAGATGACAGCAGCCGACAATGGCCAATTGCAATGTTATTCAAACCGTGTGACATGTCACTGCGCGGATGTGCACACAAAATTTTGCTGCAGTCAGTAGTGAGCCATGGTGTGAACCAGACACTCAAAGAACCTACTGTCCCCCATGCAAATGTTCTCTGCAGATGAGGATGAAACATTGGGTTTAAATGTGAAGTCCATTCAATCAAGACATAATAGCCCCAAACATTTTGTTAACTGATACATTTCTGGCCATGAAAGTTTACATTTTACCATTACAGTGTTTTCATGGGGGTCCAGACTTGAAAACCACAAAACTGAGCAAAATGCAGAATTGTGGTAAATTATAAAACCCCAACAAACCCATATGTAGTTATCATATAGTATTAAAAATCGCAGTCATCACCAATAAATTGTATAAAATCTGTATAACTAAAGGAAATTAAATGTAAAATATAAAGCTTATACAATGGTTTTTAGTAATGAATTTCATCAATTCTTTAAAAAATCTCATCAAGAAATTGAAATTGATCTGGGTACAAGGTAATCAGGCTCTTTGCCGACATGTTACAGCCACAAGGTATATATCAAAAAACAAGTTTTCTAGACATCTTTCCTTTATGTTCATTTGGGAAAAAGCAAAAATTGATGAATATGGTGAGTTAAACTGAAAACTGTGAAGTATGGTGAAAGGCAGTGGAATCTATCATGTGGGGGTGTGTGTTTCCTTCTGTAGCCAATGGCAGTTTAATTGGGTCGAGTACCTTAAAACAGGTTTTCGGAACAGGTTTCCTGCTACTTGATGTAGACACTATTTAGAAACATCTTTCAAAACACGGAAACATATATCTGTAGCAATGTTTCAGACCAGTTACCAAGTGCGACTGCTACATGTTGCAAGTGGATGTTTATATGTTGCATTGCATGTGTTTCGTTTTCTCGTACTGTGTTAAATTTTTCTGGAAAAAAAGGCATTAGACAAGGCAGCAGCCTGTCAAATTGTTATTGTTGTACCAGGCTGAAGACTGCCTGAAGTAAGCAGTACAAGAACAGCAACAAAACAAGACACTCTGCAGGAAACTGCTGCCACATTTGGTAAAATACGGAGAAAGACTGCGTAGAAAAGAAAATAAGTTTGTCATAGCTTGCTTTGAAATGTGAAATAAATATGGCTCTGGTATAAATCTCCCAATTGCCAACAAAAACTAAGACTAACAGCATGTTTTTTAATAAATAAATAAATCGGTGATACCATATTTGCCAGAAATTCAAAATCGTTACATGATATCCAAGTGAACATATGGAAACTAGAGCTGTCTTCCAAATAAAGTTCCTGTACACAACAAGCTTTTCCCTGCAGTTGTTCTATATTTTTTTTTTGTTTTCGCTCACCAAAGACGACGACCATGTGCAAACCATTACATCTATTTCATACGGCAACTATTCTTCTTCTTCTTCTTCTTCTTCTCCTCCTCCTCCTCCTCCTCCTCCTCCTCCTCCTCCTCTCTCTCTCTCTCTCTCTCTCCTCCCCCCCCCCTCTCTCTCTCTCTCTCTCTCTCTCTCTCTCTCTCTCTCTCTCTCTCCCCCTCCCCCCCTCCTCTCAATCATTACCAACTATTATACAAACTCTCCATCAAAATAATAATCTAATTTTCAAACCAATTACAGAATTCTTTGATAAATACAACCTTATTCTGTAAAACTGAGAAATGTTCTTGGCCTTCAGGTCTCAAGTACGATAAACGAAAGAAGAATGAACAACTACAACGTCTTTCATTTTGTTTGCTTTAACCTTCGAATATTAGTAATGCAGTAGTACATATTATTAAACACGCAAAAAAAGTTGATACTTAGCACACTGGCTGATGGGAACGGCTGTAAATGGGAACTGCCTTTGCAGTCGCTTCCATCAGCCACCGCGCCGAGTGTCAACTTTGTTTGCGTGTTTAATGCAGTTCCCTTGCCTCTAAACATGATGTGGCACACAATACGAAGACAAACAACAAATACTGTAGCAATCAATGCAAATACACTGAGAAATGTTTGCTGGCAGTATGGACAGAAACAAAGTCGTAAACAGATGCGAAACACTGTAGGAAATTATTTTCTCAACAGAAACATGTTTTCAGGGGCAGTATTGATGTGGCTTCATGCTACTTTTTGCAGTTGTGATGTCACTATTGTGCTTTCGATTTTTGTGAGTGCTTGTGAATGATCCGTATGTGAACTGTGTGCTTGATTATCCATTTCCTTCATAGTGTGTAGCGTATGTCACAGTATGCTGTTTCAAAGCAATTGTGCATTGAAAGTACCCTTTCACAAATACAGCACACTATCGTTAAATGTCAGTTAATAAAGCATCAATGATGTAAGGCTTCAAGAGATTTTGTGATTTATCCTACATAGAAAATAACAGCAACCAGCTACTTTTTACAGTGTTATTTATTTATTTAAATAGTGCCGTTACTGGTTTCTAACCGACAGGTTCATCTTCAGATGGCTAGTTCACATTAAGATACACTTCACATTAGCTTAGTAACCGAAACATCTTTACTTTATAATTTGTTTACATCATTTAAAATAATTGCAAGGCACAATTACAGTTAAAAGGACATTGTCCCACAGCTAGAACTGTAAAAAATGGCTGGTTGCTGTTATCACCTACATAAGAGTCAACCTATATTTTATACACAGCTACAGGCTCAGAATATCAATTTTCGGCAAAATAGGATTTTATGATAACAAATGTACAAGACAAGATTCAGAGGATTAAGCTGTAACGTAACATAAGGTCACAGTCAGCCAAGTTAGAGGTTTACAACTTGATGCAAATTTTCAACTTACCATTATTATCACATTAGTTATTATCATAGTACAATATGTGCTACAATATTCAAGCTTGTTAAACATCCCTGACTCATTAAAGAAAGAAATACGAAATGAGTATTTGACAGGGGTCATTTCAGAGTGTGTGGTTAGGCAGAAACCTAAGAGGACAGCATACATTTACATGAGTGAAACGAACAGCAATAAAATGCATGTATTCTTTCTTGTCACAAATACTTTTCTGTTTATTTCAAAGTATGTGGCGATTTCCTATTGTGTCGGCAGGCAGGAATCTAAGAAGACAGCTTAAATTGCTGAAAGTGATACAACAAGCAATAACATTCATCCTTGTCACAAATATTTCACACTTTGTACAACCATATTCCCCTAAGGAGTTCTTGTTACAACTGACTATAGTGGTCAACAAATCAATAGCCTACACCACGCCACCACATCACGATGTCAGTTCCTGCAAAACATAGTGTGAATCGTACGCAACCTGTCATCATTGAGCGGAAAAGCAAAATGTTGCAATCGGTGTTGGCAACACCGATCATAGATTACGTAGCATTTCCTCTCTCACGTATCCCCTATCCTCAACGGCCTAAAATATTCCTTTAGCTCTGCCATCACCCACAGTGTGAATCATCTGTCTGTTGTGCCACTTATAACTCGTTCAGTCATCTCAAACATCAACAGGAAGAAAACAGTACGAAGTCAAGTGAGATGTCAAGTAAGAATGTAGAATTGAGTAAACTTTACTAAGAAGAAACATAGAAACAGGTAATTTTTAGCATTACTCTTATGGATTTTCAAGGGGCTATGAATTCATGGTCTAGAATCGCGAAAAATGTAAAATTGAAATTCCACTGCAATGATCTGGTTTAAGTAAAATTTCAACTGTCTATCAAACACCACCGAGGAGGATCACATCTCTTTTGTGAATATGTGCTTGGCCCCCACTCATTTTTTATCTTTCCCAGCACACTCTACAGCTTTTCATCCTTCACTATATGGTCCCCATTGTTGTCTTCCAAATTTTACAGCAGTGCAGATTGTGCAGGGAAGATGTCCACCACAGTGTACATTCCACGTTTTGTGCCTTTCTGTCCTCACACTCTTGTTTCTGGCAAAAGTACTACACCAAAAGCCCAACACAATAGCCATCCTGTGTTGGGGTGTTGTAAAGTACCTGCACGGTGGTAGCCTCCAGGCCACTCAGGGATCGGGACAAGAGGATTCTGGGCAACGGTTAACTGGACAGTTTGTTATTGCTGTGGCTGGGAGAGCACCATCCAGGGCGGATGGCATCAAGGCAGCTGACTCGCAAATGAAGCAGACCAAACACTTCTGCTGGTGGCCACACAACCCCAGCAGTCTCTTTTGAAGGAAAGGACTACCATACTGCGGCGAGATACAGTCCCACTATATTTCCTTCACTGGCTATGCTGTGGGAGAAACACAAGAACTATGGGGTGTGCATTTCATCCAATATAGTTGTCACTGGAGCATTCATCTTGCCCTCTGAAGGCAGCTCATTTCCTGAAAAGCTCAGAGTGATGTACCAATGCTTTGTAAAACTGATGGTCCCCTCCTGTGCAGTGCTTCAAATGCATGGAATTCAGACATGTTTTCACACTGTAACACCAGCGCTGTCTTTAGGGACTGTTGATTTCAGTTGCACATGAATGCTCCTTGTGTGCCACTGCCCCCCCCCCCCCCCCTTCCGCTTCCTCCTCCTCCTCCTTCATCCACCATCTGTGTCAGCTGCAGGGAGCACAGTTCCCCTGTTCACTGGACTGCACTGTCTTCCAAAGAGAAAAGGAAGTTGAAGAGTACAAAACTCTTGACTGACTCATGTATCAGGAGGCCAAGAAGAAACATGATCATTTCCATCCTGTACATATGACGATGACATTTGCTACAGCTATAACAACATAATCCTCTCTAGAGTTTTGTACTCCTGCTCGTCGTGCATTCTATATTGGGGCCACTTAACTACACCCTTCCCTGGTGGTTGGTGGCCCCCCTCCTACTGTTCCCCCTGCACCCACTCCGGGAGCATTGACTCCTCCACCCACAGGGGGGGGGGGGCATTGATCCCCAACCCTCATCTGGAGAAGCAACACCCTGCTCTGATGTCTGTCACCAAGAAGGAGATCTCCCATGATTCTGCAGATCTGCAACCAGATACCAGCCAGTGGCTGTAGGAGCCACTGGTTTCTGGTTGTAGAGCTACTCTGCCTCTTAAATTAGGTCATAAAAGCCCTTGTGGAAATCAAAATCATCCATAGAGAAGAGGGATGAAAAGAAGAGCTCCAAGACAATTAAGGTTCTTGTGGCTCCAATGCCACTGGGTCTTGCATGTTATGATTCTGTACCTGAGCTGGAGCTCCCAGTGGCCCCAGATTCCTTCACATTATTTGATTCAGAACCAATATGTATTGACACTGTGTCCTTCCAACCAGTAGCAGCAGGCAACCCTTGGGCATGACCTGTCTCCTTGATTCCTTCACGCCCTTCCCCCCCCCTTCCCCCCCGGGATACCAATAGTGTGATCCTCCTGTGGGACAACAGCAGTTTTTCCACCACCTGGCTGAGCTACATCTCTTACGTGTTTCCCCTGCTTTCAGCATTATCCTCCAGGAAACATGGTCCCCAGCACTGTGAGCCAATACCCTTCGTGACTATTGGGGCTATTTTAAGAATCAAGCTAGAGCGTCGGGTTCAATTTGCATTAGCATTCTGGACACTGTCTATGGGGAACACGTGCTATGAGACTGTGGCTGTTCATGTGAGGATACCTGTAATGTCTACCTCTTTCTTGATAGTGAAGTGTCTCAGACCATGTCTGTACTGATTTCTCAGCTCTACCCTCCCCTTACCCTTTATTTCTCGATTTTGGGTGATTTCAATGCCCATAGCCCTTTGTGGGGTGGAACTACGAGTACTGTCCTCAGTAAAGCTATTGAAAATTTGCTTGCAGAGCTCGATCTTTGTCTCTTGATTACTAGTGACCTCACACATTTCACTGTAACATATAGATAGTATTTGGCTATTGATCTTTTCATTTGAAGCTCTGGTGTTCTCCTTTCCATCCACTGAAGAGTTCATGATGACCTGTGTGACAGTGATCATTTTCCAATCGACCTGTTCCTCCCTCAGCATGACTCGCCTGGATGTCCACCCAGACTGGCTTCCTTGCTGCTGCCACTGCCCGTAGCACCCTGCCATGTGGAGGTATCATTGTAGTTGTCCGGAGCATAACTGCAGCCATGGAATGTTGTGTTGCTACCATTGGACAGAATGATCCTCCTTCACAGGTTTGGATAGAGGTTCGATGCCTCTACAGGACATGGTGTCTCCCTGAATAGTGTCATCACACTAACCCAAAGGCTGTCACTGAACATTTTGCTTAAACCTCTGTGTCTGAGAACTGTCAGCCTGCATTTCATATCCACAAATGGTAGGTGGAGTGAATTCACTTACCTTTCATTACACATCTCTTAGAGCCACATAGTGTTAGGTTCTGTGAGTGGGAATTCCTCATTGCCCAAGCCCTTTGCCCTGACACAGCTCCAGTGCCAGACTGCATACACAGCCAAATGCTCAAACACCTATCGGTTAATTGCCAATGTCACATTCTTGCCATATCCCAAGGATAAGTTCTCACATCTCAGTGATGAGAAAGTGTGATCGTCCGTACCAAAACCAGGTAAACATCCCTTTTGAGATGGACACCTATCATCCAATTAGTCTTACTAATGTCCTCTGCAAGTTGCTTGAATGTATGGAGAACCTGCAGCTTTGTTGTTACCTTGAATCTCAGGGTCTTCTGGTTCTGTCCTAGGTTGGTTTCTGCCATGGCCATTCTGCTGCTGACAATTTCATCTGTGGTCAGCTTTTACACGAGTGCGGTCTCCAGGGCCCATTCTTGATATTTTTCCAGGACTTCTTTTCATATCATGCTTTCCAGATTCAAGTTGGCACTTCCCGCAGTACGGTATGCCCCATATCCAAGAGAATGGGTAATGCAAGGCTCTGTATCAAGTGAAGCTCTTTTTCTAGTGGCTTTCAATGCTCTAGCCGTAGCTGTGGGGCCTACAGTGTCACCCTCCCTGTATGCTGAGAATTTTTGCATTTACTGTTGCTCCTTCACTGTGAGTGTTGCTGAATGCATACTGTAGGTTGCCATACGAAAGGTGCAGTCCAGGACTGTCCCCCATGGCTTCTGGTTTCAGCCACTAAGACAGGCATTACACATTTCTGTCACCATTGTACTGTCCTTCAGTCTGCAGTGGAGTATGAAACTTCCTGGTAGATTAAAACTTTGTGTTGGACTGAGACTCAAACTTGGGACCTATTATCAAGAGATGTGGCACAATGGTTAGCACACTGGACTCGCATTCGGGCGGATGACGGTTCAGACCCATGTCCAGCCACCCAGATTATGTTTTCCATTTCCCTAAATCACTCCACGTTGAAAGGGCACAGCTGATTTCCCTCCCATCCTTGACACAATCTGAGGTTGTGCCCCTTCTCTCATGACCTTTATGTTGACAAGACATTAAACCCAATCTTCCTTCTTTTGCCTTTTGTGGGCAAGTGCTCTGCTGACTAAACTGCCCAAGCACAACTCACCATCCATCTTCATAGCTTTACTCCCACCAGTATCTCATCTCCTACCTTGCAAACTTCACTTAAACTCTCCTGCGAAGCTTGCAAGACTAGCACTTATGAAAGAAAGGATATTGCGAAGGCATTGTGGAAACACCCCAAAGGTGTGGCTACACCAATCCTCGCAGTATCCTTTCTCCCAGAAGTGCTAGTCTTGCAAGTTTTGCAGGAGAGGTTCCATGAAGTTTGGAAGGTAGGAGATGAGGTACTGCCAGATTTAATGCTGTGAGGACAGGTCATGGATTGCGCTTGGGTAGCTCAGTCAGTATAACACTTGCTAGCAACAGCCAAAGGTCCTGAGTTTCAGGCTTGTTCTGACACACAGTTCTAATCTGTCAGAAAGTTAGCTTTCCCATCTTCACCAACTTAAGCAAATGTGCTGGTCACACCTCAGTGATTTTTGCTTTCTCAGTAACTGTTCTACACTTTTGGTGCCTTACAAAGCTCAGATCCTGTCCCATCTTGATTGCAGGAGTCTAGTATCTTCTCAGCATTGCGGATGCTGGGCCCGATACACCATTGTGTCATCCAACGTGCAAAAGGTGCCTTTCAGACCAGCTATGTGAAAAGATTCCACTACAGATCAAGCACCAACAGCTGCTGTTATTGGTGTGCCCTGGTTTCCACTAACAAACTGTGCTACTTCTGCCACTGAGAGTGGTGGAGGAGGTGTTTGCAGCTGCTGTGCAGAGTAGGGATGCATGAAGTTGGGCGTATTGAGACCGAGTTAACAGCTGCTTTCAAATTCAAAGGCGAATGGATTGGTTTTGCTTGTTTTATTAATTGTGGATGTTAGCTGATGGGCTTACCTGTAAGCAAACAGTTGTTTGATGTACTGTAAAAAATAGAAATATGTTTTAATACTTTTAGGTTTTACCATTGTTATAATGAGCAGCAGTAAGAGAAAAGACCGTACAGGAATGTAATGAGTGGTTCTCACAAAGCAGCTGATAGCAGTACATGAGAAAAATTAGTCTTCAGATTTTCTTGCTTTAAAATGAGTTTTGCTATTTGGGGAGCAAAATAACTGATTATGGTCAAAGTAGAGAGGATATAAAATGTAGACTGGCAATGGCAAGGAAAGCATTTCTGAAGAAGAGAAATTTGTTAACATCGAGTATAGATTTAAGTGTCAGGAAGCGTTTCTGAAAGTATTTGTATGGAGTGTAGCCATGTATGGAAGTGAAACATGGACGATAAGTAGTTTGGACAAGAAGAGAATAGAAGCTTTCGAAATGTGATGCTACAGAAGAATGCTGAAGATTAGATGGGTAGATCACATAACTAATGAGGAGGTATTGAATAGAATTGGGGAGAAGAGAAATTTGTGCCACAACTTGACTAGAAGAAGGGATCGCTTAAGAGGACATATTCTGAGGCATCAAGGGATCACCAATTTAGTATTGGAGGGCAGCATGGAGGGTAAAAATCGTAGAGGGAGACCAAGAGATGAATACACTAAACAGATTCAGAAGGATGTAGGTTGCAGTAGGTACTGGGAGATGAAGCAGCTTGCACAAGATAGAGTAGCATGGAGAGCTGCATCAAACCAGTCTCTGGACTGAAGACCACAACAATTAAAAACAGTAAAAGCACACTGAACTGTAAGAAGTACTCTATGTAACTGAAGCAAAGCTACATTAATTCCTTGGGTATTTTTTGTTAGATGCTCTATTTTTCTCTTTAAAAAATTAAAAATGACCTGTTTCAGATTTGCACATTTTCTTCACAATATAACATCTCTCTGAGGGAACTAAATGACACACAGAATTGATTTCTTTCATGTCTTATACTTTCATATCACAGCCTGATGATGATGTGTCTATTTTTTTCAGTAATGGCCATAGTTACTGCAGTCCTTAATTTCCAAGTACTATGTAGCATAAAATTTGAAGGGTTTGCATTGAAAAATGGATCACTGGCTATGTTATATTTGGTTTATTTCAGATGAAATACTTCCGTGTAGTCATTGTAGCAAACATCAAAATTGATTTTAAAGTTGCACATGCGAGTAGCTTGCAGCTCAATCATGAACAGTCCGTGGAAGTAGACGCACATTATGAAAGATAGGGATTTCTTGTTGTTCTTACTCCTGGAAGAAAATGATGATGATGAAATTCTACTCCAACAGTACAGTTGTATAACAGGAAAGCTGAAACACATCAAACCTTTAGGACAAGGACTGGCAAAGTTTCTTAATGACACTTATCAGTCATTGTTTATTAAACAAATATTATTCATATTACATAATATAATGTAACTGAATAGATAAAAAATCGACTCACCAAGCAGCAGCAGAACACGCACATAAAAGAAAGTTACACTTACGCAGAATAAGGACCTGCATTGTATACTACCAGTTACTGGTGTGTATATTGTAGGTATTATTAGCAGTAAAAGTAAGTTAATTAAACAGGAAATGCATGTACCAATAAATATAGAATCGTCATAGTGTCTTAACACTAATTTCCAAATATTTGGTCTAGATTGGTTAATTAAATATAGGGTAACTTTAGATTTTGAAGCAGAATTATTGGTTTTTAAACATTAGTACAATTTAAGATAAAACTGATAAACAAGATGGAGTGACATACAGTATATGACTAATGGTAACAGCAGAGTTAAGCATTAGATAAGAACCCATAACTGATGACAACTGAATATATAGTAAAGCATATGAACCTATCCTCTTAGGAGAAAAAGGAATAATAGGACATCTTACAGAAATACACGTTATCCCCCCCCCCCCCCCCCCCCCCAAGAGTCCTCAGATGCATTTACTGTGGTATTTTGGCAGATATCTGCAATTTCGTTTCTGCAGTGTGTAGCTGGAGTCAGCCCAAATAAAGTGGTGATTTGTTTCTCATTAGAAGGAAATGATTTTTTAATTGGACTTTTAGATATCCATTCAATTGAATGGTCCCAAATTAATCTAGTACAACATTCATTTTATTGATATGTTTTAACGTGGACAGTTAAATACGAAGAATAATGGATACTCTAGCAGTAGTTATTGACCAGCATGGCCATGTGGCAATAGCAATCAGCACAGGCATGGTTGGCACTGTTACTGCTGAGGTGCTGGTGTTTTATTTGTTTTTCCTGATGTTTAAGTGTCCCTGTTCATACACATTGATAAACCAAATATCACACTAGACTAATTTAAGGCCGCTCAGTCAAATGGACACACAAAATTTTTCTTTAAAATCATTTTACTCATAAAAACAAACAAAAAGACAGTTTCCATGTGCAATAGGTGTCTTGATAAGCAATAGTTGTTTGAGCTGACTCCAGCTACACATTGCAGACACGAAATTGCAAACATCTGCTAAAACACCAGAGAAAAGCCACCTGATGATTCATAGGAGAGAGACCCTGTAAACAGTATTCCCTAATAAACCAGGAGTAACAGGGGAGTATTTTTGTAAATTTAAAATAAAAGGTCCATGTCCTTCCTTTTTGAAACCCTATCCTGTACCTTTAAGTTTGTGACCATCACTACAAGAAGGAAATTAGCAGTATGATTGAAAACCAGGTAACTGAATGTAGTGTGAGTCTCTGTAACAAACCATTATTAGTGGCTAAGAAAAAAAATGTGGGGTACACCTCCTCTCGGACACAGACTTTGAATAAACATATAAAAACTAAAAGTGACAGACCTATAAGCATCAATGAACTGCTTGCTAAACTTGAACAAGCCAGATACTTAAATTCAATGCATTCAACAGATGAATAGTGGCAAGTAAAATTACCAAGAATTAGAAGCAATACAGAGCTTTCCTGTTGGATGAAAAGTCATATCATTTCAAAGTATTACCTTTTGGCTTGAGTATTTTTGGTTTAAGTGTTTATTCATGCATTAGATGAAGCTTTGGGGAAAGAATTATTACAGGAATTCATTAGCTATGTAGATGATACCTTATTAGCATCTAAAAGTGTGAGAGCAGTGTTTTACTTTACTAACAAAAATTTTACAGAAGTTTTGTGGAAAAAGATATCACCATTAAGTTTTCAAAGTCTCATTGCAAAAGGCCCAGTATTTAATCATCCTGCAGTGTATGAACCATTCAAGTTCGCCACAGATGCGTCAGAGTACAGTATTGCATCGGAATTATTTCAGGAAGAATGGGATCCAGAAATTAGTGAACACAAAACCATTGCTTTCACAAGTAGAAGCCTTAATAATCGTTAATTAAATTACACTGGCTATTGTTTGGAGTAGACAAAAACTTCAAACATTACTTTGCGGGTCAAAGATAATTATTTACACTGACCATCAAGCAGTGGAATTTTTAATGGAAAGTAGGCTATTACATAACCATCTAAAGAGGTGGGCCTTATTTCTACAAAAATTTTAACCACAAATAAATTATGTAAGGGTTCCCAAAATCTTGTCCCTGATCCAGTGTCTATGTTACCATTCACTGTGAATGAAATAAAACACACCAAGGGACCTGGAGTCATTGTTGCTGTTAATTTCTTAACCTAGGTTACACTAATAAGGTGGTAGGTAACATAGTTTAAATAATACAGCAGGGAATAAAAGCAGATGATTACTTTAGAGTTAAATTTCAGCTATGTGTAAATGCAGTGATTTTATAGAGGAACAGTAGTTATGGATCATCACTGATGGACTTTTATCTTTTATTACAAAAAAAAAAAAAAAAAAAAAAACAACAACGGAGGTTCAAATGTGTCTAAGCACTATGGGACTTAACATCTGAGGGCATCAGCCCCCTAGACTTAGAACTACTTAAACCTAACTGACCTAAGGACATCACACACATCCATGCCCAAGGCAGGATTCGAGCCTGCGATCATAGCAGCAGCGCGGTTCCAGACTGAAGCGCCTAGAACGCTCGGCCACAGCGGCCAGCGAATTTTATTCCAAAGAGTAGATAACATGATACCTAGTTGCAAGCTATGTATGCCTAAGAATGTAGGAGGAGGTCTAATGTGGTTTATACTTACGTGATACAGACATTTTGGTATTTGAAAATGAATTAAACACATTAATAATTCGAGAGAATGAAAGTTGCTACTCACCATACAGCGGAGATGCTGAGTCGCGATAGACACACTAAAAAGAGTCACACAATCATAGCTTTCGGCCATTAAGGCCTTTGTCAGCAGTAGACACACATACACACACGCGCACACACACTCACATAAGTGCAACTTGCACACGTCTGCAGTCGCAGAGAGCTGTCAGCAATGTCAGTGAATCCCCTACTGGTGGCAGCAAAATGTTGGATCATAACCTGCCGCCCCCTCCTTGGTCGCTTCATGCTCCCACAGTATTCAGACAGTCTGATCCTCCACTGGAATTGTAAAGGATTTTGCCACCATCTGGCTGAGCCATGGCGGCTTTTAAGCACTTACCCTGCATTCTGTACTGCAATACAGGAAAAGTGGTTTTCAGCACTATGAGAGAAGGAAAGTTGCTACTCACCATATAGTGGAGATGCTGAGTCGTGATAGGCACAATAAAAAGATTCACACAGTCATGTAGTTCCCAGTGTAGTTACAGCTCTCTGAAACAGCAGACGTGTGTGCAAGTTACGCTTGTGTGAGGGTGTGTGTGTATGTGGGTCTACTGCTGACAAAGGCCTTAATGGCCGAAAGCTTTGATTGTGTGAATCTTTTTCTTACCCTATTGCGACTCAGCATTTCTGCTGTATGGTGAGTAGCAACTTTCTTTCTCTCGTAATGTAACATTCCATCCTGGATTTTCCATTGTTTGATTTAAACATATTAATAAATTTTATTACTTTAAGAACCTAAATATGGAAGTAGTAAAGTTAGTATGATCATGTGAGGTATGCCAGGAAGTTAAGGAGAAAAATATTCAACTAAGTTATAACAATATTTTGAGAAGGAAAGTTACTACTCACCATATAGCGGAGATGATGAGCCGCAGATAGGCACAACAAAGAGACTCTCACTATTGAAGCTTTCGATGAGTAATGCCTTTGTCAACACACACACACACTCACACTCACTCACTCACTCTCTCTCTCTCTCTCTCTCTCTCTCTCTCTCTCTCTCTCTCTCTCTCTCTCTCTCCCCCTCCCTCTCTCCCCCTAACACAACTCAAACACACAACTGCACTCCCAGGCAACTGAAACCACAGTGCCAGTGAGTTGCATTTGTGTGTGTGTGTGTGTGTGTGTGTGTGTGTGTGTGTGTGTGTGTGTGTGTGAGAGAGAGAGTCTTTTTGTTGTACCGTATCTGCAACTTAGCATCTCCACTATATAGTGAGTGGCAACTTTACGTCTCGTAATATTATTACATTCCATCCTAGATTTTCCATTGTTCGACTAAATTATAAGTTATACCCCATAATACCCAAAAGATAAAGTGATTTAACAGATGCTAACTTTTTTATGGCCACACTCAGCTGGCGGCTACACAGGTAGCGGAGGCTGTGTGGCGTGGACTGGGCGGTTTTTTAGGTTAGAAGGCCTCGGGAAAGTACGGGGTGGGCTGCAATGTCAAAGGGTGCATGGCAATTACAGGACGTGCTTGGATCAAGGAACAGTCGGAATTATAGTTTTAAATTGTTGTAGTTGCGCTGGAAAAGTCCCTGAGCTACAAGCACTAATAGAAAGCACAGAAGCTGATATCGTTATATGTACAGAAAGCTGGCTAAAGCCTGAAATAAGTTCTGCAGAAATTTTTACAAAGTCTCAGATGGTGTTCAGGAAAGATAGATTAGGCAGAATTGGTGGTGGAGTGTTTGTGTCTGTCAGTAGTGGTTTATCTTGTAGTGAAGTCGAAGTAGATACTCCGTGCGAATTGGTATGGGTGGAGGTTATACTTAACAGCCGAATTAAGTTAATAATTGGCTCCTTCTACCGACCCCCAGACTCCGATGATACAGTTGCGGAACAGTTCAGAGAAAGTTTGACTCTCGTAACAAATTAATACCCCACTCATACGGTTATAGTTGGTGGGGACTTCAACCTACCCTCGGTATGTTGGCAAAAATACTTGTTCAAAACCGGTGGTAGGCAGAAAACGTCTTCCGAGATTATCCTAAATGCTTTCTCCGAAAATTATTTCGAGCAGTTAGTCCACGAACCCACGCGAATTGTAAATGGTTGCGAAAACACACTTGACCTCTTAGCCACAAACAATCCAGAGCTGATACAGAGCATCATGACTAATACAGGGATTAGTGATCACAAGGTCGTTGTAGCTAGGTTCAATACAGTTTCTTCCAAATCCATCAGAAACAAACGCAAAATAATTTTATTTAAAAAAGCGGATAAAGTGTCACTAGAAGCCTTCCTAAAAGACAATTTCCATTCCTTCCGAACTGACTATGCGAATGTAGATGAGATGTGGCTCAAATTCAAAGATATAGTAGCAACAGCAATTGAGAGATTCATACCTCATAAATTGGTAAGAGATGGAACGGATCCCCCGTGGTACACAAAAAAGGTCCGAACGCTGTTGCAGAGGCAACGGAAAAAGCATGCGAAGTTCAGAAGAACGCGAAATCCCGAAGATGGGCTAAAATTTACAGACGCGCGAAATTTGGCACGTACTTCAATGCGAGATGCCTTTAATAGGTTCCACAACGAAACATTGTCTCGAAATTTGGTAGAAAATCCGAAGAAATTCTGGTCGTATGTAAAGCACACAAGCGGCAAGACGCAGTCAATACCTTCGCTGCGCAGAGCCGATGGTACTGTTACCGACGACTGTGCCTCTAAAGCGGAGTTATTGAACGCAGTTTTCCGAAATTCCTTCACCAGGGAAGATGAATGGAATATTCCAGAATTTGAAACACGAACATCTGCTAGCATGAGTTTCTTAGAAGCAGATACCTTAGGGGTTGCAAAGCAACTCAAATCGCTTGATACGGGCTAGTCTTCAGGTCCAGATTGTATACCGATTAGGTTCCTTTCAGATTATGCTGATACTATAGCTCCATACTTAGCACTCATATACAACCGCTCGCTCACCGATAGATCTGTACCTACAGATTGGAAAATTGCGCAGGTTGCACCAGTGTTCAAGAAGGGTAGTAGGAGTAATCCATTTAACTACAGACCTATATCATTGACGTCGGTTTGCAGTAGGATTTTGGAGCATATACTGTATTCAAACATTATGAATCACCTCGAAGGGAACGATCTATTGACACGTAATCAGCATGGCTTCAGAAAACATCGCTCTTGTGCAACGCAGCTAGCTCTTTATTCGCACGAAGTAATGGCCACTATCGACAGGGGATCTCAAGTTGATTCCGTATTTCTAGATTTCCGGAAAGCTTTTGACACCGTTCCTCACAAGCGATTTCTAATCAAGCTGCGGGCCTATGGGGTATCGTCTCAGTTGTGCGACTAGATTCGTGATTTCCTGTCAGGAAGGTCGCAGTTCGTAGTAATAGATGCCAAATCATCGAGTAAAACTGAAGTGATATCAGGTGTTTCCCAGGGAAGCGTCCTGGGACCTCTGCTGTTCCTGATCTATGTAAATGACCTGGGTGACAATCTGAGCAGTTCTCTTAGATTGTTCGCAGATGATGCTGTAATTTACCGTCTAGTAAGGTCATCTGAAGACCAGTATCAGTTGCAAAGCGATTTAGAAAAGATTGCTGTATGGTGTGTCAGGTGACGCTAAATAACGAAAAGTGTGAGATGATTCACATGAGTTCCAAAAGAAATCCGTTGGAATTCGATTACTCGATAAATAGTACAATTCTCAAGGCTGTCACAATTCTCAAGGCTGTCAATTCAACTAAGTACCTGGGTGTTAAAATTACGAACAACTTCAGTTGGAAGGACCACATAGATAATATTGTCGGGAAGGCGAGCCAAAGGTTGCGTTTCATTGGCAGGACACTTAGAAGATGCAACAAGTCCACTAAAGAGACAGCTTACACTACACTCGTTCGTCCTCTGTTAGAATATTGCTGCGCAGTGTGGGATCCTTACCAGGTGGGATTGACGGAGGACATCGAAAGGGTGCAAAAAAGGGCAGCTCGTTTTGTATTATCACGTTATAGGCGAGAGAGTGTGGCAGATATGATACACGGGTTGGGATGGAAGTCATTACAGCAAAGACGTTTTTCGTTGTGGCGAGACCTTTTTACGAATTTTCAGTCACCAACTTTCTCTTCCGAATGCGAAAATATTTTGTTGAGTCCAACCTACATGGGTAGGAATGATCATCAAAATAAAATATGAGAAATCAGAGCTCGAACAGAAAGGTTTAGGTGTTCGTTTTTCCCGCTCGCTGTTCGGGAGTGGAATAGTATAGAGATAGTATGATTGTGGTTCGATGAACCCTCCGCCAAGCACTTAAATGTGAATTGCAGAGTAGTCATGTAGATGTAGATGTAAGTACAAGTACAGACAGAGGGGGGGGGGGGGGGGTGGCTTGTATTCTTGTACTTACAGAATGTTGGTCGAAGTATATAAAACTATCCAGTTAAACTTGCAAGACTGTGGGTAAACCTAGTACACTTCTCAGTCTCCAAGGGTTCAGGTCGAACACAGGAAGAACGTAGATGTAAGAACCATTGATATAAGAGTGGTAAATTATCATAACTGTGTTGGGAAAGTACTGGGCTCCAAGTCCTAATAGAAAGAACCATGCTCAAATTGTTATAGGTACTGAAAGCTGGCTAAAATCGGAGGTATGATCAGCCAAAATTTTTGTGAAGGACGTAACAGTGTTCGGAAAAGATAAGCTAAGTACGGCTGGCGATGGCATGTTTGTTGCTGTTAGTAGTGGTTTACCATATAGCAAAACTGAAGTAGATAGTTCCTGTGAGATAGTGTGGATAGAAGTCATTCTCGGTAACTGGAATAAAATAATAACTGGATCCTTGTACCAACCTCCCAACTCAGATGACACATTTGCTGAAAGGTTCAAAGAAAACAAGTGTAATTTCAAAAATGTACCCAACTCATACATTACACAAGCGCCAAAGAAAAATGGTATAGGCATGCATATTCAAATACAGAGATACACAAAATTAGATTGGTTACTACTGCTACAATGGCAAGTTATCAAGATTTAAGTAAGTTTGAATGTGGTGTTATAGTTGGCACACATGCAATGGGATACAGCATCTCCAAGGTAGCGATCAAGTGGGGATATTCTTGTATGACCCTATCATGAGTGTAACTTGAATATCAGGAATCCGGTAAAACATCAAATCGCTGCGGCCAGAAAAAGATGCTTCAAGAATGGGACCAATAATGACTGAAGAGAATCTTTCAAAGTGACAGAAGTGTAACCCTTCTGAAAAGTGCTGTAAATTTCAGCGCTGGGCCATCAGTGTCAGCATATGAACTATTCAACAAAACACTATTATCAATACGGCCTTTCGGAGCCGAAGGCCCACTTACGTACCCTTGATAATTGCATGACACAAAGCTTTACACCTAGCCTGGACTTGGCAACACTGACATTGGACTGTTGACAACTGGGAACATGTTGCCTGGTCGGACAAGTCTCATTTCAAATTGTATCAAACGATGTGTACCCCAGTATGTAGACAACCTCATGAATCCATGGACCCTGCATTTCAGCAGGGGACTGTTAAAGCTGGTGGAGGCTCTGTAATGGTGTGGGGCATGTGCAGTTGGAGTAATATGGGATCCCTGATATCTAGATATGACTCTGGCAGGTGACACATATGTAAGCATCCTGCCTGATCACCTGCATCCATTCAGACTGACTTGGGCAACTCTAGCAGGACAATGCGATACCCCACACGTCCGTAATTGCTACAGAGTGGCTCCAGGAACACGCTCTGAGTTTAAACACTTCTGCTGGCCACCAAACTCCACAGACATGAACATTATTGAGCATATATGGGATGTTTTGCTGTTCAGAAGAGATCTCCATCCCCTTATGGGCAGCCCTGCTGGATTAATGGTGTTAAATCCCACCAGCACTACTTCATACACTAGTCGAGTCGTCACGTAGTCTTGTGGCACTTCTGTGAGCTTGCAGGGACCCCTACACAATATTAGGCAAGTGTACCAGTTGCTTTGGCTCTGCACTTTAGTTGGCAGCAACTTTAATTTACCCTCAATATATTGGTGAAAATACGTATTTAAATCTGGAGGTAAGTTGTTGTTGTTGTTGTTGTTGTTGTTGTTGTGGTCTTCAGTCCTGAGACTGGTTTGATGCAGCTCTCCATGCTAATCTATCTTGTGCAAGCTTCTTCATCCCCCAGTACCTCTAATACTAAATTGGTGATCCCTTGGTGCCTCATAACATGTCCTACCAACCGATCCCTTCTTCTTGTCAAGTTGTGCCAAAAACTTCTCTTCTCTCCAATCCTATTCAATACTTCCTCATTAGTTATGTGATCTACCCACCTAATCTTCAGCATTCTTCTGTAGCACCACATTTCGAAAGCTTCTGTTCTCTTCTTGTCCAAACTAGTTATCGTCCATGTTTCACTTCCATACATGGCTACACTCCATACAAATACTTTCAGAAACGACTTCCTGACACTTAAATCTATACTCGATGTTAACAAATTTCTCTTCTTCAGAAACGCTTTCCTTGCCATTGCCAGTCTACATTTTATATCTTCTCTACTTTGACCATCATCAGTTATTTTGCTCCCCAAATAGCAAAATTCCTTTACTACTTTAATTGTCTCATTTCCTATATCCTCCTTTCAAGACATTATCCATTCCGTTCAACTGCTCTTCCAAGTCTTTTGCTGTCTCTGACAGAATTACAATGTCATCGGCGAACCTCAACATTTTTATTTCGTCTCCATGGATTTTAATACCTACTCTGAATTTTTCTTTTGTTTCCTTCACTGCTTGCTCAATATACAGATTGAATAACATCGGAGAGACTGCAACCCTGTCTCACTCCCTTCTCAACCACTGCTTCCCTTTCATGCCCCTCGACTCTTATAAGTGCCATCTGGTTTCTGTACAAATTGTAAATAGCCTTTCGCTCCCTATGTTTTACCCCTGCTACCTTCAGAATTTGAAAGAGAGTATTCCAATCAACATTGTCCAAAGCTTGCTCTAAGTCTACAAATGCTAGAAACGTAGGTTTGCCCTTCCTTAATCTAGCTTCTAAGATAAGTCGTAGGGACAGTATTGCCTAACGTGTTCCAAAATTTCTACGGAATCCAAACTGATCTTCCCCGAGGTCGGCTTCTACTAGTTTTTCCATTCGTCTGTAAAGAATTCGCGTTAGTATTTTGCAGCTTTGACTTATTAAACTGATAGTTTGGTAATTTTCACATCTGTCGACACCTGCTTTCTTCGGGATTGGAATTATTATATTCTTCTTGAAGTCTGAGGGTATTTCGCCTGTCTCATACATCTTGCTCACCAGATGGTAGAGTTTTGTCAGGACTGGCTCTCCCAAGGCCATCAGTTGTTCTAATGGAATGTTGTCTACTCCTGGGGCCTTGTTTTGACTTAAAACTACTGTCTGGTTTCTGTAAAAATTGTAAATAGCTTTTTGCTCTTGTATTTTACCCCTATTACCATCAGAATTTCAAAGAGAGTATTGCAGTCAACTTTGTCAGAAACTTTATATAAGTCTGCTTTCTCTAAGTCTGCAAATGCTGTAAGCATTGGTTTGCCATTCTTAAACCTATCTTCTAATATAAGACATGAGGTTGGTATTGCCTCAATTGTTCCTTCATTTCTCTGGTATCCAAACTGATCTTCCACGAGGTCAGCTTCTACTAGTTTTACCATTCTTCTGTAAAGAAGTCATGTTAACATTTTGCAACTATGACTAATGAAACTGGTAGTTTGGTAATTTCGACACCTGTCATCACCTGCTTTCTTTGGAATTCAAATATTACATTCTTTTTTAAGTCTGAGGGTATTTTGCTTGTCTCGTGCATCTTGCAGACCAATCAGGAGAGTTCTGTCATGGTTGGCTGTCCCAAAGCTATCAGTAGTTCTGATGGAAATGTTGTCTACTCCGGGGGCCTTGTTTCGACTCAGGTCTTTCAGTGCTCTGTCAAACTCTTCACGCAGTATCTTATCTCCCATTTCATCTTCATCTACATTCTCTTCCATTTCCATAATATTGTCCTCAAGTACATCGCTCTTGTATAGACCCTCTATATACTCCTTCCACCTTTCTGCTTAAACATCATCTGGGATTGTACTAAACACATTGTCTGAAAATTATTTTGAGCAGATAGTTCATGAGCTCCACAAATAGTAATGGTTGTGTAAACACACTTGATCTCTTAGCAACAAATAATCATGAGCTAATAAGGATCAAAATGTATATAGGGATTAGTGAACACAGGGTTGCCGTAGTGAGACTGAATATTGTAACCTCCAAATCCCCCAAAAATAAATTAGAAGTATTCACTAAACCAGATAAAAATTAACATAACGCCTTCCTGATAAACAATCTCCAAACCTTCCAAATCAACAATGTAAGTGTAGCACAGATATGCCTTCAATTCAAAGAAATAGTATCAACAGCAATTGAGAGATTTGTACCAAAAAAATTAACAAAAATGAAGCTTATCCCACTTGGTACACAGAACACTGCTGCAGAAACAACTGAATAGAGCATCAAAGTTAAACAAATGCAAAATCCTCAAGTTTGGCAATCCTTTTTAGAAGTTCAAAATTCAGAGTAAGTTTTGATATGTGACAATTGTAATAGTTTTCACAATGAAACTTTGTCTCGAAACCTGGCAGAAAATCCACTTAGATTCTGGTATGTAAAGTATGCTAGCAGCAAGACAAAATCAATGCCTTCTCTGCGTTACAGCAATGGAAATACTATCGATGACAGGACTGGTAAAGCAGAGTTACTAAACATAGCCTTTTGAAATTCCTTTACCAAATAAGGTTAAGTAAATATTCCAGAATTCAAATCAAGAACAGTAACAGAAGTGATTTCCAGTGTTCCGCAAGGTAGTATTGCAGGCCCTCTGCTGCTTCTTATTAGGAAACAATCTGAACACCCGTCTTAGATTGTTTGCAAATGATGCTGTTGTTTGTTGCCTAGTAAAGTGATCAGAAGATAAACAAATTGTAAAATGATTTAGATAAGATATCTGTACAATGTGAAAACTGCCAATTGATCCTAACCAATGAAAAGAGTGAGGTCATTTACATGAGTGCTAAAAGGAATCCATTAAACTTCAGTTACCTTATAAATTAATCAAATTCAACTACAGAGCCAGGAATTACAATTACAGAAAACTTAAACTGGAAATTTGTGTATTTTATTGGCAGAACATTTAGAAGATGTAAGATATCTACAAAACAGAATGCCTACACTACACTTTTCGACTACTGCTGCGCAATGTGGGATCCATACCAGGTAGGATTTAACAGAATACATCCAAAAAGTTGAGAGAAGAGCAGCATGTTTTGTATTATTGATAACTATGGAAGACAGTGTCATGGACATGATATAGGATTTAGGGTGGAAATCATTGAAACAGAGGCGTTTTTCATCTCTGAGAATTTCTATCACCATCTTTCTCCTTGAATGCAAAAATATTTTCTTTGCGCCACCTACATAGGGAGAAATGATCATCATAATAAAATAAGAGAAATCAGAGCTCACACAAAAAGATACAATTGAACCTTCAGCTAGGCTCTTAAGTGTGATTTGCAGAGTAGCCATGCAGATGCAGACCTAATTTTCTGTAGGTGTTGGGGAGTAATGGGTGGGAGGACTCGTAGAAAGGGGATAGTCTAAACCATGGTTAGGTGCTTCTAGGGAAGGAATGGCCTGTAGGTTATTATGATATTGGGAGAGTGAATGGATAATATGACCTACACCTGGGTAAGATGCATACACATAAGAATTGACCTGAACAAGTGAATGATGGTGCTTACCTGGGCAATCATTAATTCTTTGAATCTTCATTTCCATACATACTAGCTTATCACAAATCTCCAATTGCAGAATGCAGTAAATAGTAAAATGTCAGCATGTAATGCCTTACAGCAAATATAAACGTGTTCCTGTTTCTACCTGAATACATTCGAGCACCAAGTGACGTTATATACTATGGGTTAAAGACAGCATAAAGCTGATTACTAGGAGCAAAGGTAATGACATCATGGTTTAGCCTGACGCAACACGACATATGGCTTCCATGGATCATTTTTAGACATCAAACAAACCCCAGGTTAAATAAATACCCACTAGCAAATTAAACAAAATGTATTAAGAAGGACTGAACTTAGAAATAAACTCTTTATACTTTCACTAAATTAGTATGAACACTTGCTAAATACTTACACAAATTGGAAGGCGAGCTATAAGGCTTCACAATGCTAAACCAAACAGTTAGTGAGTAAAAATGACTGAACTGATAAACAAGCTCATACATGTGATATATTGTAAAATGGAATTTGTTCTTATCAGAGTTTAAGCTGAAGAACAGTAGTCTTTTAATAAAACTTTTGGATTATAAAAAGATTGTTATTAGTTATGTAAGTTGAGTTTCACTTCATCTTTCATCTGAATGGAAGAAATCTGAAGTTTATCTCCGGTTATCCTCTTCAGCCATCGAAAGTTGCTTGTTAAAGTAGAAAATCTATTTTAGGTAGTGTCAGATAGCAAACATGCATCTGTGCATGCTTCACATTGATAACTGCAAAAATTATGAACAAAGCACGATGATGATTGATCATCTCCACCTGCTGTGAAGGGGTCACTATGCTTGGCGGTATTTTGGATGACAGAGAGAAAGGGGTGTTGTCTACAGTACCAATGCCCAAAAAAACAACTTAAATGTCTGATATGTAACTTTACTATGTACTCTTTGATATGATGTCATAAGATTCGCTCCATATATGTTGCTTGACTTAATGTGAGATCTCTTCACCCATCTATGTAGTGGTTTTATTTTAGCACAAAATACAGAACAGTTCTTTCAAAAGTGCTTAAGTTAATTCTTCCACACGGTATAATTAGTGGAACTGAGTAGCAGGTCCTCAGCTTCAAGACAATATAAAAAAGTGACTGTCAACATTGAATAAGTAACTTCTTTTTATAAACAGCGTCGGGATGACAGATCAATTAAGAAATAGTTACCATGACAAAGGAATCTCACATTGAAAGGCCGTTGGGAAGTATACCTGCCACTAAAGTACTTTCTCCCAAAGGCTGGGGAAGTATGCTTACCATACGACTGTCTCTCCTGTACCAAGTGTATAAAAACTGCAACAATAATCAGTTTATGTTTCTGATGAGATCACTACTATGTGTCTTTGAAGTCTGAAAGCATTGCTTCGTTTCTACAATAAGTATTATTGTGTCTTGCATCAGCTCATTTCTTTATTGTTCAATAAACAAAATTTCTGGGGTTCCACCTTCACAATAATTCTCTACTATTCCACTCTCAAAGAGTGCGTGGAAAAAACGAACACCTATATCTTTCTGTGTGAGCCCCAATTTCTGTTATTTTATTATAAGAACGAGGAGGAGGAGGAGATTAGTGTTTTAACGTCCTGCCGTAACCAGGTCATTAGAGATAGAGCACAACCTTGGATTAGGGAAGGATTGAGAAGGAAATCAGCCATGCCCTTTTGAAGGAACCATCCCAGCATTTGTCTTGAGGGATTTAGGGAAACTATGGAAAACCTAAATCAGCATGGCCGGACATGGATATGAACCATCATCCTACCAAATGTGAATCCAGTGTGCTAACCGCTGTACTACCCCACTCAGTATTTATTATTATGATCGTTTCTCCTTATGTTGGTCAGTGTCAACGAAAATCTGTACATTGGAAGATTGGTGGTTGAAATTTCTTGAGAAGATCCACCGCACCGAAAAACAGCTTTGTTTTTAATTATGTTCACCCAAAATTCTGTATCGTCTGTTGACACACTCTCCCCTATTTTTCAATAATACAAAAAGTGCTGTTCTTCTTTGAACTTCCTCAATGTGCTCCACTGATGCTATCTGGTAGTATCCCACACCAGGCAGCACTACTATAAAACGAGGTTTCTTGCATCTTCTAAGCATTAGAGAGAGAGAGAGAGAGAGAGAGAGAGAGAGAGAGAGAGAGAGAGAGAGAGAGAGCCTGCAAAAGTGTTAAATGTGCAGGTTCCCTTGTGCAACAATCAGCCCCCTTGTAGAGTGGAGGTATTAATCATTTGGAGCATTCACATTAATCATTTGTTCTGAAGCTGGAGCATGACCTGTTTGGAAATTTACTGCCAGATTAAAACTTTATACTGGACTGGCATCCAAACCCAGACCTTGCCTTTCACGGGCAATGCTCTCTTACTGACTCTGCTGTCCAGGCACGACTCACAACCTGCTGTCACAGTTTTATTTCCACCAGCACCTTTCCCCTACTTTCAAAACTTCAAAGCAGTTCTTCCACATACCTTATGGACCTAACAGTCATGGAAGGGAGAATATTGCAAAGCAATGGCTCAGCCACAACCTGGGGCATTGTTTCTAGAACGAAGTGCAATGAGGTGTGGTTTTTGAAACTTCCTGAGGCAGGAGAGAGGTACTGGCAGAAGTAAAACTGAGAAGGCAAGTTGTGAGTCAACTCAGTAAGAACATTGCCCCCAAAAGGCATGGTTCCAGGTTAAAGTCCCCTTTTGGTTCACAGATACAATCTGGCAGGAAGTTCGATTTGGACTATGTTTGATCAGACATTCTCCTTCCATTTTTATAAGATACATTACGTGAGCTATACCTGCAAGTCAGCCCTGAATAAGTGTTCTGTGGTGTGTCCATCCCAGTGTCAACCATAACTGCTATAGGAGCATAAACCTTGTTTGGGGTGGCCATATTAAAGACTGCACTAGTTGGAGACAAATGGATGAGATGGAGAGTAAATGTCAGTTCTTAAGAGGAAACTGCTGCGTAAGATGATACTCCTGGTATGCTGAAGCTTTAAAAGTGCAAGATATCTAAGCAACTACTTTAACTGCCATGTAGATAATAGAGTGGAAAAGAAATGCTGCTCGCACTAGGGGGGTTAAGTATACAGGGTACTTACAAAATGGTGGAAAAAAAATCGAATTTTTTTTAAGTCTTTGTTAAATTCTATAGTCTTTCCTAGGGTTTTAAATAAAAATGACCTTTGTATACCAAATTTTAAAGTTATGGTCAGGTTTACTGCCAGGCCCCATTTTTTTCTGTTACTGAAACCATTATTATTTTGAAAAGAACTGAGAACTTTCCTTTTCCAGCGATTAGACATATGATACATTCTATATGTTGGTAACAGTGCAGGTTTCTAGTGTCTGTAAATGATTATCTTTGCTAGTATTTACTTCTGTTTCGCTGAAGCAGTTTGTTCACGTGTTACTGAATGTTTGTTGCCAAAATGCTACATATACTTGTGGAAGTACATGCCCTTTAGTGTGCAATAAATATGGACTATGCCACACATCAAGAAATTTAATAAAAGGAAATTCCGTGGTAACCAGTTCACAAACCAAGCAAGCCACACTATTGAAAGTAAACTACGTATCAGTTCTTCAGGGAAGAAACTCCCACATGGCACACCTGGTGATTCAAATTTTTGTGTAAACAATGATGCTGTTTGTAGTGGATTTGTTGTTGATGATGATGTGAGCATCTTATCTTCTTTAATAAAGGAAGTGGTGAAATGTAAATAATGTGATGGTGTTGGCTGTCTGGAAATAACGGAACAACAAAGTAGCAGGAAGGGTTTAGCATCAAAATCAGTTGTTCTGTGTAGATCATGCAATAAATCTAACTTGAAAATGACTTCCAACATTGTGCATAATTCATATGATGTGAATTTGAAGTTAGTGTTTGCAATGTGCGCAATAGGAGAAGGAAGAAAGGTTGCTCAAAAGCTTTGTGGTTTGATGGAGTTTCCTCCTCCCAGTTGTTTCAGCAAGTACATAAAAATACTTTCAGGTGCATTGATGGTGGTGTCTAAAACATCTATGAAACGTGCACTAGAAGAAACAGTAAGTATTAGTGGGACCGGGGACACTGCTGTTGTACTTGATGGGACATGGCAATGTCGAGGACATTGTTCCTTGAATGGTGTTGTAAGTGCTACTTCACTGGAGAATGGAAAAGTTGTTGATGTTGAGTGTTTACCTTATTACTGCCACACCTGCCATGATAACACTGAAGGACATATTTGAACATCAATGTTCTACGAATTATGATGGTTACAGTGGAGGTGTGGAGTGTGATGGAGTTCTAAAAATATTTCAGAGGTTGTTGCCCGTTTATAATGTTAGAGATACGAAGTACCTAGGCCATGGGCACTCTAAAGCTTTCAATAAAATTAATGAGTTCAGCGTTTATGGTGATACCTTGGTAACAAAACTGGAGTGTTGTGGCCATGTGCAAAAGAGGATGGGTGCTATATTGAGGAAGCTACGAAGAGAAATGAAAGGAAAGTTGCTATCTGATGGAAAATCTCTGTCTGGCCGAGGCAGATAGACAGATACTGAAATAGACCTCCTTCAGAGTTATTATGGACTGGCCATTAGACAATCTGCACCTCTGAATGATGTTATAGCAATGAGAAAAGCTGTATGGGCCACCTACTTTCATAAGTTGTCCACAGATGAACATCCTGTTTACTGACTTTGCCCTAAAGGAGCAGATTCTTGGTGTGGTTACCAACAGAAAGTGGTCAAATTTAACATCATAAGCACACTCTTCTTGAGCCTGTTATGAATTAAATAAAACCACTTTTTAGAGACCTGAGTGACCCTGTTTTGCTTAAATGTCTTCATGAGGACACTCAGAAATGAAAGTTTCAACCATCGCATATGGGAAAAGATTACACAAGACTGTCCATTGATTAATGGTTCAATCCCATGTCCACACCAATTGTCGCCCAGAGCCCCATGTTCACCAGTGTGCACTCTGCTTTACAGTGCAAGCCAACATCCGTCCCCCACATCCAGAGGTGTGTTAATGTCAACCACTTCGTCACTTGCTCATGGTTTCGTAGTTATTCAACCATTTTCCATACATATTCATGACAGCAGCATACGAATACAATCAGCTTCACCAATTTGGAGGTGCTTGATATCAGGCACCCTTTGTTAAAGTTGTTTATACCTGTGTATTTTCCCATTTACAAACCATATTGTCACTAGAGTTATTTCCCATCCTCCTCTGCTCCACTTATTTTCCTTACTGTGTCATGTCTGCAACACCACCAGGTGGCATACAAGCTAGCGGCAGGCATTTATCTGGATACTGGGGACCGTCTATCTACGATAATAGACTTGCCAAGACCCCTCTCCCTCTCCTCAATCTTTGATGAAGACTTCATTTCAGAATTCTCTTATTTCTAGAAATGACTGTCATTCTGCAAACTGCAGATTTAGAAGAAGTGTTACATAATTTGGATTTATTTAGTTGCCATACCATTCGTGGCGACAGTGAGGCCAACTAGAAGCAAACTTTCTACAGAACACTGCCAAAAAGAGCCACCAGTCTTTCCTCTATCGCTGCCTTGTACAGGCTTCATCATGGTTCAGAAAAGAACTGATGTAACTTACACTGCTGCACATGGAGACCCACCAATTACAAAGCACTCCTATCGTTCCCAAACAGTACAGAATCATAAACACAGTTGTTTTGTAACTAGTCAACCCATCTCCAGTTCCAACAATGACACTCTCGTCTCCTCATGGCAGAACTTGAACCACAATATCAGTTTACCTTTCCAAGGACAAATAACATTCATGACAACTTCTTGAGGATATATGTACTTTATAACATAAGTACACCCATCTGTGCTTGTTCTATGAGCACAGTTGTTTTGTAACTAGTCAACCCATCTCCAGTTCCAACAATGACACTCTCGTCTCCTCATGGCAGAACTTGAACCACAATATCAGTTTACCTTTCCAAGGACAAATAACATTCATGACAACTTCTTGAGGATATATGTACTTTATAACATAAGTACACCCATCTGTGCTTGTTCTATGAGCACAGTTGTTTTGTAACTAGTCAACCCATCTCCAGTTCCAACAATGACACTCTCGTCTCCTCATGGCAGAACTTGAACCACAATATCAGTTTACCTTTCCAAGGACAAATAACATTCATGACAACTTCTTGAGGATATATGTACTTTATAACATAAGTACACCCATCTGTGCTTGTTCTATGAGCACAGTTGTTTTGTAACTAGTCAACCCATCTCCAGTTCCAACAATGACACTCTCGTCTCCTCATGGCAGAACTTGAACCACAATATCAGTTTACCTTTCCAAGGACAAATAACATTCATGACAACTTCTTGAGGATATATGTACTTTATAACATAAGTACACCCATCTGTGCTTGTTCTATGAGCACTATTTTCTGCACTAGAAGGCACCTACCTTCTCCTTCCACCTTTCTTCTTCCCCTTCTTTGGTTAGAACTAGGTTTCCATCTAAGCTATTGATATTCATGCAAGTGGTTCTCTTTTCTCCAAAGGTCTCTTTAATTTTCCTGTAAGCAGTATCTATTTTACCCCTAGTGAGACAAGCCTCTACATCCTTACATTTGTCCTCTAGCCATCCCTGCTTAGCCATTTTGCACTTCCTGATGATCTCATTTTTGAGACTTTTGTATTCCTTTTTGCCTGCTTCATTTACTGCATTTTTATATTTTCTCCTTTCATCAATTAAATTCAATATTTCTTCTGTTACCCAAGGATTCCTACTATCCCCCGTCTTTTTACCTGTTTGATCCTCTGCTGCCTTCACTATTTCATCCCTCAAAGCTACCCATCCTTCTTCTACTGTATTTCTTTCCCCCATTCTTGTTAATTGTTCCCTTATGCTCTTGCTGAAATAGGAATAAAATAGGCCTTCTCATTTATTTATGTGAAACATAAAAAAAAAAATAGTTTTAGTTTTAAAATCTCTTCTTTGTAGGATATTCATACAAGTCTCTAATGTAGTACTTGTTTCATATTCCCGTCAGCACGATTTCTCTGATCGTACCCGATGTATGTAGAGCCATTTTTGACGTCTTGAGAAGGGAAAATTATTTGGAGGTATGTGAAAACACAACAATGAAATTAAATTTTTATTGAAATAAACTGCATTTTTCAGAATATGCTTATAAAAATGTTCTTTTTTCTAATGCTCATAAAATGGAAAGTGACAAGCTAATTAAATAGAAACTGTAATAATTACACATCGTCTTTTTTTAGACTCTAAAACAACAAGCGAATGGATGCAGGTGACAAGGGGTTGTGTCTGCAAGTTATGCTACTTTCTCTGTACATCTTTCACAGATATGTCGAATGTCGACGAGATTTCATTTAATGCACTCATCATCTTCACTATCCTTAAAGTCCGGGTTATGCACGATCCATATTTCGGGGTAGCTCTCCACGGCTTCAATAAAATGTTCTGTATCCTGCTTCATCCATTCCCGTTTCTCCTCCATTTCTGAAATTTGTTTGCATATAATATATAAGGCGGTTGCATAAAATTAAGTCACCACATTACGTAAAATGTTAAATATGAGTGTTATGCAGATGACATACTTACTATAACTTGCGCTTCCTACTTCCAGGAAATAGAACTAAATCCTAAAAGCTGCAAGTTACTTGCAGACACTTCTTGCATGGTGTTCACTCTGGAAGCGGAAAACGTGCAGCAATAAATTGCGACAGTCGCAAGCCGACTTGGCGATATGTTTACAATCGCAACTCGCGCGGCAAGTTCCTCCACACAAGTAAATTGCTGCAATAACTTGCTAGTGTAAACCGAGCTTTATGGATGCATGCAGTCTTTGTACGGGGAGTTACTGCCCTGTTTGGGCTCAACCATTCCTTTCTTTTTCTTATGTTAGCATAAAGGCATCATTTCTTGTTACCACCAGCAATACAGGTTGGCAAGGGTCAGTGGTGTTAATGATCCAATTGATAACCAGCAAGCAGAGATGCACATATAGCTATCCACAGATTTTTGTAACTTTGGCTTTCAGCATCTACCCACACACCCGATGTTTCAACTTTCCGCATTGAATGCAAATGTTGCATGATGGTGAAATGATCACAGGTCATAATTTTTTCCAGTTCTCGAGTACACCGATGTGGATGATTGAGGATTAGTACTTGAAAACATTCTTCTTCAAACCTAAAGGTCTACCTGAATGTAGGGAGTCACTCATGTAAAAACAATCCTCCTTAAAATGAGAAAACCACTTTCTTGCCATGTTGTATCCAATGACATTATCCCTACACACAGCGCAAATGTTTTTGGCTGCTGTCACTCCTCTACTGAACTCAAACAGGAAATGTTTCTATTTCTTCACTTGACACCATTTTCCAGTATCCACAGCTCTACCTATTATCTCCAAATGACAAAAGTAAACTCAAATAGCACCAGTGAACTGCAGATACAAAATGACAATCTGTAAATAAAGCTATAGTAACCGGAAGACCAACATGCACAACAAAAATGCTACAAACTTGTACACCAACCTATTAGTACGCCCTGTATACACTGCCTCCCAAGTCGCTTTTTGACCCATCACTGCTTTCTCTTGCTTTTGTTTTTTGCAGCATGTAGCAAATTGAGGGGTTTGGCACAAAAACTAGATAAGTCCACTTTCAGTCAACAATGAGTTACATCATACACCACATATAACATGTGATTGTGCACCTTTTGGTGTAACAACCAGACCTGTTTGGAATTATCTGAATGAGATAGAATTGCCATCGAACACTATGAATGTGATTGAGGCAAGAATCAGGTTAGTCCCAGATTTCTGTTTGTTGCACAGATAGGTGGTAGCACAAGTGTAACAGGTATTTATTGTTTTAAAATGACCAAATGTGCATGACAGTATTTTGTTTATCTGCTTATTTGAGGTCTTCAGATGATGGATTCTGATGGTAGTACTGTAAGTACTAACGAACACTGTAGAAAGTCGAAATTGATCCCAGTAAGCAGAAAAGAAATATATGTATACATAGAAGATTACAAGACAAATCATATGTCATGTAATGGAAAGGAAGGTTTTGCTAGTGGAACAGGTAGCTCATGTAACTGTACATGAAAATGTGTTGATGTATGAAACAAAAAAGAAAAACCAGGACATTGCTAAATTTTTTACTGTTGTCCCTGTCATATAGAGCCTGTTCAAAAACTTAACAACCCACTTCAAACCCTACTTTAAAATGAGCACAAAAAGCATAATTATCCACGAATTTCTCATACAAAATATTTCAATAACTTCCTGGCAGATTAAAACTGTGTGCCGGACCGAGACTCGAACTCGAGATCTTTGCCTTTTTTTGGGCAAGTGCTCTACTGAAAGGCAAAGGTCCCGAGTTCGGGTCTCGTTCCGGCACACAGTTTTAATCTGCCAGGAAGTTTCATATCAACACGCACTCCGCTGCAGAGTGAAAATCTCGTTCTGGATATTTCAATACCATTTGTGATTACAAAGTAGTTGTTAAAGTAAGTAAAGACCAGCAGGTAACTATGACAAAGTTTACCCAACTAAAGAAAACCATCAATGGTGATTTAGGTATTCCTCAGATACCATTGAACTGTTGCCTATTAAAAGAGCTAAATACAATGAGTTGATGAATTTGCAAAGAAATATTGTGAAAAACTTTCATTCAGTAAGGTGTTCCAATGAAGAGTGAATCTAAGAGATGAATAAGAAAGACACCGAAATAAAAAAGGATATGATAAATGTATATCAGTGAACAAAATTTGTTATTTAATATTTTGTATTTATGTTAAGTTACTCTTGTAGTAAAAAAAATAATGATAATTTGACTGGCATGATACAATTGATAGTTATCAATAAAATATAGTTCAGTATTGGTCAAATTTTATGATTTCATATACACAAAATAATTATATCTTTTAAGTTTAAGGTCTGGATTTAATTGATTCTGATGTTTGATGCAGAAAGAAGATAAGTGAATATATATTACTTCAAAGTTGTACACATTATAGGTGTTCACAAATTTTTAGATTCTGATAAATCTGAATGTCTGAAATTAATAGCATCTGCTTTGTAACAGTTATGCTTATAAACAAATTTGTGCAACTACAACCACTGCCAATAATAACAACGATGATGCGTAACTTATCTGACAAAAGAAAGAATTGTTTTGTGGAACTCTGTTGTTTTATACATAATTAAGTACAGTTTAGGGCAATAACGAAATAATATGTAAGCTCCTGCAACTTTCCATTTCGCATTCTTATGTAAGTGGGTATTTTCGTCTTTTCCATTTTATTTCGGACAAATGTACAAGATACCTAAGAGATGTATTAGTTCTCAAATTTACTTCCGGGCTGAAAATCAGATATTCATACACTGCACACACACACACACAACATATTATGCTAACTGTACGCTTCCTTGTTAAATGTCTGCTTGTAGTCACACTAATTTGATTTCGTCACTTTCTCAAAAGATCTTTTCTCAGAGTCCCCAGTTCCTTTACAACTAACTTTTCCTGGTAATTTATTTTTCTGTTCTCAGGCAGAGATTTTCACACTGCAGTGGAGTGTGCACCTATGTGAAACTTCCTGGCAGATCAAAGCTGTGTGCTGGGCCAGTACTCGAACTCGGGATCTTGCCTTTTGTGGCCAAGTGCTCTACCGACTGAGCTACCCAAGCACGGCTCACAATGCATCCTCACAGCTCTATTTTTCTGTTAGCATTTAAAATAGATTCAACATAGTTTATGTTTACAATGCACACGAAAGCTGATTCCCGCACAGTAAGCAACCAACTCCAAACACAAAGCGCTGTTTCTGGAAATGATTAAACTCAAGTAGTACTGTCTACCAACATGATCACTTGACCCTAAAATATAAATAAGGGCTAAAAGTACACTGCTGTCAATCCTACATTTAAATGAATATCACAAAACCAGTGATACAGCTTTTCGCGAATTTTCATAAATGCAGTGTGGGCCTCCATCACGATAAAATCTGACTCACCACAAGACAAACAGATCTCAAAAGCATGAATAAATGCTACAATCTCACTATAAACAGTGATGTGCTTCAAACCTTTACAATTTTCAGCACCTCAAATGGATTACTGTACGATAAAATTCATTACTC
Organism: Schistocerca gregaria; assembly: GCF_023897955.1. NCBI lineage: Eukaryota > Metazoa > Arthropoda > Insecta > Orthoptera > Acrididae > Schistocerca > Schistocerca gregaria. The sequence goes on from NC_064923.1 coordinate 561,490,659, forward strand.
AATGTACTGTATCTTGTTCACAAACCCACGAAACAGGTTCACTGTCAGTACATATTTAACATATACTGATGTCCGCTCTAATTTTACTACAGTATATAGTGACTGAATTAGCAAACCTGAGGAGTGCGCTATTATCTAGCAGGATTTATGCCACATGAATAGGGATAAACGTCTGCCACAATGTGCTACCACATAGTGGCTCTGATATAAACTTCTAGTTGGATGGCAAGGGCTGCAGTGCAAATCATGAATCAGGCACGTTTATCATATCCATATGTTTTTGGCTCATAAAGCTATTATATCACACAAGTTGCGCATGCGCAAAAGCTCCTCAAAATGTGCACAACTGAAGGTGTGCTCACGGCCCTGTCGCCAAGTTTCACAGAGTCTAGCAAAACAGTAGTAAGGTAGATTTAATATACCATTTTGTTTTACTCCTCACAGTCTGTTATAACAGAAAAGTTGTATTTACAGCGTACCAGCTTATGACTAGAATATTACAACTGGATCTGAATCATCCGAAAACTTGTAATCCTATGTGTCGCAGAATGATCCCATCCAATTTACCCATTCATCTTAAGCAACTTCAGTTTCCAATTAAGGTTTCACTTTTAACATCCATAAAGAAGGCTCCAAGTCAGTAGAGAGGTGTGTGTGTGTGTGTGTGTGTGTGTGTGTGTGTGTGTGTGTGTGTGTGTGTGTAATTAAAATAATTTATTGAAAAACAAAAGGTAGTTACAATTTATTTTTCTACATAGTTTCCTGCCTTAGAAATACATATTTTGCAGTGAGAAGGAAGATTTTTTTTATTGCAGCATTACAGAATGAAGGTGTTTGCATCAGGAGCTAACTGCGCATGAATTCCTCCATGCCTTCATCACCTACAAATCAGTGCCCTCTAAAAGCTTCTTTAAGCAGCTCAAACAAATGAAATCCACAGGACGATAGCTCCGAGCTATAAGAAGAAGCATCAAGTTGATTCCAGTACATTTCCTGTAGTTTGGAGACTGTTACAGCTGCAGTACAGAGCTTGGCTTTTCATGGATGAGGATGACCTGTCTTAATTGGTTGGTCTCTTCTTTTGTAGTGATATGCATCCCTCACCTTCAATAGCTAACAGTGGCATGCAGCCTTCATTGATTTTTCACCTGAGCAATGCACAATGAGCAAATTGCCTTGCCAATTAAAAACCTGTTGAGAGAAGCTTGACAGCATAGTGGAGACTTAGCTTTCAGCGGAGCTCCTTCCCCTTTCTTCTGCCACTTCTTATTGGCTTGTTTGGATTTGGGAGTAGCAATGGATCCATGTTTCGTCGCAGCTAATGACCCTACTTAAAAATGCATCACCTTCTTTCATAAACCTTTCTGTAAACCTCCGACAGACCTCCATACATCTGAACTTCTGATTTTCAGTCAAAAGGTGAGGGCGCCATCTGGAACACACTTTACGGATCAGTAGGCAATTTGTGATCATTGCTTGATAGCTCCCATTACTTATTCTGAACTATTCAGCAATTTCTGATATCCTTGCTTCAGAAATGTCTTCAACTTCACAAATATATTTATCTGTATTGCTGGTTCAAGGATGGCGATTGTGTTACCGATTTCCACAGGTTCTCATACTTCCTAGAACTCTAATCCAGGCTAACACCCGTGTCCTTCAGAATGTTTGATCACTGATCTGTGCAGTCAATCTCTGAAAAATTTCAGCAAGAAATTTAGTAATTAAGCATTATGCAGTGGAGGAGTGCACATGTTGCTCCAATATTGTGAGCATTATTGATGACGCTGTTGAAAGTATGTAACAGCCATTTCTCCCCACTCTTAACAGCTCTACCCAACAACACGAGAAGCAAAGGTTAAGATCTACCAACTGCTGATGCTAAGTACCAAAAACCTCATTTAGATCTGATTCAACCCATTATTTAGCAACTACAAAGCACTGCCAGTTTTTCTAGTGTATCAAAGTTGATATTCACACATGATACATCTAAAACTTTGTCTTTGCACTTTCTCAAAGTGCCCTTTTATAGACTTTACTGATTTTTGCACCAAAATCCACCTTTGCATTCTCAATACATGTGAGCTCTACATTGAATCCGAGATGTTCACTATTAAGGGAGTAACTGACATACACCAGGCATAAATATTGTGCTGATCTTTGCCTCGTACTCTCATGCATTATATTGACATCATTACTGCACAATTAATAATGAGCATCTTTTAGGTGAAATACTGGGTGTATAAATAAAATATAGATTGTGTAACTACCAATCCTTTGGGGTATAATAAGTTGTGCGTTTCCCGAAATATTTGGTTCTGAGAGAATGACATGTCAAATTCACCCAATTACTTGCATTTAAAAAAAATATTGTGCCCTCCTCCCACATAAATGCATTCTTGATATTCAAATCACAACTCCCAGTAATGTTTTGGTACATCATCTGTGAAAATATACTTTACATTATTCAATAACTAACTTTTCCTGATGCCTACACTGACCTAAAAGTCAAGATGATGAAGTCTTATCAGAAAAGGTATGTACAGCAGTATATAATCATGCATCTTAATGATCACTCAGGTCCACCTTTCCTGCCTTTCGAATTTGTATACTTTTTGTGTCCACATCTTAAATTTTGCTTAGTAATTTTCTAAGTCCCATCTAAGCCATGTCCACAATGGTTCGAGAAAAGAGACTCACCACAATGAATTCAATGTGAACAACAAACCCTGTCCTGCACGCTGTTGAGGAACAACAAACAAGTTCAATGTGCTATTTGGGTGGAGTGTCTTGTTACAGCGTCAGAATGAGATGGCAGTGTACAGGTAGGACTGTGTGAATTTACGTTCTACCTCAAAAATAAGTTTCACGTGAAACGTCACAAAACTTTTATGTTTTGTGCGTGCACACACACACACACACACACACACACACACACACACACACACACACACACACACACACACACACACACACACACACTACACTTCACGAACAATCACTGAGGTGCTCTGCTTCGATACTTTGAAGACATACATTAAACTTTTAAACAGATCCAAAGAAAACAATGTTATTGCTAATTCCTTTTTAGAGCATACTGATGCAAAAAATGTTCAAAATTCACATCACTGTTTTCTTGGGAGGGTCACCTCTTGATTGGTTTGGTACTGTCCACCCAAAGTTCCTCTCCTGTACCAACCACGTTGTCTCAGATTAGCACTTTCACCCTGTCTGCCTCTACTTGCTGGATACATTCCAACTTGTCTTTCCCCACATTTTTATCCTCTACAGCCCCCTCTAGTACCATGACTTTATTCCCTTATGTTAAATGTCTTAGGACCCTGTTCACTCTTCTTGTCAATTCTGCAGAGAATGTCATTTATAGTGTGGCCACCTAATTTGGAATATCTTTCTACAGCACCACATCTCAAATGCTTTCTTTTCTGAGTTTCTCATAGTTCACTTTCATAAAATGCTGTGCTCCAAATGTACATCCTCAGAAATTTCTTCCACAAATTAAGACCAGTGTTTGATAGTAGTAGGCTTCTTTTGACAAATAGCACCTTTCTTGCTTGTGTTATTCTACTTTTTATGCCTGTCATTTTACATCCATGATACAGCAGCAGAAATCATTTGCTTCGTCTACTTCGTGGTACCCTATTTTGATGGTAAGTTTTTCACTAACCTCATTTCTGCTACATATTACTTACTTTAGTTTGCTATGAATCTTACGTCCTGTGTACTGTTAGGGTTCATTCCATTCAGTATGTCCTGCAAGTCACACACTGCAGCCATGTTTTACATCTATGAACATACTGCACCTCACCAGCATGCCATGTCCAATGTGGATGTGAGTTAAAAGTAGTACCCACTCTAATCATAGAAAAATCTGTTTTTTTTTTCCAACAAACTAAAATTGTTGATTCGGTTTAAGAATAAACATGTTACTTGTTTTTCATAAGAAGCTTTATTACAAGGCAAAAGCAAGTTATTTTTGTTGTTTATGTACAAAAGTTACTTCATATACAAGAATAAAAGAATACGTAATTTCAACCAAGAAGTAAAAATGAAGGACTTTAAATGTTTTAACTTACACTCTCCCTGCAGGACAACCAATAATTATTTCACTTCATTTCAACAAAAACAACAATTCAATACACTGTATATATTTGCTAACAACTACACAGTACATACTAATTATGGCCACGATGGCTTTTCTCCAGGTTTCAGTTCTCGGCCATAAAGAGCACTTTTATCTCTGAACATCGTTAGCCTCTCTGTCTCTTTCCGGTCGAGGTACCAGCCAATGAGAAACCCCGTCAGTGGTACGCCAGCCCAGACATACTGCTTAGTTATGCCAAATATTGCCATTCCTTCTCGTTGAATCTGTGGGCCAACAAAGAAGCCTCATACAAGACCAGTTACAACACACACCAAATGTTCATCATCAAACACAGAATACACACAAAGTTCGCTCCTTCTGCCCAAGTTATGCAACAGCAATATCAATAGCAGTATTGGAGTACCTTATTTTTGTAACATACATAGTATAAATTTTTATTTCTATAATAATTTTGATTGGCTTCAACAGAAAAAACAGGAAACATCTGTGCACCTACAAATCCACATGTAAAGGTAGAACCTTATAAAAAACAGCTTAGTTAATAATACTGAGGCAACAATCAAACATAATAATTTATTTTTGAATGTTTATCAATCCATATTTCCTGTTTTTTTATATTATTGAAAATATGTTGTTGTAGTTGTTGTTGTGGTCTTCAGTCCTGAGACTGGTTTGATGCAGATCTCCACGTAAATCTATCCTGTGCAAGCTCCTTCATCTCCCAGTACACACTGCAACCTACATCCTTCTGAATCTGCTTAGTGTATTCATCTCTTGGTCTTCCTCTACGATTTTTACCTTCCATGCTGCCCTCCAATGCTAAATTTGTGATCCCCTGATGCCTCAGGACATGTCCTACCAACTGATCCCTTCCTCTAGTCAAGTTGGCCATCTAATCTTCAACATTCTTCTGTAGCACCACATTTCGAAAGCTTCTATTCTCTTCTTGTCCAAACTATTTATTGTCCATGTTTCACTTCCATACATGGCTACACTCCATACAAATACTTTCAGGAATGACTTCCTGACATTTAAATCTGTACTCAATGTTCGATGTTAACAAATTTCTCTTCTTCAGAAACACTTTCCTTGCCATTGCCAGTCTACATTTTATATCCTCCCTACTTCGACCATCATCAGTTATTTTGCTGCCCAAATAGCAAAACTCCTTTACTACTTTACATGTCTCATTTCCTAATCTAATTGTCTCAGCATCACCCGACTTAATTCGACTACATTCCATTATGCTCGTTTTGCTTTTATTGATGTTCATCTTATACCCTCCTTTGAAGACACTGTCCATTCCGTTCAACTGCTCTTCCAAGTCATTTGCTGTCTCTGACAGAATTACAGTGTCATCAGCGAACCTCAAAGTTTTTATTTCTTCTCCCTGGATTTTAATACCTACTCCAAATTTTTCTTTTCTTTCCTTTACTGCTTGCTCAATATACAGATTGAATAACATTGGGGAGAGGCTACAACCCTGTCTCACTCCCTTCCCAACCACTGCTTCCCTTTCAAGCCCCTCGACTCATAACTGGCATCTGCTTTCTGTACAAATTATAAATAGCCTTTCGCTCCCTGTATTTTACCCCTGCCACCTTTAGAATTTGAAAGAGAGTATTCCAGTCAACATTGTCAAAAGCTTTCTCCAAGTCTACAAATGCTAAAAATGAAGGTTTGCCTTTCCTTAATCTTTCTTCTAAGATACGTCGTAAGGTCAGTATTGCCTCACATGTTCCAACATTTCTACGGAATCCAAACTGATCTTCCCCGAGGTCAGCTTCTACCAGTTTATCCATTTGTCTGTTAATAATTCGGGTTAGTATTTTGCAGGCGTGACTTATTAAACTGATAGTTCGGTAATTTTCACATCTGTCAACACCTGCTTTCTTTGGGATTGGAATTATTACATCCTTCTTGAAGTCAGAGTATTGCGCCTGTCTCGTACATCTTGCTCACCAGATGGTAGAGTTTTGTCAGGACTGGCTCTCCCAAGGCTGTCAGTAGTTCTAATGGAAATGCAGTATCATATCTCCCATTTTATCTTCATCTACATCCTCTTCCATTTCCATAATATTGTCCTCAAATACTTCGCCCTTGTATAGACCCTCTATATACTCCTTCCATCTTTCTGCTTTCCCCTCTTTGCTTAGAACTGGGTTTCCATCTGAGCTCTTGATATTCATAAAAGTGACTATCTTTTTCCAAAGGTCTCTTTAATTTTCCTGTAGGCAAATCTATCTTACCCCTAGTGAGATAAGCCCCTACATCCTTACATTTGTCCTCTAGCCATGCCTGCTTAGCCATTTTGCACTTCCTGTCGATCTCATTTTTGAGACGTTTGTATTCCTTTTTGCCTGCTTCATTTACTGCATTTTTATATTGAAAATATAACCGATCTGTATTATCATTCTGCACATAATCTGTAGAAAAAAAAATCCAATGCCAGTCTAAATAGGCATGGTGAACAATGCCACAGTCAGTTGTCAACCAGTTACTAGTAGTCTTAGCCACACTGTAAATCTGAAGTACACTGGCATCTTTTCAGTGGGGTTGGTAACTATCTATTTAAGAATTTAAAAATCTGCAGTGGCAAATAAGTCATTGAAAGTTTCTATAATTATGCAATAAAAGATACAGTGTATTATAACAAGCAATTTATATAATACATGAAGTGAAGAAAGGGCTTTCAGCTTTACAGCCATCGCCACATCTTACTTATATCTTATATGACCCTCCTCCATTTCCGTCACTCATATAATATAATAATGCGTGTATCACGATTTGATGCTGGGAGAGGGCTTCACAAAAGAGCATGTAGATCAGTAATGTTTAACAGTTTCTGAGTTTGATGACATACAACACGTGAGACACTCAAAAATGTGGAAAGGAGCATGGGCACCAATCCTCAGTTGTCAAGATCAAACACTACCAAGAACTCTTGTTGGTTTGGGGTATAAAGGGACCAAACTACAGGGTCGTCAGTCCCTCTTTCCTGACACAAGCAAGGCTCAAGGTACAAAAACACACAACACCACACCTAAAAAGTAAAAAAATGGAACGAACAAAAAATGGGGAAAACATACACCACCAGGAAGAGCAGATGGTCTGGGCTGGCTGATCACAATAATAAAAAGAGGATAAGCCAGCCACTCTGCAACACATTAAAATGTCCACCCCAAACAGACAAGGTGAGATGAACACATGTAAGGAAAAGATGACCACCAATACAAACAAATGCAAAGAAAGTGCAACAGAGTTAAAACGGAGGGAGTGTGGCGACGTCAGAGAGAAGGCTAAATGCTCAGCCTTAGATGGTACGATAAAAACCCACCTCACGAATAAAACAAAACTAAAGTTGAGGCATTGTCGCACAACACCAAAGGTAGTGTGCCGGGAAGGTTAAAAGTCTGACGCAGAGTGGCTAAAAGTGGGCAGTTCAGCAAGATGTAGATGACAGTCATATGTGAGCCACAGTGATACTGAGGTGGGTCCCCGTGACGGAGGAGGTAGATATGTGTCAGCCATGTATGGCCAATGCGGAGCCGGCAGAGGACCACAGAGTCCCTGCAAGAGGCCTGCATGAAGGTCTTCCACACATTCGCAGTCTCCCTAAGGGCACACAGTTTGTTGTGCATAATGAGATCATGCCATTCCATCTCCCAACGCTGAAAAACCTTGCGGGATAATAATGATTGCAGGTCAGTTACAGGGATGCCGATCTCCAGAAGTGGTTTCCATGTAGCCTGTTTGGCAAGCCTGTCAGCAAGTTCATTTGCTGGGATTCCGATGTGGCCTGGGGTCCACATAAACACCACAGAACGACTAGACCGTTCCGAGGCAGAGATGGACTGCTGGATGGTCGATACCAGAGGATGGCAGGGGTAGCACTGGTCGACAGCTTGTAGGCTGCTCAAGGAGTCAGTACAGAGGAGAAACAACTCGCCAGGGCATGAGTGGATGCTCTCAAGAGCACGAGAAATGGCGCCAGCTGTGCAGTGCAAACACTGCAGCGATCTGGCAAGGAGTTCTGTTCAATATGCCCTCCATGAACATATACGAAGCCAACATGACCATCAGTCATTGAGCTCACAGTGTAAACCACTTCAGGGTCCCAGTACATGTCAAGGATCGACAGAAAGTGACAGCAGAGAGCTGAGGGGTTAACTGAGTCCATAGAAAAATGTGTAGGGCCAGGTGAAGCTTCGGTCTAGGTGTACACCATGGAGGTGAACGTGAACAGGCCTCGAGTATAGGTGGTAAAGGCAAGGACTCCACTTCAGACAGAAGAAATCTGACGCAAACCACAATATTAAACCCTGACCTGGGCCTCCAATGTGGGAGATGAATTGCCTTGGATGGGAAAAGGAGATGGTAATTTGGATGCTCAGGAGAACTATACATGTGTGCAATGTAACTCGTGAGCAGTTGTGCATGCCTAACCTTCACTGAAGGGACTCCGGCCTCCACCAAGACACTGGTCACCGGACTCGTCCTAAAAGCTCCTGTTGCCAGTCGAACGCCAAAGTGGTGTACTGCGTCGAGTAAAAGCGCCGCGAAATGACAAAGCCGACTCTCATCGTCAAGGCGGGATTGAATAAGGGCTCTGTAGAGCTGCTGCAGCGTAGAGCAATCTGCACCCCAGTTGGTGTTGCTCAGGGCAGTACAGGGCATTGAGGTGCTGCCAGCACTGCCGCTTCAGCTGACTAAGATGAGGAAACCACGTCAATCAGTCCTAAGAATCAATATTTCTCCACTACAGTGAGTGGATTGTCATTAAGGTAAAGTTCCGGTTCTGGATGAACGGTATGATGCCAACAGAAGTGCATGACACACAACTTCACGGCTGAAAATTGGAAGCCATGGGCTAGAGCCTGTGACTGAGCCTTATGGGATGGTTCCCTGTAGGCACTGCTCGGCAACACCGATACGGGAGGAGCAGTATGAAATGCAGAAGTCGTCTGCATACAGAGAAGGTGAGACAGATGGCCCTACAGCTGCTTTTAGTGGCCACTAAAAATAGAGATGCACTCAATACAGAGCCCTGTGGGACCTCATTCTTCTGGATATGGGGGGGGGGGGGGGGGGCTATGGGAGGCACCAACTTGGACATGGGAAGTATGGAGCAATAGGAAACTTTGGATAAAAATCGGGAGCGGGCCCCCAGAGAACCCATTCATATAATGTGGCAAAGATATGAAGTCACCAGGTCAAGTCAATAAGCTTTTCGTAAAACAAAAAAAGACGGCAACAGGATGTTGGCGTATGGAAACGGCTGTTCTGATGACAGACTCTAGGGCAACTATATTATCAATGGTAGAGCAACCCTGGTGGAAACTGCGAATTATGGGCTGGTAGCTATCTACATCAAACGGGTTTTTACTGGGTTTGAACACTGAAATGATGGTGCTCTCTCGCCACTGTGCTGAAAAGGTGTCATCGCACCAGAACCGGTTGAAGATGACTAGGAGATGTCACTTGTAGTCGGAGGAGAGATGTTTGATCATCTGACAGTGAATCTGATCTGGCCCAGGAGCTGTGTCGGGGCAATGTGCAAGGACGCTAAGGAGCTCCCACTCTGTAAATAGAGCATTACAGAGTTCACTGTGACATTCAGTGAACGAGAATGCTTTCCTTTCCATCTGCCTTTTGAGGGTGCGAAATGCTGGGAGCGAATTCTCTGATGTGGAGGATAGAACATAGTGTTCAACAAGGTGCTCGGCAATTGTGTTTGCGTCAGTAGATAACACACCATTGATGTTCATGCCAGTAACACCTGTCAGGGTCTGGTACCCACAAACATGTCCGATCTTCATCCAGACTTGGGAAGGTGACTTATGGCACCCAATGGTTGAGGCGTACCTCTTCCAACACACTTGTTTCCATCTTTTTATAACCTGGCAAATGCGAGCACAGAGCCGTTTAAAAGTTATTAGACGCTCTAGGGAAGGGTGCCACTTATGTTGCAGTAGAGCTCGCCGACGACTTCCAGCGACAACTAATGCACTGACTTTCTCTAGAGCACCCTAAAAACAAGAGATTGTGTTTTCCACTGCAGAAATGATTGATCTAGTGACCTGCTCAACTACCACATTGATGGTACCACGTGGGGGAGATTCAACTGTGACAGCAGAGGTGAAAGCTTCCCAGGCTGCCTTGTTTAAAGCCCACCTTGTTAGACGTCCAAGGGAATGGCACTTGGGGAGTGACAGGAAGATGGGAAAGCAGTCACTGCCACAGAAGTCATCGTGCGCTCTCCAGTGGACAGATGGGAGAAGTCCTGGGCTGCAGAGGGATAAATCAATGGCTGAGTAAGTGCCATGAGCCACACTGAAATGTGTGGTGGTGGGGGCGGAGCAGTAATTAAGAAGCAGATGTCCAGGTGAGACAAAGTTTCGCCACCTCTACTTCGGCCAGTAAGAACAGTGCCACCCCACAAGTGGTTATGGGTGTTAAAATATCCCAGAGTAGGAAAGGTTTAGGGAGGTAAATCAGTGCAGCCAATGCATTCAGGGGTACTGCACCATCTGGAGGAAGATATACACTGCAGACAGTTATTTCCTGTGTTGTCGTTATCCTGACAGCTTCAGCTTCAAAAGGGGTTTGAAGTGTAACCAGTTCATTGCATACTGAGTTCAGGAAATAGACAAACTCCACCTGACACTATTAAAGTCACTACAGTTCTTGTAATGTCCCCCATAGCCGCGAGTGGCAGAGGTCCATATTGCCAGAAACCAAGTTTCCTGAGGGAAATACAGGAAAAGCTTAAAAGTTGCCGTAGTTCAGCCAGTTGGTTGAAAAACCACTGCAATTCCACTGGAGGATGATATCATGAGGCTGGGAAGGCATGAAACATGCAAGGAGGCAGGTTACACCTCATGGTCACCTGCTGCCACCAATTGAGTTATTTGTATCCTGAGGCATCAGTGAGATCCACGTCCTCGGGATGCTGAGATCTCCGCCTCATCTACAGGTGCAGAACAAGTAGGGAGTGGTCCTGTTGGGGCCACCGGAGGGTTCTTTTTCTTAGCAGACTTCTTTGTTTGCTTGCCCTCTCGCTTCTCTTTAGGGGCTTGCTGGGAGGAATGCCAATACAGTCAGGAAGTCAATTCCTTTGCAAGAGGAAGTTAATGTTCTGGGAGGCAATAATGACGGGCAGGCTGCTCTAATTCCCATCTACAGCAATTTGACTGGTCCCCAGTACATCCAAGAAGTCCTACAAAAGATTGTAAGGTACTACAGATGCGAAATCTGTGATAATTTTGTCCTAGGCAATGACAATGCAAGACTGCGCTTTACGCTAGCAGCGTGTCAGTTTCTTCAAAAATGCAACATCGATTGAGTGCAGCACAGTCCCCAGACATGAATGCAATTGTGCACGCTTGGAACCTATTCAAGATAGCCACTGCATAGCCTACGAATCCACCTAACGATCTCCAGGACCTCACCAACTGCAATTGAGAACTGGGACACCATACCCCAAGATAAACGTGATGGTCTTATCCACAGCATGCCACACAGAGTATAAGAACTTATCCATGTGCGGGAAGGATATACTCACTACTAAAGACATAATAATCACAGTAATAATAGGATTTTCATTGCTTTCGTTTTCAAGACATACACTAAGGAGACTGCCTGCTTTGTTTTGGAATGATTTTGTGTAACTAACCAAAATCATTCTTGTTCAGAAGGAATTATGTTTCTTTTGTTAAAAGGTTAACGTGGCAACTTCAATGGGTATACTATAATAAGTAATTGTAGTAACCCTTATAACATTACAAACTTTTGTTGAGGTGTGTATTATAAACAAGAAGCATGCTTTTGGGATTTATGGAAAAAGCATCTGTACCAACATTATCATTTACAACTCCAAACACCCTAGTCAGCACAAGAAAGCTTATCTTAACTCCACCATCAATCGGTTGTTAAACATTCCACTTTCAAGTACAGGGCATGAAGCTGTGCTGAATAAAGTACAATATATCTTTAAGGTCAATAACGAACCGCATAATTACATCAGTGATATCCATAACATAGTGAACAAACGCAGAAAGAAACATTGCAACAACAATTACATTTGTTTATCATAATATGGCAAAATATGGACAGGCTGGCCCCAGTTTTTAGAGGACAAAAAGCAAACGTGGCATTTTCAAACACATAACTTGTCTAGAATTTTAAAAAACAACATTGAAAAAATCTTTTCCCCCATAGGTACCTACGGAACTGAATGTTCCAACTTCCATGCTTGCTATGAGGGGCAAATTGGTAGACAGCTGGAAGTCAGGTTCAGCAAACATATCTCATTAGATTGTAAAAATGTAGTACAAAAATCTAACTTTAGTGGGCACCTTCTTGAAAGTGGGGTCAGTGCACAGCTCTGTCCTCACATATGAGGATGCCCCATCCATGCAAGAAGGGAAGACTTGGGGACCTATCAAAGGAGTCTGACATCTGGCATTAGACTTCATCTCGGGTGACTCTTCTTAATGAACAGGTGGCTGAGTTACTTCAAGTTTTGAGAACTTCGAAAATCATCATCAAGGTTTGGCTACTATGCACAAATCCAACTGATTTGACAATAATGAGCTAGTTATGATTACACTCTTCCTAGACCATACACGAGTATGAAGTTTCTGGAGAAAAATGTAATGCATCTCTCATATTATTACATGACATAGTTGACATTTTATTACTTTTAACATCAAACAAAATTATAATGGATTTGTATAAGGAACTCACAAGCGAGGGCATTTTAAAGCAGAAAGATTCCTGACCTTTCGAGACACTGCTGATGGTACGACTTACAGCACCACAATTCCAATTTCTTTAATTGTTCTTAGTATGTAGCACAATTTTACTAACTAATGAATTTGAACAAGACATTTTTTTAAATTATGCTCTATTATAAAATGTGTAATAGTAGTGACTGCTGGTTCACACAGTTACCACCATGTATAACTTTAGTCACTGGTTTTAGTTACAACCACCTTTTTTGTGTGTAAGTTTTCTAAAAACATAAAATAATAAATAAAACAATAAAACCTACAAACAGTAAAATAAATTTTATACTCTATCAATGCACCACGTATGTAACGAGAGTGTTGTAGACCGCTATGGAATACACATACTGAAGGCAGCTTTGTCGTAATTGTGAACAGCAGCCTCAGTGTGAACTTAGCCCTTTGGTATTTGGCAGATAGGTCTGTCACTACAACCACGATTTCTGGAAGGCATGCAGGCGTAACTCTTGTGGAAACTTAAGCCCATTATTTAATTCTGTGAGTGAAGCCATTTATGCCTGCTCTTGCAGACCCTCTTGCACCTAACTAGCTGTTACTTAGTTTACGATGAGCGTCACCTATAAATATATTAAAATGACAAATGCTGTAAGAATGCTTTCCAATTTGTCTCCAACTGGTTTTCATATTGAAATCAAAATCATGAGGTACTGAAGACCAGAAATTTGTGTATGATGGTAATCAACATGGGAGGTACAGTGAAATCTTCATCGTAATAATTTCTCCTTATACAAAAAATAATGACGGATCACTTGGGGTCTCGGTATACAAAACCGATATAAAACGTAGGCAGAAAACATTGAAAACCTACTGACCACCTGATAGACAAACCATGTGCCAGTCACCTCCCTCCCCGTATCTATCCTTCCTCCCTCTAACTATCAGCTCATCAAAGAATTGCTTTAGTTAAGTACGAAAATTCGTGTGCTTCGAGTCACTTCCCTGTTGAATACAGCAGTTCCTGCATTCACAAGCTATTCACAGTGCACAATAATTACTCCTATAACTGTTTAGTACATACAACCAACAACGGTGTTAACATTTGTACCTCACCTTTCGTATCAAACTTCAATTAGTTAAAAGTTCCTGTTGCCGTAGCTTTTCTGCCTTAAGCCTTTTCCACTGACGAGTATGGTACAAATCCGCAACAATCGCAGTAGTAACTACCGCAGGAAAAAAAATCACAACACCGTATCTTCTCAAAAATTTTCCAGTGGTATTTAACATTTCAGAAGCCAACCTACAAAGTGTACTGGAAAGGTACAGAGATACTAAAAAACATTACTCACATCACACAAATAGTATGTTTCCAAAAAAAAGTCTTAATCCCAAACTTTAAAATGGATGTCACGGCTTAATACAGCAATACAAACTATTAACACCCACCCACAATAGAATAGCACCACCTTATGGTACAACCACCATCTGAAATTTGATCGCTTTGCCAAAGATATTATTATATTAATGTCGGCATCAGAGTCGCTAAAACCAGAAAAGAAAACACACAAAATTAGTTATATAAAATTAACTGAAGCTTGAAACTTGAAAGGTGGAACAATGAAAACGGCGGGTACCTTATACAATATTACCGCGTACAGTTATGTAAGTTACTCACTTTAACAACCATACTTACTCGTGTATGAAACTCTAGAATTCTCCAAATCTATTAAACACTGTGGTAAAAATTAAGTTAATTAACTATAAAATTTGTGTTTTTTCTGAACACGAATTTTAAAATGTAACAGCTCATTCCTTTTTCCATAACTTAAACATATTCTACAGTTTCATAAAACTGTAGGTGTGGTTTGTATGCTTTACAAAACTAATCGAAGAATTTCTCCTACTTATGATGAAAAGTGTACCTATAGCAACAAATGCTCCCAACAAAAAGTGAAAAAAATGATGGAATTTCACAGGCAAAAAAAAAAATAATTTTATTATGTTTTCGAACTTCCACTGCTATGATTGTGAATCCTGAATCCCTCTTCGTCATGCTGACAAAGTTTTATGAATTTATTTGTAAAAGTATAGACAGTTGAACTTAAAATGTGCTGTGGTTGGTCTCCTGCTCCAAGTCAGCCTGTTTGACGTCCCACCCCGCCTTAAATATGTGCTTGTGGCAGGTTTATTCATTATTTTGTAACATTCTGGATTATGTGTGAAACAATTTTGCAAGCATCAGTGGTCTACATTTATGTGGTTTCAAAATCTGACTCTAGTATAAATATGGTATGTGAACTATTAATAAATTTACATTGGTAGCTAGTCACAGCTATGAGATATTTGTAGCAATGAATTTTTACTTGTCATCTGCTGTATATATATAATATTTATTCTTGACTTGTTTCAGTTAATTCATCCTTATCATCAGCTGGAAGACTGAAGAAACTGAAGAAAACCCTATTTAATATACAAAGACCGAAATATCGAAACATAAGAGTTGTTTCTCTGATCCTCAACATCACATACAGTAACTACAAAATTATAAGATCTGTTGCATATTTCTCATAAAAGATCCTTTCTTCTACCACATGTGACAATGACAAAATGTGGAATGCAACATAATCACATTTTGACAATATCTTGAAAATTTCGATAACTTGAATATGCACTCTTCACAGTTAACAAGTGACTGCCATTTCAGTCCAATGTAACCTCAGACGACCAAAGAGTTTAATATCTCAGAGTAAAAACATAACAAAATCTTTAAAACAATGGTTAATGAAGTTAAAAAGGAAAATATGTAAAAAGACTAATTTTAATGTTGTCACTGTGTGGTTACTATTAACAAAGAACATTCTATGAGTGTACCATAAAGAAAACAAACGCTAAAAGATGCTAACATTCCTGACGGACCCAGATTTATTTCCTTGATGATACTAATAAATGTACCAATAAATGAAACTTTTGACTTGATTAGAAGAAATTTAATCATGCACTAAGGTATGCCCATTCCTATGATTATGGGGCTCATAAATGGCCTTAATGTCACACTTTCCCAGATCTAATTTGCATTCAACAAATTATTCAACAAGGAAATACAAGGGTTGATGATGGGTTGCTGTTTAGTTGGTACATTGGCTAATATTTTCAGGGATTTCGTAGAATGTAAAATAATGAAGAGCGGTACAGATATTGCCAATAAAATTTTATATTAAAAAACCTAGATAGATGGTAAAATACTTCTCATGAATGAGAATCATACATGAGCTGTATAGCTTGTGAATAATGCACAGGCAAATTTAAATTTTAAAATAGAAAATTAGAAAGATGGTAAGATTAATTTTCTTGCTTTGAAAATTTTCAAAGAATAACAAATATCCTTCTAATATTTGGAGAAAACTTACCACCTCTGATGTAATTAATCATTAATTCACTTGTCACCCCAATCGTTGAAACAGGTCTACTTCCATGCAATGATTGTGAACATATGGTACCTTAAGACTACCATGGGTGCTGATAATGTGGCTACAAAATTGGATATAATAAGATATGCCGCAGTAATCAATGGATATAATGTTAAACTTGTTTACAAAATATTCGAAAACAAAGTTAGAATGAAACAACTCAACAATAAATAAGTCGCCACACTCAAAAAAGCTAAAGAGAGAAAGTAAAATGAATATGTCACCTTCCCCTATGTTGACAAGATTTCTGATAAAATTAGAATCACCAACATCAGAATTGCTTTCCACACTGAGAATGACATTAGAACTAGACTTAAATCAGAAAAGAAACCACCACATGAGCAGACTGGAGTTTACAAAAAGAATTGTAACAGTGTGAGATGTTCTGTACAAGTCAAACTGGTAGAAAACTGAAAGTTAGACTTAGAGAACATCTCCACCAGTCTAGTGCATCAGCTTTAAGTGATTTTACATTTTTGCAGACATACAATGGGCCAATTAGAAAACAATGTAAATTCTTACATAAGCTTAATATAGACACCTTTATGAAACTTGGTGTGGTATTGAGATTTTTTAAAGTTTAAATTGTACCCAGCTAGCAATTTAAATGAGCAAAACGACTTAAAAAATAAAAATATCCTGAAAAGTTTCACAGAATTTTCATAACTTGTTGCTGTTGTTGTTCTGGTCTTCAGTCCTGATGCAGCTCTCCATGCTACTCTATCCTGTGCAAGCTTCTTCATCTCCCAGTACTTACTGCAACCTACATCCTTCTGAATCTGCTTAGTGTATTCATCTGTTGACCTCCCTCTATCATTTTTACACTTCATGCTGCCCTCCAATGCTAAATTTGTGGTCCCCTGATGCCTCAGGACATGTCCTACCAAACGACCCCTTCTTCTAGTCAAGTTGGCCACAAACTTCTCTTCTCGCCAATTCTATTCAATACCTCCTCATTAGTTATGTGATCTACCCATCTAATCTTCAGCATTCTTCTGTAGCACCACATTTCGAAGCTTCTATTCTCTTATTGTCCAAACTATTTATCGTCCCTGTTTCACTTCCATACAAGGCTACACTCCATACAAATACTTTCAGAAATGACTTCTTGACACTTACATCTATACGCGATGTTAACAAATTTCTCTTCTTCAGAAACGATTTCCTTGCCATTACCAGTCTACATTTTATATCCTCTCTACATCGACCATCATCAGTTATTTTACTCCCTAAATAGCAAAACTCCTTTACTACTTTAAGTGTCTCATTTCCTAATCTAATTCCCTCAGCATCACCTGATTTAATCTGACTGCATTCCATATCCTCATTTTGCTTTTGTTGATGTTCATCTTTATATTCTCCTTTCAAAACACTGTCCATTCCGTTCAACTGCTCTGCCAAGTCCTCTGCTGTCTCTGACAGAATTACAATGTCATCGGCGAACCTCAAAGTTTTTATTTCTTCTTTATGAATTTTAATACCTACTCCGAATTTTTCTTTTGTTTCCTTTACTGCTTGTTCAACATACAGATTGAATAACATCAGGGAGAGGCTACAACCCTGTCTCACTCCTTTCCCAACCACTGCTTCCCTTTCATGCCCCTAGACTCTTATAACTGCCATCTGGTTTCTGTACAAATTCTAAATAGCCTTTCGCTCCCTGTATTTTAGCCCTGCCACCTTTAGAATTTGAAAGAGAGTATTCCAGTTAACATTGTCAAAAGCTTTCTCTAAGTCTACAAATGCTAGAAACGTAGGTATGCCTTTTCTTAATCTTTCTTCTAAGATAAGTCTTAAGGTTAATATTGCCTCACGTGTTCCAACATTTACGGAATCCAAACCGATCTTCCCCGAGGTCCGCCTGTTCCAGTTTTTCCATTCGTCTGTAAGGAATTCGAGTTAGTATTTTGCAGCTGTGACTTATTAAACTGATAGTTCGGTAATTTTCACATCTGCTTTCTTTGGGATTGGAATTATTATATTCTGCATGAATTCTGAGGTCATTTCGTCTGTCTCTTACATCTTACTCACCAGATGGTAGAGTTTTGTCAATACTGGCTCTCCCAAGGCTGTCAGTAGTTCCAATGGAATGTCGCCTACTCCGGGGGCCTTGTTTCGACTCAGGTCTTTCAGTGTCTGTCAAACTCTTCACGCAGTATGGTATCTTCCATTTTGTCTTCATCTACATCCTGATTTATTTCCGTAATATTGTTCTCAAGTACATCGCCCATGTATAAACCCTCCATATACTCCTTCCACCTTTCCGCCTTCCCTTCTTTGCTTAGAACTGGGTTTCCGTCTGAGCTCTTGATATTCATACAAGTGGCTCTCTTTTCTCCAAAGGTCTCTTTAATTTTCCTGTAGGCAGTATCTATCTTACCCCTAGTGAGATAAGCCTCTACATCCTTACATTTGTCCTCTAGCCATCCCTGCTTAGCCATTTTGCACTTCCTGTCGATCTCATTTTTGAGACGTTTGTATTCCTTTTTGCCTGCTTCGTTTACTGCATTTTTATATTTTCTCCTTTCATCAATTAAATTCAATATTTCTTCTGTTACCCAAGGATTTCTATTATCCCTCTTCTTTTTACCTACTTGATCGTCTGCTGCCTTCACTACTTTATCCCTCAAAGCTACCCATTCTTCTGCTACTGGATTCCTGTCAATTGTTTCCTTATGCTCTCCCTGAAACTATCTACAACCTCTGATTCCTTCAGTCTATTCAGGTCCCATCTCCTTAATTTAGCACCTTTTTGTAGTTTCTTCAGTTTTAATCTACTGTTCATAACCAATAGATTGTGATCAGAGTCCACATCTGCCCTGGAAATGTCTTACAATTTAAAACTTGATTCCTGAATCTCTGTCTTACCATTATGTAATCTATCTGATACCTTTTAGTATCTCCAGGATTCTTCCATGTATACAACCTTCTTTTATGATTCTTGAACCAAGTATTAGCTTTGATTAAATTATGCTCTGTGCAAAATTCTACCAGACGGTTTCCTCTTTCATTTCTTCCCCCCAATGCATATTCACCTACTATGTTTCCTTCTCTCCCTTTTCCTATTGACGAATTCCAGTCACCCAAGACTATGTTCTTATGGTCTACATTGTTAGCCAGTTACACACACGGTTTTGCACAGCCAATAATGGATGCTGTTTAGATTAACAATTGTTTGCCAATAATCTGATATGTGTCTTTAATGCAATCGTCATTTGAAGTGCAGTTCACTTTACTAGAGTTGTACTGCATGGTTCTTCTATTCCAGTATATATAACTGTGTAATTTACTTTTTATTCCTTACAATTTTTCGCGATATCACCACTCAACTGATGTTGATTCTTTGCTCAGTGACTTATACGTGTGCTAAAAGCCATAAGCTGATTACTAAGTTTATTTTCATTTTTCAACTTATTAACTGGTATTGTGGTTTTGTCAGTTGCAAATTGTTGTTTCTTATCTTGCCATATAAGTTACATGCATATGAGATACTGCAGTTAGGGTTGTTCTTCGTACCAAATGTTATTTAACATTTTATAACTTTTGTAACCTTGATCCCAGGTATACATATTTTAATTTGTCCTGACTGTTCAAAGAACTTCATTGGTTGTTCCAGTCAATGGAGTTCTTCACAAATGTATATGTAATACTCATTGTTCACATCACTTGTAACTCAAATGCTGTATAAGCTATAACCTGAGGCTTCGGGTTACCTACAGTTATGTTATTCCATGGATTAGTAATTGAATTAGCTATAGTTTCATGGAATGTTAAATTGTGCCCTCTGATGCTGAAGTTTAGTTTTTCTTATTGATCAATTTGTATTTCTATTTGCACACAAGTTTATTGTGTATGTGTGATTCACTTAGATAATGGACACAATTGTGTACAAACGACATTTCTGTGTGTGTTATCACTTAGAGGCTTCTGTTTCGAATATGTAAATATTGTTGTTATTACTTACAATCAGCTACATCTCATGCATATTACAGCCATAGTCTGAGGTCTAGGATTTATGTTATTTCTAGCCCAGTTGTAACCTGATGTCTACGTTATGCTGATGCATGCCTTATTTATGCAAAGAAATAACTTGCATACTTGTGCTAATAATGGTCCAACTTCGTTAAAAATATGGATCGCAGGCGCAACTAACAAATTCTGAATGGCACAAACAACTGCGCAACTACGGTGTACGATCTTTGTATCACGAAACCTACCACTTCTAACGTGTTTAGAAGGCTGAAAAATATACAGAGTGATGAATCATTAGTAAAGCATAGGAGTAAAATGTAAGACATTTCCTGGGGTAGATGTGGACTCTGGCCACAATTGTTTGGTTATGAACTGTAGACTAAAACCGATTAAAGTGCAAAAAGTTGGGATTTTAAGGACCTGGGACATGGATAAACAGAAAGAACCAGAGGTTGTAGAGAATTTTAGAGAGAAATTAGGGAATGATTGACAAGAATGGGGGAAATAAATACAGTAGAAGAAGAATGGGTAGCTTTGAGAGATGAAATAGTGAAGGCAGCAGAGGATCAAACAGGTAAAAAGACGAGGGCTAGGATAACAGAGGAGATACTGAATTTAATTGATGAAAGAAGAACATATAAAAATTCAGTAAATGAAGCAGGTAAAAAGGAATACAAATGTATCAAAAATGAGATTGACAGTAAGTGAAAATGGCTAAGAAGGGATGGCTAGAGGACCAATGTAAGGATGTAGAGGCATAGATCAAATGGGGTAGGACAGATACTGCCTACAGGAAAATTAAAGAGACCTTTGGAGAGAAGAGAACTGCTTGTATGAATATCAAGAGAACAGATGGAAAAACAGATCTAAACAATGAAGGGAAACCAGAAAGGTGGATGGAGTATGTAGACAGTCTATACAAGGGATGTGTAGTTAAGGGGAATATTATGGAAATGGAAGAGTATGTAGATGAAAATAAAATGGGAGATACGATACTGCATGAAGAATTTGCCAGAGCACTGAAAGACCTAGTTGAAACAAGGCCCAGGGAGGAGACAACATTCCATTAGAACCATTGATAGCCTTGGGAGAGCCAGCCATGACAAAACTCTACCATCTGGTGAGAAAGATGTATGGGACAGGTGAAATACAGTCAGACTTCAACAACAATATAATAATTCCTGAGTCAAAGAAAGTCAACAGGTGTGAAGATTACTGAAATATCAGTTTAATAAGTCATGGCTGCAAAAAACTAACACGAATTCTTTAAAGATGAATGGAAAAACTGGTAGAAGGCGAACTTGAGGAAAGTCAGTTTGGATTCTGTAGAAATGTGGGAACACGTGAGGCAGTACTGACCCTAAGCCTTATCTTAAAAGATAGATTAAGGAAAGGCAAACCTACGTTTCTAGCATTTGTAGACTTAGAGAAAGTTTTTGACAATGTCGAATGGAATACTCTCTTCCAAATACTGAAGATGGCTGGGGTCAAATACAGGGAGCAAAAGGTTATTTGCAATTTGTACGGGAACCAGATTACAGCTGTAAGAGACAAGGGGCATGAAAGGGAAGCAGTGGTTGGGAAGGGAGTGAGACAAGGTTGTAGCCCATCTCTGACGTTATTCATTCTGTATATTGAGCAAGCAGTGACGAAAATAAAGTCAAATTTGGATTAGGGATTAAAATCCATAGAGAAGAAATAAAAACTTTGAGGTTTGCTGATGACATTTTAATTCTACCAGAGACAGCAAAGGACTTGGAAGAGCAGTTGAACAGAATGGACAGTTCAAATCTTCAAATGTGTGAGAAATCTTATGGGACTTAACTGCTAAGGTTATCAGTCGCTAATCTTACACACTACTTAATATAAATTATTCTAAGGACAAACACACATGCCCATGCCCAAGGGAGGACTCGAACCTCCGCCGGGACCAGCTGCACAGTCCATGACTGCAGCGCATTAGACTACTCAGCTGATCCCATGTGGCAGAATGGATAGTGCCTTGAAAGGAGGATATAAGATGAACATCAACAAAAGCAAAATGAGGATAATGGAATGTAGTCGAATAAAATCAGGTGATGCTGAGGGAATTAGATTAGGAAATGAGACACTTAAAGTAATAGATGAGTTTTGCTATTTGGGGAGCAAAATAACTGATGATGGTCGAAGTAGAGAGGATATAAAATGTAGACTGGCAATGGCAAGGAAAGTGTTTCTGAAGAAGAGAAATTTGTTAACATCGAAAATAGATTTCACTGTTAGAAAGTCATTACCAAAAATATTTGTGTCGAGTGTAGCCATGTCTAGAATTGAAACATGGATGATAAATAGTTTGGACAAAAAGAGAATAGAAGCTTTTGAAATGTATTGCTACAGAAGACTACTGAAGATTAGATGGTTAAATCACACAACTAATCAGAAGGTAATGGGAGAAGAGGTATTTGTAGAACAATTTGACTAGAGGAAGGGATCAGTTGGTAGGACATGTCGTGAGGCATCAAGGCATCATTAATTTAGTGATGGATGGAAGTGGGGAGGGTAAAAATCGTAGAGGTAGACCAAGAAATGAATACATTGAGCAGATTCAGAAGGATGTGGGTTGAAGGAGCTACTCAGAGATGGAGAAGCTTGCACAGGATAGAGTATCATTGAGTGCACCATCAAACCAGTCTCTGGACTGAAGGCCACAACGACACGAGTAAACTCAGTTCTACTAAATAAGAACATATTTAAGATAAACATAATTATTACTTCACAATACAATATGGAGCTCATTTAATACATGAGCTTCTAGTATCGAAGCTCAAGCAAAAAGCAGGAAGAAGACGGCTCTGTGTCTTTTGTGTTTTTTTTAAATAAGGCAATCACAATGAACGACGATAATAGTTATAGGGTCGAATTACAATTTATTTGATGAGATACAATTTAATCACTGGCTTCATTATAATGTAAAGGTCTGTTTTATGGGCTATTTGAAGAGCAAAGACACTTGGATACGCCATTAAATGTATCTTCACTTAGGGGCTGTATAGCTGACCTATAATAACAATCATTATTATACATAGCTATAGTTAATAGAACATGAAATGATATTAGAACAACTACCTTGTTGAAACTTACTGGCAGATTAAAACTGTGTGCCGGACCGAGACTCGAACTGGGACCTTTGCCTTTTGCAGGCAAGTGCTCTACCAACTGAGCCCACCAGCACGACTCACGACCCATCCTCGAAGCTCCACTTCCGCCGTACCTCGTCTCCTACATTCATAATAGCGCACACTCCGCTGCAGAGTGAAAATATTACTCTGGAAACACCCCCCAGGCTGTGGCTATGAAATATCTCTGCAATATCCTTACTTCCAGGGGTGCTAGTTCTGCAAGGTTTGCAGAATTTCTGTGAAGTTTGGACGGTAGGAGACGGGGTACTAGTGGAACTGAAGCTGTGGGGACAGGTCGTCAGTCGTGCTTGGGTAGCTCAGATGGAGTCTGCCTCCCATGACCAGGGCCCGGGTTCGATTCCCAGCTGCGTTGGGAATTGGGTGTTGTGTTATTCTCATCATCGGCTGCAAGTCGCCCAATGAGGTGCCGACTGAAATAAGACTTGCACTTGGTGACTGAACCCAAATGAGACATCCTGCCCAACAATGCCATAAGATCATTTCATATCTTCGCTCCTTAAATCCTCTATTAACTCACTCTTTCAGTTCCGTTACAGCCGCGCTAGCGAGTGGACGTTTTTTACTGCTGCACTGCACTTCCGTGTTTAAATCGCTATACCTGTGCTTCGCTGAGTGCTGCCCATCCGTTAATCAACATGTTCGTTCATATTCCTTGTAATCTGATTACTCGCTCTGGTCTTGCTGATGGTAATCGGAATTTCGGTTGTTTAACCAAAATTTCGTCGCTAGATTGACCATGGCCACAAACCTCAGGAAGAATACCCTGGTATTTGCTTTTGGCAAGGAATCCCATCCTGTTCAGCAGACATCCCTGCAAATAGATGAATGGATTACACAGGTAATTGGTCTCAATTCTGGAAGCATCCATACCTGGCAACTGGATTAGGAAAAATACTGTGTTTTTGTCTAGTTATTCATTGCTGCGACTGTTGATAAAGTGCTACGAAAGTGGGGCAATGAAGTAGATTTTGTGCATAGAAATGGTTATAAAAGTAAGGTTTCCATCTATTGGGGTGACATTGATTACACAACTGTTCGTGTCTGCAATCTTCCTATTGAAACTGAAAATGATAAGATAAAGGAAGCTCTTGCAAACTACAGGGACATTAAAGCAATTGCAAATGAAAGATGGTCGCCTCGCTCTAAACTGCAATGCTGTGTAGAGATGGACGTTAAGACAAATATTCCGTCTCACATAACTGTTTGTGGGTATAAGGCACAAATTGTTTATACAGGTCAGGAATCTACATGTCATAAATGTAACGAAACCGGCCACTTCAGACGGGAATGTCTGTGGAGAACTGTTGTTCTTAAAAGTAATTTGATACAGCATCAGAAACTTAAGAATAGCCCAGATTAACTGGTTGAGGATGTTAACACAGTGGGACAAGCTGATGTCCCCCTTCACAATAACAGTCAATTTCCCCATTAACAACAAAGGGAAACCCTGTTACCACTACTCGTTTAACTGAAATATAACTGAAACAATGACCTCTGGAGACAACTGATAGTTGTTCAGAGGACGGGCTGTGCTGTACAACTCCCTCAGTTCTCAAGCAAAATCACTGTGATGAAGAGGCAGAGGAACTGGAAGGCAGAATGCGAATGGAAACTGATGAACAGAAAAATAATAAACATACTGTACCAGACAATGAATGGGTGTAGTCAGTATTAATTTGCAAGAAACAACAGGCGAAGTAGCTGATTGCAAAGATCAGCAGCTATCTGTTAGTAAACAAATTTATGGAGGGGTTGCAAAACTGTCATTTCCATTTATTTCCCTCGGTCAGGAAGTAATTGATATTAATAATGAACAAGGAAGTGGTAGCCAAAACGAAATCATGGACAACACCGCAAGGCAGACGCCAGCAACAGAAATTGTGAAAGTGTCTGCTGCTGCTACAGATGAGCAGCGAAGTCAAATAAAAACGCAACCAAATGTAAATGTAGCACATAACAAAAGAAGGGAAAATCCGGAAATGTCGACCCAAGCCCAAATAATGTTCAGTACGAAACGGTCGTGCACGAATCACTGGAGGAAACATCCGATGATTTACAAGGACATCAGTCTCCTAGCAGTACAA
The DNA here is from genome assembly GCF_023897955.1 of Schistocerca gregaria. NCBI lineage: Eukaryota > Metazoa > Arthropoda > Insecta > Orthoptera > Acrididae > Schistocerca > Schistocerca gregaria. Next base: position 561,516,231 of record NC_064923.1, read on the forward strand.
GAGAATGCCCAGAAGTAGAAAAATCCGGGACAGCAACTAGTAAACTAATTGAAGTGTTATTCCATGTTCAGCCTTCTGAGAAACCAGTTAATGGTTAAACTGAACCCTGAACCACAAGAAACTAAATTAGTTCATAAACCGACTACATATTGACAACGCAATGACGCAATCTTATTCTGTCACTACTATAAACAAAAATAATATTACGCCCGGTTTAAAATTATCGGCACTTAAGGAATTTTTGTACGAATCCGCGACTATGTTGCCCTGTTACATAAAGTTCTAATGTTGGATTTAGTAATTCCTGGTTATGTCAGTTACATAAATGTGTCTCACGAAACAAGTATTGGTATAGCTGTTTTGGTGAGGGAAGGGATTCCAGCAAGTGAGGTGGAACGACTGGAATCCGGAAGGGGAATAGAACTAAATATCTATGATGTGACTATCATAAACTTGTATGCCCCTTCAGGGAGTTCTCACTGAGCTGACGGTGCATGTTTCTTCAAAGATGGACTGATATACGTGTTAAGGAAAAATCCAGGCAGTTATTACTTGGAGGTGATTTTGATTGTGTTTTAAATCGAAAAGACCAGTTACCTAATTTTAATTTCACAACTGAACTAAAACAACTAGTTACTGGTTTAGAATTAAAGGATAAGTGGGAAATCAAATACCTCTACATTGTTGAGTTCACTTATGTCATTGCAACATCTCGTATGAGGATGGATATATTATATGATTATAAAAATCTTGAAACTTCTGTGACAAAACTAGAAACCATTCCTATGTACTTTTAAGACCATTCAAGTGTCTTGGCTTGCATAAATCTAACAAGACAGCCAGTTCGCCCATTCAAGAATCAGTGGAATTTGAACATTTCCTTGTTAGTAAATCATGAATTAGAAGACCTGATTAAAGAAGCATGGGTAATATGTCTACATGCTCATAGTAGGTATGCCACTGCTATAGACTAGTTGGTTAAAATGGTGAAGACAAAGTTGAGGAAGGTTCTTATTCAATACAGTACCCAAGAGAAATAAAATGCACCATAGAATATTACTATTCTGTTTTGAGAAATCTATATAATCAGGTCTCAGCAGGTTCCTCATTTCAGATAGCAGACATCAAAAAAGTAAAAGCCAATTTACTTAATATCAAGATAAATCAAATGGAAGGGTTGAAAATAAAATCGAAGCCAAATTCGGTGTCAGAAGACGAAATTACTTCCCTGTATCGTTTAGTGAAGCACAGCAAAACGGAAGAAGGACGTTTATTCACGAAATTCGAAAAAAAATGGTACGATTCTCAGAACCCAGCAGGATATCATGGATGAAATTTATCTCTATTATTACGAATTATATTCTGTATATCAAAGCAGTGAAGCGTTCTTGGAACATTTCCTTGACATCCTAGCCCCACAGGTGACAGAAGATGACAACGAAAATTTTCTCAAGGTATTCAGTGAAGAGGACGTGTATGAGACTCTGTGTGCCTCACCACCAAACAAATCCCCAGGGTCTGATGGTCTGCCAGCAGAGTTTTACATCCATTAATGGCCAATAGTAGGTGCAAAAATCACAGACATTGTAAATGAGATTATTCAGGGTAAAATGATTCCGGCTGAGTTTAAGGATAGTAAAATTGTTCTTGTGTCAAAAAATATTGGAAACAAAGATTTAAATAATTTTCGTCCAATTTCACTGCTGAATTCTGTTTATAGATTAATAGCTAGAATAGTAAACAACTGAATTTCATGCCTTATGGAAAAAATTATTAGTAAACTTCAGAACTGCATGCAAGGCAGAACCATTTTTCAAAATCTAGCAGGATTCAGGGATATCATTGCAATAACTACCGTAACAAATATAAATTGTGCTTCTTTTAGCATTTTATAAATCCTTTGATGTAGTAAATCATGAATATCTTCTACAGACATTGAAGAAAAAAGGTTTGGTAAAGAACATAGCAGCTGGAATAAATGCAAAAATAGCGGTGAATTGTCAACAATCCAGACCAATACAAATAAAATGACGTGGTTCTCAAGAAAGTCCTCTGTCCCTGTTGCTCTTTGACATTTCGCTGGAACCTTTCCTCCAACATGTCGATGCCAGATTAAAAGGCTTAACATTTTCAGAAAATAAAACTGTTATAAGAGCCTCTGCTGACGATATAGGGGTCATTATAAGGAATAATGAAGAGGTAACCACACTAGCTACAGTGATTGATACATGCTGTAGACCATCTGGAGCCAATGCAAACGACAAGAAAATTAAGATCTTAAATCTCAGAGGTTTTGATAATATCGACATCGCATGAGCAAAATTAGTCCGACAAAATAAAACACTTGGGGTCACCCTGGCAGCATGCCCCATGAAATTGATGGCTTTAAATTGGAAAGTTGCAGCAGATAAAGCGCATGGAGCCATTGTACAGAGTGAGTCACTAACTATTGCCACCTAGAATAATTCCGAAAGTATGATAATAGCTGAAAAGTTTCTGGGACAAATGTTGCATAGGACAACACGGGCCACAATATGACATTAGTTTTTTTGTTGCTAGGTGGGGTCGCGTCAGGGATATGAGAGTCAACTTTGTTTTTTTGAATGGGATGCTTTAGTTTGGTACTTATTTTCTGATAGCAGCTATCAAGACGAATCCAATGATGTGTAACAGTAAGGTCTTTGAAGGTCAAAGAAAGTAAAAAAGGTTACATGAGCGTCCATTTACAGAAGGTGTTCGAAGTGAGGACCATTGGTATCAATGCAGTACTGCAATCTTCTTATCATGGATTGAGTGGTATTTCTTATCACTTCAGCACTTATCATAGCACATGCTCTGACAATTCTCTCTCATACATCGTGCAAATAGTAAATATTCGCCAAATACAGCGTACCCATCTAATGTTCCAATCAATGGTATTGCAATTTAACACTAATAGGAACGGTAAGACTAGTATCGTCGAATCAAACCAATGTGAATGATGTATTTCTTCGAAGGACAGGTCGATATGCTTCTCATTTATGGCGAATGCCAATGAAATTCAGCGAGAGCTAGAGACTTATATGCTGAAAGATATCCTCAATGCAGTCACCCTACATTTAAATATGTGTATGAGAAACTGAGAACAATTCGATCTTTAATGCATCGGAAACATATCCAACAAAAGAAAGTTAGTAACGAGGAGACGGAAATTGGTACTCTTGCCATTGTAGTTCGAGATCCTTCTGTTAGTTCGCATTAAATCGCAAGGGAATCTGGCATGACCCAGAGTAGTGTCGTTCGTGTTCAGCATCACCATAAATATCGTCCTTACCGTAACAGTGTACACTAAGAAGCTACTTATACAGATTGTTTGTGTCACGTTGAATTCTGCTGATTGGATCAACTTCAGATTTAGAGTGATGAGAAATTTATTAACATGATTTTATTTCCTGATTAGGCTCCACTCACGAACCATGGAAATGTTAATTTGCATAACATGTGTTGTCTGGCAACTGAAAATCCATGTTGGCTGCAGGAAGTTGCACACCAATAACCATGATCAGTGAATGTATGGTGTAGGATTCTGTACAACAGAATTATAGACCCCTATTTCGTCGAAGGGAATCTTAATGGTAGGAAGTACACCACATTTCTGTAAGAAACACTGCATCTGTTACTGGAAGAAATACCTTTAGCAACAAGGAACAGAGTGTGGTATCAACACGATGGGTGTCAGGCACACTTCTCGCTGATGGCTAGAAATGAATCACATAGACAATTCCAAAATCGTTGGATTGGATGTGGAGGAGATGTGTCGTGACCGGCACATTCGCCAGATTTTTTCTTATGGGGATTCATAATAGACATTGTTTATAAAAACGTTCTAACTACACTAGAAGATATGAGAGATAGAATATTCAGAACGCTGTGTACTGGTTGCTGGGAAGTTTTGTTAATTATGTCACTGACAAACTAGGATCCAACAGCACCATAGAGTTCAAGGTACACATGCTGTGTGAATATCATAAAATTAGAAGGTATTCGAATTACAAGAAAAAGTTTGGTAATATGTTACAAATTATATTTAAAAGAATGGGCATTGGTTAATATAAAAAGGAAGACTGTGTTGACAGTGATGTATTGTAGTTACCTTAAGGATATTATTTAAATTTTTACTGTAAATTTTTGGTGTGTGCTTCTTCTACATCAGAAAGTAGATCTTGAAATTTTATAAGCTAATGTACAGAAATTATGTGACAGTCAGATTGTGTGTTTAATAGTGTCAAATCAGAAAACATTAAAGCTGCATTATTGGTTTATAGTATAAACATGATAATTGACTGTTTTTTGGAAATGTCTTTTTTGATTGGTTAAAACCATAAGATTATATATGATATAAAGTAATATTCAGTAGCTGGAAAATTGCCCTGTTCATTTTTGCACTGCCATGTGTAAGTCAGTTTTTCAGAAGAAGATATATTATATAGGTCTGATCACTTCAGATAATTAACATTCCATTAATGTCCAGAAAGTGTAGTTGGAAGGCTAGTCAACTCCGACATCTCTTTTCCGACTTTCTCTAGTATTTACGAGTTTGTCTCATGATTATTAAATTGTTTTTATGTGTGATAAGCCATATTCTGTATAAATTGTGTTGACTTCCATACAATTGTGTGATATGCTCATGGCTAGTCTGACTGACCCAAGAAGGTTAAAGGTCAGTTTCTTCCCTTAACCTGTCTCTCATGGAGACGTTTCCCTTGTGTACAATAATATATTAAAAATTATCCCCAAAACTTGCTAATATCCTTCGTGAAGTGCTATTTGTGCTTCTGTAAAGATTGGAGCACATGTAGTTCAAAGTGCAGTTTTTTTATTAATTTGTGTTTGAAGAAGTTTGAATGTCTTTAAAAAACTTTTATTGATGTTCGAATTAACTCTTTCTGGTAATTTAGTCAGTAACACAAATTTTTGTCGTGGTTCTTTAACATCAGCATACTTGCAAATGATCAAACTGTTTTTGTTTAAATCATTGCATGTACAACATTTGTGCATGGTTATTACATGTACTTAGTATATAGTTGGAAAGTATGACATTGTTTCTTAAATAAATTTTTAAACAAAAAAAAAAAGATGCTAGAGCACTTGCCCACGGAAGGCAAAGGTTTCGATTTCGAGTCTTGGTCCAGCAGTTTTAATCTGCTGGGAAGTTTTACATCAGCACACACTCTGCTGCAGAGTGAAAATCTCGTTATGGAACTATCTTCTTCAAGATGAATACCTATTTCTCATAAACAATTTAGTTAAGCAATGTGATTAAAAGTGATTTCTTTGCCCTGACGTTTACGTAATTTTAAGCAAGTATTAGTTGTCATGACCTAGTATTAAAGTCTGAAATTAGTTCTGTGCTCAGTGCTATTTAAGTGAATATTCGCCCCTGCTTCCCCATTTGGCAGTACTCAATAGGAAACCAGAGAACACTCTGATAGAGTTTTTAGACTTTAACACTTTCTGAATTAAAGCCATTATGCAATGAATCCAGTAAAAGAAGTGTAGTTCATACATTTAATCTTTTACGTATTTTCCATGACAAGTTAAAAGAATACATTGCTCAGAAAAATGTCATTTATTATGAGTTTTTAAAGACTGCTTGTGCAGTTCATATTTGTTGAAATAATTTTCAGTTAACGAAATTAACATGGATGTATAAATCTTACTTTTGAGCTGTTTGTTTATGCTCACAAAAAAAAACAGTTTGTGTGACATATAATACACTCCTGGAAATGGAAAAAAGAACACATTGACACCGGTGTGTCAGACCCACCATACTTGCTCCGGACACTGCGAGAGGGCTGTACAAGCAATGATCACACGCACGGCACAGCGGACACACCAGGAACCGCGGTGTTGGCCGTCGAATTGCGCTAGCTGTGCAGCATTTGTGCACCGCCGCCGTCAGTGTCAGCCAGTTTGCCGTGGCATACGGAGCTCCATCGCAGTCTTTAACACTGGTAGCATGCCGCGACAGCGTGGACCTGAACCATATGTGCAGTTGACGGACTTTGAGCGAGGGCGTATAGTGGGCATGCGGGAGGCCGGGTGGAATTACCGCCGAATTGCTCAACACGTGGGGCGTCAGGTCTCCACAGTACATCGATGTTGTCGCCAGTGGTCGGCGGAAGGTGCACGTGCCCGTCGACCTGGAACCGGATCGCAGCGACGCACAGATGCACGCCAAGACCGTAGGATCCTACTCAGTGCCATAGGGGACCGCACCGCCACTTCCCAGCAAATTAGGGACACTGTTGCTCCTGGGGTATCGGCGAGGACCATTCGCAACCGTCTCCATGAAGCTGGGCTATGGTCCCGCACACCGTTAGGCCGTCTTCCGCTCACGCCCTAACATCGTGCAGCCTGCCTCCAGTGGTGTCGCGACAGGCGTGAATGGAGGGACGAATGGAGACGTGTCGTCTTCAGCGATGACAGTCGCTTCTGCCTTGGTGCCAATGATGGTCGGATGCGTGTTTGGCGCCGTGCAGGTGAGCGTCACAATCAGGACTGCATACGACCGAGGCATACAGGGCCAACACCCGGCATCATGGTGTGGGGAGCGATCTCCTACACTGGCCGTACACCTCTGGTGATCGTCGAGGGGACACTGAATAGTGCACGGTACATCCAAACCGTCATCGAACCCATCGTTCTACCATTCCTAGACCGGCAAGGGAACTTGCTGTTCCAACAGGACAATGCACGTCCGCATGTATCCCGTGCCACCCAACGTGCTCTAGAAGGTGTAACTCAACTACCCTGGCCAGCAAGATCTCCTGATCTGTCCCCCATTGAGCATGTTTGGGATTGGATGAAGCGTCGTCTCACACGGTCTGCACGTCCAGCACGAACGCTGATCCAACTGAGGCGCCAGGTGGAAATGGCATGGCAAGCCGTTCCACAGGACTGCATCCAGCATCTCTACGATCGTCTCCATGGGAGAATAGCAGCCTGCATTGCTGCGAAAGGTGGATATACCCTGTACTAGTGCCGACATTGTGCATGCTCTGTTGCCTGTGTCTATGTGCCTGTGGTTCTGTCAGTGTGATCATGTGATGTATCTGACCCCAGGAATGTGTCAATAAAGTTTCCCCTTCCTGGGACAATGAATTCACGGTGTTCTTATTTCAATTTCCAGGATTGTATGTTAATGTATGACTCAGGGAAGTGGAGTGGTCTTTCTCCCTGCTCTGTGCAAATGAACTAAGTTAACTAGCTGCCAATAATCGTTTCCACAAATTAGGTGTGCAGTGCTGCACTCTTACCTCAAATTTCTTCCCTTAAAAAAATAACATTATTCAATATTTACATTCCTTTCACCTTTCAATATACATATCATATTTATCCTAGCTGTCATTTACAATAAATCCTTCTTCATCTAACAGATACCATCAGAGCTCAACACAGCACTACTAAATATGCTCATCACCTACCACACTTAAACTAAAAATGTATCAAACTGCGCACAGGCAAAAACTGTACCACAAGACCAAAGGTTACTTAACAGTAGTATAAGCTGCTCTCTCTACCTGACATGCACATCGATAAGTTGCAAAAATCGAAATAACATGACCACATTACACAAAAATGTTGCTATTAAGGCAATTCTGAAGCTAGAAGTAGGAAAACTTGTATTTGGTTTTTCAGCTAGAAACAAGTAAATATATGTGTCAATGTGTTCTTTTTTCCATTTCCAGGAGTGTATTAACAGGACGTCGTTATCTGGAGAAAGAAAACTGGCATTCTATGCATCGGAGCATGGAATGTCAGATCCCTTAATCGAGCAGGTAGGTGAGAAAATTTAAAAAGGGAAATGGATTGCTTAAAGTTACAGTGGGAATTAGTGAAGTTCGTTGGTAGGAGGAACAAGACTTTTGGTCAGGCGAATACAGGGTTATAAACACAAAGTCATATAGGGATAATGCAGGAGTAGGTTTACTAATGAATAAAAAAATAGGTTTGCTTGTAAGCTAATACAAACAGCATAGTGAACGTATTATTGTGGCCAAGATAGACCCGAAGCCGACCCCTACTACAGTAGTATAAGTTTATATGCCAACTAGCTCTGCAGATGACGAAGAAATTGAAGAAATGTATGACAAAATAAAAGAAATTATTCCGATAGTGAAGGGAGCCGAAAATTTAATAGTTATGGGTGACTGGAATTCAGTAGTAGGAAAAGGGAGAGAAGGAAACGTAGTAGGTGAATATGGATTGGGGCTAAGAAATGAAAGAAAAAGCCGCCTGGTAGAATTTTGCGCAGAGGATGTCTTAATCATAGCTAACACCTGGTTTAAGAATCATGAAAGAGGGTTGTATACATGGAAGAACCCTGGAGATACTAAAAGGTATCAGACAGATTATATAATGGTAAGACAGAGGTTAAGCAACCAGGTTTTAAATTGTAAGACATTTCCAGGGACTCTGACCACAATCTATTGCTTATGACCGGTAGATTAAAACTGAAGAAACTGCAAAAGGTGGGAATTTAAGGAGATGGAACCTGGATAAACTGACTAAACCAGAGTTTGTACAGAGTTTCAGGTAGAGCATAAGGGAACAATTGACAGGAATGGGGGAAAGAAATACAGTAGGAGAAGAATGGGTAGCTTTGAGGGATGAAGTAGTGAAGGCAGCAGAAGATCAAGTAGGTAAAAAGACGAGACCTAGGAGAAATACTTGGGTAACAGAAGAAATATTGAATTTAATTGACGAAAGGAGAAAATATAAAAATGCAGTAAATGAAGCAGGCAAAAAGGAATACAAACGTCTCAAAAATGCGATCGACAGGAAGTGCAAAATGGCTAAGCAGGGATGGCTAGAGGACAAATGTAAGGATGTAGAGGCTTATCTCACTAGGGTAAGATAGATAATGTCTACAGGAAAATTAAAGAGACCTTTGGGGAAAAGAGAAACACTTGTATGAATATCAAGAGCTCAGATGGAAACACAGTTCTAAGCAAAGAAGGGAAAGCAGAAAGGTGGAAGGAGTATATAGAGGGTCTATACAAGTGCGATGTACTTGAGGACAATATTATGGAAATGGAAGATGATGTAGATGAAGATGAAATGGGAGATATGATACTGCGTGAAGAGTTTGACAGAGCACTGAAAGACCTAAGTCGAAACAAGGCCTCGGGAGTAGACAACATTCCATTGGAACTACTGACGGCCTTGGGAGAGCCAGTCCTGACAAAACTCTACTATCTGGTGAGCAAGATGTACGAGACAGGCGCAATACTCTCAGACATCTAGAAGAATGTAATAATTCCAATCCCAAAGAAAGCAGGTGTTGACAGATGTGAAAATTACCGAACTATCAGTTTAATAAGTCTCATCTGCAAAATACTAACCCGAATTATTTACAGATGAATGGAAAAACTGGTAGAAGCGGACCTCGGGGAAAATCAGTTTAGATTCCGTAGAAATGATGGAACATGTGAGGCAATACTGACCTTAAGACTTATCTTGGAAGCTAGATTAAGGAAAGGCATACCTACGTTTCTAGCATTTGTAGACTTAGAGAAAGCTTTTGACAATGTTGACTGGAATACTTTCTTTCAAATCCTAAAGGTAGCAGGGGTAAAATACAGGGAGCGAAAGTCTATTTACAATTTGTACAGAAACCAGATGGCAGTTATAAGAGTCGAGGGGCATGAAAGGGAAGCAGTGGTTGCGAAGGGAGTGATACAGGATTGTAGCCTCTCCCTGATGTTATTCAATCTGTAAATTGAGCAAGCAGTGAAGGAAACAAAAGAAAAATTCGGAGTAGGTATTAAAATCCATGGAGAAGAAATAAAAACTTTGAGGTTCGCCGATGACATTGTAATTCTGTCAGAGACAGCAAAGGACTTGGAAGAGCAGTTGAACGGAATGAATAGTGTCTTGAAAGGAGGATATAAGATGAACATCAACAAAACGAAACTGTGGATAATGGAATGTAGTCGAATTAAGTCGGGTGATGCTGAGGGAATTAGATTAGACAATGAGACACTTAAAGTAGTACAGGAGTTTTGCTATTTGGGGAACAAAATAACTGATGATGGTCGAAGTAGAGAGGATATAAAATGTAGACTGGCAATGGCAAGGAAAGCGTTTCTGAAGAAGAGAAATTTGTTAACATCGAGTATAGATTTAAGTGTCTGGAAGTCGTTTCTGAAAGTACTTGTATGGAGTGTACCCATGTATGGAAGTGAAACATGGACGATAAATAGTTTAGACAAGAAGAGAATAGAAGCCTTCGAAATGTGGTGCTACAGAGGAATGCTGAGGATTAGATGGGTAGATCACATAAGTAATGAGGAGGTATTAAGTAGGATTGGGGAGAAGAGAAGTTTGTGGCACAACTTGACTAGGAGAAGGGATCGGTTGGTAGGACATGTTCTGAGGCATCAAGGTATCAACAATTTTGTATTGGAGGGCAGCTTAGAGGGTAAAAATAGTAGAGGGAGACCAAGAGATGGCCACACCAAGCAGATTCAGAAGGATGTAGGTTGCAGTAGGTACTGGGAGATGAAGAAGCTTGCACAGGATAGAGTAGCATGGAGAGCTGCATGAAACCAGTCTCAGGACTGAAGAGCACAACAACAACAACAGTATTTCATCTGTTTGCCACAACAGAAAACAATATTAAACTCCATTATAGCACAAGCCAATAGAGGGTGTTACAAAATAAGAAGTTAGTACAGTGGTGAGATAAACCACAATGAGCAATTAGCAACTACCAATAGTTTACATGAAACTGCAGGAAATTGCACAGATCAGTTGTGCGAAGGTATTCAACTGATAACAGACATATCAGAATGAGGTTTTGCGTCAAAGTCTTTTGAATGAACATAACCCACATTCACCTTCAGTGATGAATTATATAGAACCACATTGGGCGTGTCTGACAAATTTTCTAGAATCAATTCATCAGATGCTTAAGGACACATGAGATGAAATGATTAAGAAAACCGACGAAACACAGGAAGAGAATAGAAAACCACAAGAAGAGAATAGAAAATCACAGGAAGAAACGAAACTGAAAACACAAAATTTGTCTGTCTGGATTAGGGAAGAAACTAAAAATTGCTTTCAACCAATAATTAGCTGTTTTGCATCTAGATTACATAACCTTGAAACAGAACATGAAAATACGAAAACAAACCACACTGTGTTTCTGAGTGCAATAGTTACAAATGTAAAAGAATAAAACGAAAGTGAAAACTTTGACAACAAATTCTGAAGAGCAAAAAGAACAGTTAAGCATATTTAAAAAAGTTGATGTCCTGACAATGAAAACGGCAAATTGGTCACTCAGTGCAGATAGAGATTGAAATGGCACAATGTCAGTACAATTTTGAGACACAGCAGAATACCAGTCATTAATAAACATTAAGACAATGAAGAGAAAATTAATGAGGAAAATAAGTCTTTAGGAACACTATGAATGAAAAAGTCGGGAGAAGTGAAAGAAAGCTTCACCACAAGGACTAAAAGGCTGAATTAAGCTATTTACATTCATGTTAAGAATGCTTCAGTGACCATACAAAATTATGGTGTTTAGGAGATTTTCCACGATAAGAGTATCACACATCCAGATTTGACATTGTATCGCTGATGTGGTGCAATAGAGAACAATCTGGTAGACACAAAAATGAAAAATGGTGATGTCGATTATAAACACGTTTTGACAACAAGTAAATATAAAGTTGTCAGGAAGTACAGTAACGAAATTCACCCTCAAGCTTGAAATGATTAGTTTTATATTCTTGGCCATCTAATTGGCCACTTGAGAAGAAACTAAAATTTCTCTGTGCTTATTTACAAAATGAACCTGCAGCAAGAATGCACTCAATAGTGAGAGATTGCGAAAGTGTAAATAATTTATATCAAGAATTTTTGTCAGACTACCGCTCGCAGGTCACACAAAATTAGGTGAAACATACCATTATAATGTTACAAAACTTTGAACAGCCTGACTTCTCTACCTAGCAAAATGCTTTGAAGACATGGTATGCAGTAATTAGTCTTAAACCCATATGGCCCATTGGGGCTAATTCACATTCTGTTAACAAAATTATCTGCACATTTGAGACACACAAGATTAGCCAGCAGATATAAAGATAATTTAGAATCAATTAAAAAATTACTCCAGGAACTAGAATTGAACAGTAACTACAGCTTAATGAGAAAACACAATAACAACCACAACAGAAACTATAATGCACTAGATGCTTTTTAAGTGCAAGAGAACAAACAGTTGAATAATGACTATTGTGCTAGATTTAATTTCCAAAGCTCTGACTATGAACATAATAACAAACATCATAGGAATTGCAGTAATGAGTACAGGCATAATCATTATGACCACCACAATCAAAATTATCATAGATGATACTCTAACTCATATAGTTATCATATAAATTCTTATGGAAACAACTCAGGTAGATCAAATCCACAAAATACACGGCACAACTGCAGTTATGCAAATAGCAACCAACAAACTCAAAACCAACACAGCAATCAACATCATAATTCACTTTGGCAAAATTCTGGAAGGGCAAACCTAGCGCCACAGATAGAAACAACTGAAGTCCCATCACCAACTTCACGAGATAATCAAGGATGAGGAAACAGTACAGAACGATAAATCTCTTCTCTGGAAACAAGCAATACTGTGGATCACACAAAATATGCTGCTTCCGAAATTCTGAATTTTGTGTGTTTTGAAGATGTTAGAGACATTTTACTGGAAGAGACTGATGACAAACAAAATTCTGTAGTAAATCCTGTAATAAATATTTCAGTAGGTGGCACTATTCTTTCCACTGCCCTTCATTCTGGTAGCCCTATATTGTGGTCAGTGACACTACATTCCCCAAATGTATGACAAACGATTGCCTGACTTAACGTTTATACAAGATTGAAATAAAACGAGCGATTTCTGGAAAAATTTTTGACATGAAGTAGCAAACCTATTTAGATCTTTTGTATCGATTAGTCTGTTAGTCTTGTATTGGATTGTAGACAGATTACGATTATTATTTCAACAGAAACAGACAGTCTACAAACATTAGAAGAACTTCCACAATATTTCTAATGTGTGCAAATTTCATCTTGTGTAGAAGTCCACTATATGTTTGACAAACTGAGTTACTTCCAGATTGTAGAAAACAAACCGTGTTCTTATGTTTAGGTGTGTGCTACCAGTATCATAAATTACATTTTATCCTCATCATCTCGTCAGCTGCCATTATTCATGGTTTGAACACTATTTTGTCTGACTACTGGAAAATACACATAAGATCCTATGTCAATGATATTTTATAGTAGAAGAATCTGGGTCACAGTATAACCATATTTTGGGAAGCGTATTGCATATTCTTGAGGATTTTGAGATCACTGTCAATTTATAAAAATCAGAGGTTGGAAAAGGAAAAGTAAAATTCCTTAGTCATATTATTTCATCAGGAGGTATTGAACCAGGCCCAGGGAGACTCGAAGTAATTAGAGCAATCCCCCCTCCTCCCACAAAACATCAAATTCGAACTTTCCCTGGTTTAGCAAAATTTTATTACCTTTTTCAAATATGAAAATTCTTGCCACTACTAAATTATGTTCACTTGATGGAAAAAATCACATATCGCACTGAGATGGACAGGCACCGTTAGAGTTTCAAAGATTGTAAGATGCACTTCTTAATGCTCCAATACTTGCACATTCTGATTTGTCACAAGGTTTTTACTTATTAACAGACTCATCGAAAATCGGACTTGGCGCTCCACTGTTGCAAGAATTTGAAGAGAATGGTGTAACTGTGCAGAGAAGTGTAGCCTTTGCCTGTCATGTCTTGTCTAAATCTGAAAAAAAATTCTGTAGCCGAATTGGAAGCTTTTTGCAATTATTTGGACATTTTCTAAATTTCGCATCTTCCTATTTTGGAAACATACTGAGCTGTTAACTGATCATCAAGCACTCCAATTTTTAACGTACTCCACACTCAACCATGATCGTTTGAAATAATGAGCTCTGTATTTACAAGAATTTAACTTCACTGTTTTTCACATTCCTGGCACTGAAAATGTGGTAGTGGATGCCTTATTAGGTGCTCCTATTGGTTTTGTCAAGAACACTTTTGAAAATTATTTGGAGAAAGACTTCAGTTTGTTGTATATACAAAAGGCAGCCATTGAAAACTTTATCTCTTCTTCTTTGTGAAACAGTGTGCAGGAACAGGATAAAGACCCTATCTGGAAAGATGTAAAAAGAAAATTGTATGACAAAACAAACATTGCAATTAGTCAGTTTTATTTGGCACATAACAACATTCCTTCCTAATGAGGTACGGTCAGTAGCTCTCTTTGGGTTGAGTGCATACACAATGACTTTGTAAATAAGCTTATTTGGTATACAAACCTCAGCTAAGCTCACTTGGTCCTAGAAAATGCTTTCACAAACTTTGTACCACTTGTTACTTTAGTAACATGCAAAAATGAATAAGGAAGGTTGCAACAAAATGTAAGTTCTGTCAGAAAGCCAAACCATCAACCATTACACATCGAGCACCATTACTTCCTATATTTCCTTCTAAACTAAAAGAATTGACTGCAGTAGACTTGTTAGAACCTCTTGTCAGATCACTCAGTGAATTCTCATACTTTTTTGTTGCTGTTGAATTGAATTCAAAATTCCTTTCATTCACTCCTTTAGGTAAAGCCCTGCCAAACCAGTATCCAAGGCCTTTGTCAATAATTTTGTCCAATAAGTTAGTCACACTGATAAAGTCATTTCCGATGACAGTCCACAATTTCGCGCAAATGTTTGGTTACACACTTCATGACGTCACAAAATCGGACCTGTTTCATTTCACTTTATTAGCCTCAATCCAGTCCTTCAGAACTCATTGTACGAGAAATTAAAAGCTATGCAGGATATATCGCCATTGTCAACACCAAACCTGGAACGAACTCATTCACACATACCAAGAGATTCCCGATGAATTACCACACAATTCTACATCGTTATCTTCGTTAGTTCTACTCAAAAATCAACAACCACCGGGTGGTATCAGGGAGATAAGATCATTTCCAACATCGAAAAAATTGCATTATAAAGAAGCAGTAGATATAAGGCTGAACAACATCAAGAAGGCTGTAGAAAAACAAAATAAATCTCAACAACCACGTATAAACATAAAAAGCTACAGTTTGGACAGAAAATACTGGTTAAATCTCATCTTTTATCTTGTAAAAGTAAGTAACTTAGAAATTCTTTCTTGTATATAAGGGACCTTGTAGGATTCATAGAATTGTACATTACAGTGTTCTGAAAATTGAAATTTTCGGACACTTAACAGCAAGGGACTTCATTATATTTTGCATGTCAAACCATATATAGAATAATTCTGTTCACTAAATTTGTACCCAGATGATAAAACTATGTGTCATAAATTTTGAAAATATTTCTTGCATTACATCATTCAGCAACAGTTAGCTGTGAACAGTGCTATTGCACAATATGCCAGGGCAACTCTTGTAGCCTGGCAGCCAAATTTTCTCAAGAACCAGGCGATTATCGTTGCCCAAACAAACTTCATTTATCAAGCAACAAATAGAGCTATCTGTTGCCACGGCGCGTACACTAAACAAACTTCTATGAACTTCGAAATTTCATTTTGAATCCTAATAAGAACGAATAACTTCTAATAAAGTGAACATGGATAACATTTTTAAACCAGTTCTGAGAGGGACACTGGTTATCAGTAATGTGTTGTTCACTTGAGATATCCTAAGGAGATTTTCACTCTGCAGTGGAGTGTGGACTGATATGAAACTTCCTGGAAGATTAAAATTGTGTGTGGGACTGAGACTCGAACTTGGGACCTTTGACTTTCGTGGGCAAATACAGAGACACACAACATTTTTTACCACTTTAGGTGAGACATTCAGGATGGTAATTGTGTTATATAATAGGTATTTTTACATAAGAAGTTGTACATGAGTTGATAATTACGAGATGTATGACACCTGTAAAAGAATGAGGCAACAGTTATGATGATTAATGTAGAGAAATAGTGAGGGAGGGCATTGGGACCCTGTTTCTTGTTATAGCCAATTTTTATGCCATGTGGATGCATTTCGTGTTTGTAAGCATAAACGTTAAGTTTTTTAAAAGATGTGGCTAGAGACAAATAGCGAATGAAGGTAATGTGATTTCAGACAGTACAATTTGAAATGTGATTGAAATTATTTTGTAAGATGTACAGAAATGTATGTGTCATGTTCTGTCTCTGACAGTGATAGTATTGTGATTGAGAACCTACAGAAACCGAATAGGAATGGAAAATTAATTACTTTCCCCACGAATTATAAAGAAATCAATCCGTAACCATCTGACTGCGAGTTTTAAAATATCCTTTACCGTCTCCTAACAACTGTTCTGCAACGCTCCTGTATGCAACAGACAACTTACCTCGTCTTGCCGCTGCAACTGCGTGATCAACAACATACTACAATATTTCAAAAAGCAATACTGCGACTATGCAGAGTGCACTGTATGGACTAATTACAACAGTTACTGCCATACTTTTATCATAGAAATTGAATGATCACGAGGGATTTCAACTAATCTTAACCGATATAAAGAAAAATGAATGAAACCCATAAAAACTTTTAATCTACTATATTCAGAAAACTGATGACTTAGATGCTGACAGACTTTACACAGAATCTTAACTGTTCTGCATGTACTATACTCAATAAACATGTTTCTGGCCACAACAAAAATACGAATATAACTCTGAATGTATGCATACATTAACCTGGCAAAATTTCTCCAGTGCACAAGCAGCCAACAACTATGTCCAGTGAAAAGGCAAATTACAAAAATTAAACAAAATCCTCAATTAATACTGAGGTCTCCTCCAGGGCTACTAGCATGGTCACAGCAGGCTGCGACCTCTCACATCATGCAGATTTTCTCCTCTGCAGGCTGCATCTGATCACTACTGACTCCTCTCAACAACTGCTCTCTCGCTACTGCTTGCAATAATAATGTCTCGGACTCAGAGCTTGCGTCTGCACACAGCAGAATCATAGACATCCAACTTTCATAAATCATACCCTCACTTTTAAGAATTTTGTGGGGTGTCTTGCCTAGCATGTTAGCAAGGATCAAACGTAAAATTCTTACCTAAAAAAATTGAGAAGAATAGCATCAGATGCTTTACAGAAGTGCTAGAATACATAAACATAAGCATAAGATTATATAAGTTATGTACATAATAGAAATTGATTAGCTGTACAATACAGTCAAGAAAAAATACACAAGTATCATCTTGTGCCTGTAAGCACTCTTAACCACCTGACATTGATAGCACTTTATTTGACAGGATAACACAAGGTTATTTATAGTTCCCCAAAAGTGTAGAAAATGTCTTTTAGTTGTGTAAATAAAAATACTACAAAGAACTGGAAATAGTGTAAAGAGAAAGAAAATAAATATACATGTACATCTGAGCTAGTGAGCACTCAAATCTACCTGACCTTGGCAGTAGTTCATTTGACAAGACAACAAAAATTTATATACAGTCCTTCAACAGAATAAAAAGCGCATGCTGGATGCTGGAAAAGTCTCGCTGTCAAAGTGTAAATTGATATAGTTTGTTTGGAAGTGTGTGTCTATATAGAACTACGTGACATCAAAATGGAATCAGACAGATGGACACTAACAGGAAGAAGCCGCCTATACTGTCGCAAGCCAGCACCCAGCATTATGCTACTACCAGTAATGATGTAACTTCCTGAAACCATCTGAAGATGAACCTGAAAAGGTTCGAAAACCAGTTCAAGGAATAAAACATAATTATTCAAAAAAGTGACTCGTTGCAGTTCTGTATAACTTATTTACATTCAATAGTCACCCTCCCCCATGAACCATCGACCTTGCCGTTGGTGGGGAGGCTTGGGTGCCTCAGCGATTCAGATAGCCATACTGTAGGTACAACCACAATAGAGGGGTATCTGTTGAGAGGCCAGACAAACGTGTGGTTCCTGAAGAGGGGCAGCAGCCTTTTCAGTAGTTGCAAGGGCAACAGTCTGGATGATTGACTGATCTGGCCTTGTAACAATAACTAAAATGGCCTTGCAGTACTGTTACTGCGAATGGCTGAAAGCAAGGGGAAACTATGGCAGTAATTTTTCCCGAAGGCATGCAGCTTTACTGTATGATTAAATGATGATGGCGTCCTCTTGAGTAAAATATTCAAGAGGTAAAATAGTCCCCCATTTGGATCTCTGGGCGGGGACTACTCAAGAGGACGTCGTTATCAGGAGAAGGAAAACTGGCGTTCTACGGATCGGAGTGTGGAATGTCAGATCTCTTAATCGGACAGGTAGGTTAGAAAAATTTAAAAAGGGAAATGGATTGGTTAAAGTTAGATATAGTAGGAATTAGTGAAGTACGGTGGCAGGAGGAACAAGACTTCTGATCAAGTGACTACAGGGTTATAAACAAAAAATCAAATAGGGATAATGCAGGAATAGGTTTAATAATGAATAGGAAAATAGGAATGCAGGTAAGGTACTACAAACAGCATAGTGAACGCATTATTGTGGCCAAGATAGATACGAAGCCCCTGCCTGCTACAGTAGTACAAGTTTATATGTCAACTAGCTCTGAAGATGACGAAGAAATTGAAGAAATGTATGATGAAATGAAAAAAAATATTCAGATTGGGAAGGGAGACGAAAATTTAATAGTCATGAGTGACTGGAATTCAAGTGTAGGAAAAGGGAGAGAAGGAAACGTAGTAGGTGAATATGGATTGGGGCTAAGAAATGAAAGAAAAAGCCGCCTGGTAGAATTTTGCGCAGAGGATGTCTTAATCATAGCTAACACCTGGTTTAAGAATCATGAAAGAGGGTTGTATACATGGAAGAACCCTGGAGATACTAAAAGGTATCAGACAGATTATATAATGGTAAGACAGAGGTTAAGCAACCAGGTTTTAAATTGTAAGACATTTCCAGGGACTCTGACCACAATCTATTGCTTATGACCGGTAGATTAAAACTGAAGAAACTGCAAAAGGTGGGAATTTAAGGAGATGGAACCTGGATAAACTGACTAAACCAGAGTTTGTACAGAGTTTCAGGTAGAGCATAAGGGAACAATTGACAGGAATGGGGGAAAGAAATACAGTAGGAGAAGAATGGGTAGCTTTGAGGGATGAAGTAGTGAAGGCAGCAGAAGATCAAGTAGGTAACAAGACAAGACCTAGTAGAAATACTTGGGTAACAGAAGAAATATTGAATTTAATTGACGAAAGGAGAAAATATAAAAATGCAGTAAATGAAGCAGGCAAAAAGGAATACAAACGTCTCAAAAATGCGATCGACAGGAAGTGCAAAATGGCTAAGCAGGGATGGCTAGAGGACAAATGTAAGGATGTAGAGGCTTATCTCACTAGGGGTAAGATAGATACTGCCTACAGGAAAATTAAAGAGACCTTTGGAGAAAGGAGAACCACTTGTCTGAATATCAAGAGCTCAGATGGAAACCCAGTTCTAAGCAAAGAAGGAAAAACAGAAAGGTGGAAGGAGTATATAGAGGGTCTATACAAGGGCGATGTACTTGAGGACAATATTATGGAAATGAAAGAGGATGTAGATGAAGACAAAATGGAAGATACCATACTGCATGAAGAGTTTGACAGACACTGACAGGCCTGAGTCGAAACAAGGCCCCCGGAGTAGTAAACATTCCATTGGAACTACTGACGGCCTTGGGAGAGGCAGTATTGACAAAACTCTACCATATAGTGAGCAAGATGTATGAAATAGGCGAAATATCCTCAGACTTCAAGAAGAATATAATAATTATAATCCCAAAGAAAGCAGGTGTTGACAGATGTGAAAATTACCGAACAATCAGTTTAATAAGCTACAGTTGCAAAATACTAACACGAATTCTTTACAGACAAAGGGGAAGTTCAGTTTGGATTCCGTAGAAATGTTGGAACACGCGACGTAATACTGACCTTACAACTTAACTTACAAGAAAGATTAAGGAAAGGCAAACCTACGTTTCTAGCATTTGTAGACTTAGAGAAAGCTTTTGACAATGTTGACTGAAATACTCTCTTTCAAATACTAAAGGTGGCAGGGATAAAATACAGGGTGCGAAAGGCTATTTACAATTTGTACAGAAACCAGATGGCAGTTATAAGAGTTGAGGGACATGAAAGGGAAGCAGTGGTTGGGAAGGGAGTGAGACAGGGTTGTAGCCTCTCTCCGATGTTATTCAATCTGTAAATTGAGCAAGCAGTGAAGGAAACAAAAGAAAAATTCGGAGTAGGTATTAAAATCCATGGAGAAGAAATAAAAACTTTGAGGTTCGCCGATGACATTGTAATTCTGTCAGAGACAGCAAAGGACTTGGAAGAGCAGTTGAACGGAATGAATAGTGTCTTGAAAGGAGGATATAAGATGAACATCAACAAAACGAAACTGTGGATAATGGAATGTAGTCGAATTAAGTCGGGTGATGCTGAGAGAATTAGATTAGGAAATAAGACACTTAAAGTAGTGAAGGAGTTTTGCTATTTGGGGAGCAAAATAACTGATGATGGTAGAAGTAGACAGGACATAAAATGTAGACTGGCAATGGGAAGGAAAACGTTTCTGAAGAAGAGAAATTTGTTAACATCGAGTATAGATTTAAGTGTTAGGAAGTCTTTTCTGAAAGTATTTGTATGGAGTGTAGCCTTGTATGGAAGTGAAACATGGACGATAAATAGTTTGGACAAGAAGAAAATAGAAGCTCTCGAAATGTGGTGCTACAGAAGAATGTTGAAGATTAGCTGGGTAGAACACGTATTTAATGACGAGGTATTGAATAGGATTGGGGAGAAGAGAAGTTTGTGGCACAACTTGACTAGAAGAAGGGATCGGTTGGTAGGACATGTTCTGAGGCTTCAACGGATCACCAATTTAGTATTTGAGGGAAGTGCGGAGGGTAAAAATCGTAGAGGGAGACCAAGGGATGAGTACACTAAGCAGATTCAGAAGAATGTAGGTTCCAGTAGGTACTGGGAGATGAAGAAGCTTGCACAGGATAGAAGAGCATCAAACCAGTCTCAGGACTGAAGACCACAACAACAACATACAGTCATGTTTCTAAAACATCCGTAATGGATAAGCATAATCGAAAGACTAAAAATCATCTGACAATAGAATACCAGGTAAAAAAACACATTATTTAGGTGGAGCAGACTCAGGGTCAACAATCTATGTCCATTGACAACCACACTAAAATATTAACATTTTCATTTGATGACACACAAGTTGAGGGTGTAAGTAGACTCAGTGAGCCATTGCATACATTATGTCTACTGACAACCATACCACAAATGTTAATATATTCATTTGACAACACACACATTTGAGGTGTAAGCAAACTTAGGGACTGATTACATTCATTATGTCCACTGACAACCAAACCAATATGTTTTAGTGTGTCACTCCTTTTCATATTCACATAAATACACAGTAAAGAATCAGCAGTAGTAGTATGAGGCACAAGTATGAGTACCAAAGAATTCATTGCAGAAAGCATTGACATTGTATGCCTCTGAGAAAAAAGGTTCTCATAATTGACACAGGAGATCAAAACTCTCATATTCATGATGATCAAAAAATCATGGACGTTGTATACCTTGAGATAAGAGGTTTTTATAATTGACACAGAAGATCATAAGTTCATATATACCACTATAACAGAAACAAATCATATTGAATATATGAGTAATAATAAGTGATATGCACTTAAATGGAAAAGTCAATATTATATGAATATGCACATAGGCTCAGTGCTCAGTAAATGACTTAAATGTGCATGATCACTGATAATTACATAAGTGTGACAAGTTCTTTGAAGTAGAGTTGTAAATATGAAGTTTAAGCCAATCACACAGTAGCAGACTAGTTCTATACAATACATAGTGTATCCCAAAGTACATGCCTTGATCGAGAACATACAAAATGTGTGACTCATGACATCATCGAATGACGTACAAATGTGGCCAAGGACATTAATGGTGACATCTAAAAATCGATTACAATTAATCATATATCCCAGAGTTGATATATACATACTACTTACATGTAATTTAGTTTATCACACAGTAGAAAATTAACATTACTTGCACATACGTTGACATACACAATAGAATTACAGGTTAACCATTAAAATATGAAGTTCATATAATCCAATCTGTGTGGGAGATATTTAAGAAAAATATATATGGGTATACAAGCAATTTCTTGTTATACAGTCTAACAAGGGAATGGTCAGACTTGTCATCTCGAAACCTGTGTTGCTTTTACTACCACTGTGAGTTAACATTGCAAGAAGTCTGTATGCAGAATTTTAGCTGCTGACATGACCAGGAAGTCTGTAAACAATTTTATGAAGTAAGACATTATTGTCGCATGGTTTCCGCGCTTGTAACTGCCTCTTGTACAACCCTGACCTCTCTCGCTACGTTATACCGACGCCATCTAGGGACAAGGTGGCGTAGCTACGCGCCGCTCTCTTGCCACAGCAGTGAGAGAGCTGATTCCCCCAGTGAAAGCGATCTTATGATAATTAAACATTCGTTGACAAATATGGCTGATATGTTATCTACAACATTCTTTCCAAATAGCTATGAAATAGACACAAATAAATGTACGCTTTAGAACAAGTCCAAATGTTATTTCTTGTGCCGGCCGAAGTAGCCGTGCGGTTCTAGGCGCTGTAGTCTGGGACCGCGAGACCGCTATGGTCGCAGGTTCGAACCCTGCCTCAGGCATGGATGTGTGTGATGTCCTTAGGTTAGTTA
Organism: Schistocerca gregaria; assembly: GCF_023897955.1. Classification (NCBI taxonomy): domain Eukaryota; kingdom Metazoa; phylum Arthropoda; class Insecta; order Orthoptera; family Acrididae; genus Schistocerca; species Schistocerca gregaria. The sequence continues at coordinate 561,539,131 of NC_064923.1, forward strand.
GGTTTAACTAGTTCTAATTTCTAGGGGACTAATGACCTCAGAAGTTGAGTCCCATAGTGCTCAGAGCCATTTCAACCAACCATTTATTTCTTGTAATTACCGCAAAAATGCGAAATGTTGATACAATGTTCAAAACATAGGTTTTTTGTGCACCAAGAACATACAAGCAAAGACGATATATGACAGCCCTGCGAATCACAGACGATGTTAGATGTCCGTAGACAAAACTGGGCTGGTGTTAGGAATGAATCAGGCCTAGCATCAGTTTATTTCGAGGAGTGCCACGCATATTTAATCAAATTCTGAAACCGTGGGGAGGAAAACTGATAATGTACTACTGACTGCAGCTTGAGAATATTGTCACTGTGTTAGACAAGAAATTGCAGTGATCTGCACACAATAATTTTCTCTGTTTGTTTTCTGTAAAATGCTTTCCATTGACGGAAAAATTCGCTGTCTAACGGTTGAATTACGTTCGTCGTGCCGGGTGGAATCTGAAGTCAGGGTGGGCTCGAAATACAGCTTTTAATGATACAGGCCTTTTATGACCTGACAATGTATCTAGAAGCAGAAGAGATTTGTTCCCGCAGAACGGAAGAAAAGCATGACGCATGAAAAGTGTAACGTTTCCATTTCCCATTTTTCCAGACTTGGATCCGTCTACCACAAGATTGTTTGCGTAGAACATTGTTCTTTTGACACGTGGTCCAAAACGTCCAGTTGGTTCTTGAAGACTAATTATGGGCAATATAGTGTATGAATGGGTGAGTGCAGTCGTGAACTGCGCAGTCGCCTCAATATGTTTTTCCTCTTTGAATGACAGTGTTCTTTTCGCATGCATTTCTTTTTGAAAACCTGACTGATCTGCATTGGACACATATGATTCACTAAAACTAGCGATCTTATTTTTTGCATTCGTAAGAAAAACTTCTATCATTTCGATTTGTGTCACTTCATTTTCCGACCTGTTTCTCGATACAAATTTTGTTATTTTTCTTGCCACAATATTATGTGATCTTTTGAAGCGACTAATCCAACTTTGAGAAGCTGTAAATTCTTTAGCGCCTATCGCGTTGGCAATCTCTAACGCCCAATCACGAGAAGTTGTATCGCTGACACTAAATGACTGTTGCCTGGCATGGTTAAATAACTCAAAAAGTCGCGCATTTATCTCCGTCGCAATTTCCAGTCGACTCTTACGTCGTCCAGCGACTTCACTTTTCCACCTACACAGTTCACTTTCAGTACGGACAAGGCGATACTTATTTTGAACAGTACTGACACGTAGGCGTTTCTTACCACTTTCGTTCAACCAATACGTCACCTGTTTTTCTTTGTCTGATAAAGTATTTGTAGTTGCTGGTGTTAGTTTCGGAGATAATTGATGATGGTACGTGGCACTATCACTCCAAGAGTTTTCATGAGTGCAACTTTCGTCGGTGTCTTCGCCGTCTGTAGATTCACAGTCTGCAATATCGAGTGTTTCAGCTGTTTCTAGCCACACGTCTGCCCCATTTACATGCTCGTCTAGAAGCTTAACAACCATGTCGCACAAGACATAGTCTTCACGCGTATTTTCTGTTGATGCTTCATTTGGCGTCTGTGGTATATTTCCATGGCAAGCAGCAAAACATTTACAGGGTTCGCAATCACCTGTGAGTGGAGACTGAATGTTCACCTTAAGTGGCTTGCGGAATATAGATGAAGATGTACAGAACATCTTTCACATCTCTAACCAGTTTCAGGACGATATGTTTCGAAATACGTAGCAGAAATTAAAAGGACGTGCATGCCACAGAAACGAGTATTCGTTTCCCCTTCCCACCAAAACCGTGCAGCGATATTCCTCTTTAGTGAACGCCGCGATAAGACGGCCGCACTTCCCGACCATGCGCACAACGCTCGCGACTCGCCATTTCCAGGGGTGGCCAGCCGTCACTGCAAGCGCCAAGCAGGAAACACAGCCATGTTCGTGATTTTTTTTTTTTTTGAGTGACGTCCAGTTCATGTCAGCAGCTACAATTTTGCGGACGGACCTTTTGCACATTTAAATAAGAGTGCTAAAAAAGCAATACATGTTTCGGCATGACAAGTCTGACCATTCCCTTGTAAGTGATTTGAGATTTAGTCAATGTAAGTTGGTAAAGAATGTCATTTCTATGACCTCATATTCATTTTAGTACTCATAACTTATTACACATTCAATCACTGAGTAATGGGCCTTTGATTATGAAAAGTACATCCTTATTATTACAACATAATTATTTCATTTCTCAAAAAGCATACTAATATTTACATGGTGATCATCCAACAGAAAATAGCTGGTAACAACACAAGGTCAATATCGTTAGAAGTCACATGTGAACTTGTCTGTGTGTGGAGTCAAAATTTTATGGCCATTTAGTTAGCCGAAACAGCAAATAAATACGACATTCAAAAGACATAAAGCAACTAATAAAGATGTAACTTACTCTAAGATACAACATAAAAACATTTATAGTCGAACTGTTTAGCAGTAGCTGAAAGAAATGGTTTATTAACCACAAATGAGGCAAATATTTCTCCTGAGCTTTTGTATTGCTCAATAACAAGAGAAAAAAAGGCCAACATCTTACAATCATTATCTTAATGTGATAGAATCGGCACTACTTTGCTGATGTAGCAGAACCATGAGAGAAAGACGGAAATAAAATTGTTTAAATAGAAAGATACTAATGTACTGAAGTCATTTAGTTTTCACAATTATTTAACAACATGCATAAAATTTTAATCGATCAACTTCCATCAATGAGTAAAAATGCTACATGCTGACAAGAAAGGATCATCAAAATGCATATATACACATCATGGATCAATGTTTCTAGTCTGCCTAGGTACTTCTGGAACGTCTATTTCTCCTCAACAGACCACTGCAACATTCGTATTGTTAGAATGTAACTTGCTCGCTAGGTACATTATACTCCAATCTGGAAAACATAGTTTAGTTTTTGCAAATGTAAAGAGTTCTGTGCTCTTTTTATTACTTTTGTAATAAAGAAAAATTCAATGATGGTCATGTCACACACAAAAAGAAAGTACAATGAGTGTAAACAGTAAGAAGTAGAAAAACAATTTTTTTGCTGAGACAATTTCTTTCCACATCTTCACAAAGCTAGAAAATTCATTTCATGCATACCTCACATATTTCGGCAATAGAGTAAAAATGTTTGAAAAGCTGTCCATGCTCATTACTTGATGGATACATCCAGATATGCACTCTTATCTCAAAAGTGTCTTCTGCAAGCGCTGGTGTATGATACGGGTAAAAGTTTCGAGTTTTCTGGAGTTTACAAAGTTTATAGCAGGTAAGATTGATATCTCTAACTGTAACTCTTTTCTTTCCATAAGCGATAACTCTTAACGCCATAATACCTCTCATCAGTAGCAACAAAACTTCAGTAGTACTGCCTTCTCAGAAATCTTTGATGACAAAATAAAACTCTTACGATGATATCACTATGACTCTGTCATCGAATAAAGTGTGCACAAACAGCACCTCCATGTATTTAGTACAGTTGAGGATTGCTTCGATTAAATAGTGTACTTCCCTTACTTTCTCTTGTTCCATATATAGCCGAAAAATTCCTCACTAAATCGTTTGTCTTCTTAAGATCAACCTGTTTCAGGCATAATATTCTACGATTCGTAATCCACCTCACATAACATACCATAACTGCATCAAAAATGTACAATAGTTGCACCCCATAACCCATTTTAACATCATAAGCCTCACATGGAAATTCTAAAGGAAAGTTCCTCATCATAATCCATATCTATATCAAACAGTTTTCCCTAGATTCATCACGTGTATACATACAACTCCTAAATTATCACTCTTCAAAAATACTTCATAAGTAGCAGAATAAGCATCAGTCAGAAATGTTCCTAGTTAAACTACTGCCCATCAGAAATACCCTCCTCAGCCCAGAAAACTCATATACAGTCTCTCATTCAAAATAAAGTCAGCAGTTATTCCTACTTCACAAAATATGTACCTACAGAAAAAGTCATCTCATGGACTTTCCTTAAAAATGAGACCGTATTCTGCCTGGTAAAGTAAAGAAAAAATGTACATCTCAAGTCACCACAATACGCAAAAAAACTTCATTATATGAGTAAACTATCTTTCTCAATAAAACAAATAAGTATTATAGAACCTCAAAACCAAATCTACTCTGCAATACCAAGATCTTAAAAGAAAAATTCCAAACTCAAGAAATAATATAACAGTATTACATTTTAATCAGATACTTAATAAGCAAGCTCAGAATAATATCATCTGAATTCAGACTGTTCACAGATGGCTAACCATTCCATATTGTCACAGTGCAAATATGGATGAAAAAAGCCTGTTTCTACTGTCTAATCACCTTGTCAGACTACACTTAGCAAATTCAAAGAATTTTCTTCACACAACACAAATCTTAGATCGTCAATATTCTTTAAAATTCCTTATTAAGTAGACTGATATTGAGAGCCACATTAAGGACGCATTTTATGTCCTATGCTCCCAATGTTAAATTATTGAATTTTGTGACCCATTATCCTGCAAACCTTTTAAGACACAAACTTACAAGTTTCCATAATTATGCACTTTCTAGATACACTGAACTAGAATTATTACTAAAATTGTATTGTAGGGCATGTTATCTTTTTTTAAACACTCGATTTTTGACAGAATTTTGTAAATAAATGAACATAAAAACAAAACAACTCAGGATATTTTAATTAGTTAGTTCCATATGTGTTGAATCTCACACTTGCCATGCTGTGAAAATTTCATATCTCTACCATTAGTACTTTTTTTAGAAAACGGGTTATTTATTGCAAAAAATGTAGTTCAGAGGTATTCGGTTTGAAACCTTTTCTATTACAAATTCATATACAGACTCACATTTCTGGGTCTTTTTAGCACTTGAATTGCCATGGACTATAGTCTGTGTGTTCGTCAGTGTAACAACAGCCCAGTGCTTGCCTCCTCCTGTCCTTTCTTGCTTCTTTTGTCATTTGCTGAGCAGCTAACTCTGCTTCACATACACCAAGCTCATCCAGTTCCCGCAGTCCTTTAGCTGTATTCTGTCCCATTCTTACCACTAACTTCTCCAGAACCTTAAGTCCCTCATAGTTCCCACCATTAAAAGTTGTTACAGCATTGGACACTGCTAACTTTATAGTCATAAGGCCAACAAATACATTTTAGGCACATGGCACCACACAACGTTATTGAAGGACTCATTCACATTCTGGGTCTTCCCATGTAAACACTTCTTTAGAAGATCAGGATTTGCGAAATCTCTGTAATAGTTTTGACTGCTTCCAATACTGCCAAAGGAAGAGAATGTTTACTTGAAAATTCAGGCAGGGTACCAGAAAATTCATAATTGACAATGCTCCCTAGAGCATCACTTCAGAAACATTATCATGGTTTCCTTCACTGCAAGAACAGGTGTTTTCAAGTACTTCAGAAGAAAATGCAGGTCTCATATATCTGCTACCAGCAAATTTGCGTTTCTTGAAGTTACATTTACGCTTAGACATTTTATTTATGTATAAAAAGAAATAGAAGTTAGCTTACCACAAAATAGTCAATAATCACACTACATTCAACGATAACTGCTATCAAAGGACTGATTCGTTTATTCATAAAACCAACTTCTGAGACGTAGCAGTAGGCATAAAACAAAGCAATTCACATCCTTCTAGACACTGTAGTTCCCACGATATGACTGCTGAACTGTGGCAGTATATGCGCAGCCGTGAAATTTGGCAGTCAGATATCAACATTCAAAATCGGTCTTACAATTGTCTGATTTTAATGTATTATATACCAAACTGTTGAGGAAAGTCCAAAGTACATTGTGGAGTAGAAAACAGAAAATGTCAAATTTCAACGAATTTCACACACAATGTCCCCTTAACAGATACACAGATTAGTTGAAGAGTATGATACAGTGCTGAAAGCTAAAGTAAGATAATGCACTGTAACAGCTGGGGCACCTATGCTCACCACTGCATATGTCTACCAAACTCCCTAGGATACTATTCTTTGTACACTTTAATGTTCACTACATGATGAAGACTTCATGATTTATGTGTGTTTTTGGTTTCAAGTTCCACAGTATTTGCATGTGTGATTCACCATATGCAAAAGGACCTTCATACACCAAGAAAAACTTGCTACTTAAAGACTTTCCTTTATGAGATAAATGATGCGATTTGAGCAACATCTTCTGACCTATCTTTAAACTCTGGATCTTCACTCATGACTTCTGTAACCTCTTCCCTTTCTCTGTGACTTTCTTGATGTTTTCCAGTGCTTAAATAATCATGTCACGATGTCTTAAACATCGTTTTGTCACGAAGGCTGCTAAATGTTTTATATGACCTGTTGGTGGTTTATTCTTTAGTATAAGGAGTGGAAGTAAAATTGTAGAATCATTTGCTTGTTCGTTAATAAAATTTTGGAAATCAGATAGATGCGACTCCCAATTTCTGAGTTCCCCCCCCCCCCCCCCACAATAGCAATACAATCTTCAAAATTTACCTAATTCTTTCATAATACGTTCTGAGGGGTTACAAGATGGCATAAAGTGTAATACAAATATTGGTCTAATTCTTCTACGTCTCAAAGTTTTTAGCCATATATTAGTACACAATTGTGGGCCATTATCAGAATTTAATTTCTTGACATGTCCTACTTCTTCCAGAAAATGCTTAGCGTACACTATAGAAACAGATTTTGCAGTAGTTTCCCATAAAAGTGTAAATGACACAAGTTTGTTTAGGGACAAATGAATGACCATGTTTAGATCTCGTAACAGCACCAAAAATATCAACAGCAGCCAGTTCTCTTACAGCTGGGGCACATATGCTCATCATTTCATATGTTTACCAAACCCCCTAGGATACTATTCTTTGTACACTTTAATGTTCGGAAATAGTGGTGTTCTGGGCATAACAATAGATGGTTTTACCTTTTGGTTTGCATTCTAATAAGAAGTTTTCCATATTGTTGAAGCAACATTTATCCTATAATTTAACAGCGAGAAAATATTTGTGATCACAACCATCATTTTTCTAAATGGATGAGTTTTCGCTCATAATGTAACTCGTATTCCAGTCATTGTGCCCAGCAAACATATCACATACATGAGATAAGTGATCAGTATTTCCAAAATTAGTGCATTCATTGAGATATCCAATGTGATAATTATTGAACTTACTGGTATTATTATCGCGACCGAGCCTTTCTTCGATATTAGCAGCTGTTCCTGTATCTTCCTCACGTCACGTTTATTTTGCTGACTAATGGTCATCTGCCCTTCTTTAATACGTTACTGTGACTGAAATTCTTCGGTATCAGTGGCTGAGTATCGTCTGATCATTTTCTGAATCATTGTTCGTTTTCGTCACTCTCTCGGATAATTCTTCGACACTTTTTCCAACAATCGTCAAGTGATTTTGCGTTTTTGAAACTTCAGTGTAAGTCTGTAACTGTAATGACTCGAACTTTAGAGCTAATTCCTCTATTTGAAATTCATGTTGTCACATATGTTGCCTCAACTCAACAATATTAACAGACTGTACATCGTCAAGTCTGGAACCGAGATTATTAATATTTGACTTTAGTTCCTCATGTACCTGAGTTTTCGACCATTCTGAAATTTCCTCGAATTTACGATTTAATTTGTCGTTTACCTCGTCATGAAACAATTTGAAGTTCTCTTTCTGTTTAATGCTAGATTCGTTCATCTTATCATTTATCTCGTCATAAGATTTTTTAATCTCACCAAGCAGAGCTAGAATTAATTGTGAAACATTATTACTGAAAGTGGGGAGGACAAAATCATTTTGTTCTGTAGAAGCAGAAGGAATACCCGAATCTCTCATAACAAAATCGTACTGTGTTACGATATTTGTATCACTTGAATTGCGTGTAGTTCTCTGCATGATCGGCAAATAATAGCCTATACTATGATCATTCACAGTATTGCCTAAAAGTTCCCTTACTTCATTATCCTGAGAAGAATTTTTACACCATAACTCAATATTAATACTAAAGTCTCCTAGCACGATCTCACGTCACTCGACTTCTCTCCATCAAACCCTACGTCCGACTTCTTCCAACTCCCCTCGAGAACTGCTCGCTTGCTACTACTTGCGACAGTAATATCTCAGACCCCGAGTTTATATGTGCACACAGCAGAATCATAGACATTCAACTTTCAAGTTATTTCTTTGGTATAAAGTTTAAAATTATCTGAAACATATGAAATATATGACAGAAAGAAGCAAAGAAATGAAGTGAACATTTGTCTTTCTTAGACAATACTATGATCATTCACAGTATTGCCTAAAAGTTCCCTTACTTCATTATCCTGAGAAGAATTTTTACACCATAACTCAATATTAATACTAAAGTCTCCTAGCACGATCTCACGTCACTCGACTTCTCTCCATCAAACCCTACGTCCGACTTCTTCCAACTCCCCTCGAGAACTGCTCGCTTGCTACTACTTGCGACAGTAATATCTCAGACCCCGAGTTTATATGTGCACACAGCAGAATCATAGACATTCAACTTTCAAGTTATTTCTTTGGTATAAAGTTTAAAATTATCTGAAACATATGAAATATATGACAGAAAGAAGCAAAGAAATGAAGTGAACATTTGTCTTTCTTAGATGTTTGATGAAACTATGGGCAAAATGATTAAGTGGTGCACAAACTAAGGGATGAAATATAACCAAATAGAATTCTAATTACTTACCATATTAGGCATAATAATAAACTAACATTTGACTAGTTGCATAAGGTATTCTTTGATGTGAGCCTTGGTTACTACCTAACCCACTGTTTTTCCTAACTATATGTTTGTGTTTATAGTGGTTAGGGAGAGAGATAATGTGTTTTGTTCAGAGCTGACATAGCTATGCTACTGCACATTTAACCCCACCAGAAACTGGAAGTCCAGAAGCGCACGCAGGTATGGATCCGTGAGGGGTTACAAAACGTTGTGGCAGTTCTGGAACTTTGGTTGAAAATTAATTCATTTAAAATCTGATGCATGGCTTTATATTTACATTTGCCTAACAATATAGAACAATGCCGGAGTGGCTGCATCTGCTATTCTCTCTCCCATCGTGATATGGAAATTAGTACATAGCTTGGTAGGAGAATGAAAACTTGTGACTTCCACATATTATAACTTTTAATTAACACAGTATTGGGACAGTATAAGTGCTTACATCTTTACAGCAGCAGCTCTAAAGACCAACAAGCATCAAGATCACTGAAGAAACAATTGAGGTACATAAAAAATTTAAAGCATAGCATGTCAGCTTGCTCCGATATATTCATTCCTCCCTACGATATCTATGGGTACAGCACGAATAAGAATCAGTATAAATATTTATTTATATGTGTAGGTCATTTAAAGAACCTACACAACTGCCCCCGCCCTGCTATACACTGGTGTGACCTGTATCACTGAACAACAGTATACAGTGGTTGCATTACACTATTTGCGCCTTTTTTTTACCTTAAGCTCTTGACCTGTCAGAGTACTGACACCTATATGTGTGGCGAAGTTTAGCTCATTTACTCCGGAAACACATCGTTACATAATGTACATAAATAATTTTGAAACTTCCTAATAAATTAAAAATGTGTGCCGGACCGAGACTCCAGCTCGAAGCTGTGGGGGGAGGGGGGTCGTGAGTCTTGCTTGGGGAGCTCAGGCGACAGAGCATTTGCCCGTGAAAGGCAAAGGTCCTGAGTTAGAGTCTGAGTTCGGCACAGAATCTAACTCTACCAGAAAGTTTCATATCAGAGCATACTCCGCTGCACAGTGAAAAGTTTATTCGGGAAACATCCCCCAGGCTGTGGCTAAGTCATGTCTCTGCAATAGTCTTTCTTCAAGCAGTACTAGTTCTGCAAGATTCGCAGGAGAGCTTCCGTGAAGCTTGGAAGGTAGGAGACGAGGTACTGGTAGAATTGAAGCTGTGAGGAGGAGTATTAACTCATGCTTGGGTAGTTCCTCTGTAATAAAAAAAAAACTGAGTAAAGGAGTCAACAATCAACTTTAACGGATGTCATGAGACGTCCGAACAGACCAAACGAAAAGAACAATATCGAACAAAATTTTTAAAAAAAGGGTTAGCAGAGAGCTTGCCCACAAAGGCAAAGGTCCCGAGTTCGAGTCTCGGTCTGGCACACAGTTTTAATCCGCCAGGGAGTTTCATATGAGCGCACGCTCCGCTCCAGAGTGAAAATGTCTTGTGGATATCTAATTTTGTTTAACATATACTTTACAAATTATTATTACAACTATTTACAAAATTATTAAGGGTTGCAACAGGTGCATTTGAATTCAGAGTCTGGAGTATGAGTATTGGAGTCTAACCTCTGCTATTGAGACATTGTCCAGAGAGTGCACCACACGTGCCGTATGCTGCACATGCACTTGAGTTGGTTTACAGTGTAGTTAAGCTGAGCTGTGCATGAGTATGCTACAGTTTCACTAATTTAGCCGAAATCAGTAAAAGTGCTCATTTCATTGTTGCAACGTGTTGTGCTGAGCCTCACGCTTAGTGGAACCATCGATGCTATGGCGCAGAGGTTCATCATTTACGGCCCAGGCATTCGTTCCTGTCATAAGACACGTGTTTTAGTGGTTGAAGCAGGCTCAATGGGATGAAGGTAAGTCTCCAATTCGTTTCCATTCTTCTATGTGGTAGAGTGTCTTGTTGATACCCGAGTGCACTGAGGATACAAATGTTTATTACTGCCCAGCACTGGCACACGTTTTTACGGGAACACACGGAATTATTGGTTTCAACCTTCACAAAATGTTCGTAGCACATTTACAGTTCACAATGCAGTCCCGGAAAACATATTCGGCTTTACTTTGCGTCATGTACACAGTTTTTACATTTCATCATAGTTACGGATACCTAAGTATTTACATTTTAAAATATATTGACACGCCGGGTTTGTGTATTTCTTACTCCATACATATACATTATCATATGGCATTTACATTTCTTTACATATATATTGCACAAAAATTCACATAAACACTATACAGAAATTATACGTACAAGACAATTAACATTACATATAATTCTTGTGTTTTTATGTCATGTAACATTTTTACTCTACTACTAAAATCCTTCATTCACCATGAGAGAACTATTGAGTGCATCATTTCTTGACTTCCTACTCGTGTTAACCCACTTACTTCGTGTTTACTGTCTACTGATACATTCTGAAAGTACAATATAGTGTTATACAAGTGTCATCGACTGTAAATAGTGTACTTCAGTGTCGGTGACTCATACTCCCTTTTCCCACATGATATCACTGTAGTGTATTCTGTTGTGCATGAAAATGTCTCTACTAGAATTGTGCCAATAAACAAGTGTAAAACAATGTTGAGAGAACTTGTGTTCATGTGCAAATTTACTGTAATAACTCTTGCTTGTAATGCTTGGTCTGACCCCCTTTCATTTGGTAACACAAGAACTAAGCTCCACCTTTTTATCTGGTGTACTGTAGCTTTTTCATACACACTTATACTATCGCACTCACACATATTTTTATTTTACTTATTTTCGGTGAGGCCGTTTTTTTTGGTACCAAACACCTAACTGTTGTGTTCCCTATTTTACCTAGGACGCGACTCTGCATCGTTCACTGGAAGGACGCTTAAATACTAACCTAAAACCAAGTGCATAGTGGCTCGCTGGCTGCTAATACATCTCACTTTCAATATTCATATACTCAGTTTCTATTAGTAAGCAGTTCAAATAGGTTCAAATGGCTCTGAGCACTATTGGGGCCGGCTGCGGTGGTCTCGCGGTTAAGGCGCTCAGTCCGGAACCGCTCGACTGCTACGGTCGCAGGTTCGAATCCTGCCTCGGGCATGGATGTGTGTGATGTCCTTATGTTAGTTAGGTTTAAGTAGTTCTAAGTTCTAGGGGACTGATGACCACAGATGTAAGTCCCATAGTGCTCAGAGCCATTTGAACCATTTGAACCACTATTGCACTTAACATCTGAGGTGATCAGACCCCTAGACTAAAAACTACTTAAACCTAACTATTCTAGGGACAGCACACACATCCATGCCGGACTACAGCGCCTAGAACCGCTCGGCCACAACGGCTGGCTGTAAGCAGTTCACTCTTTATCAGTTCTTTTTATGAGTTGTAAGAACACACATATTCGTGCTGATGTTGTCGTTTTGACTTACCATTCTGCAACTGAAAGAAAAATGTTGCTGTAGGCGAAGCACAATCCTATCCCTCACAGCACATTCAACACTTAATTTATGTTCCTTCATTCTTCATGTAGATATCCCCTTCCGTGTAGTGTGTAAATAACTGTTTGTATAAAAGTAAATAGCTTATACATAGTATCAAAGTGTGTAGCTAGTTTTCTGTAAACAGTGTTTACTTCATCCTCTGTATATGTATGCCTTAGCTTAGCTATTCCTAATTTCTTAATCTTAGTTTACTTCTGTAGCGTAGACGTTTTATTTCCTTAGTAGTCAATCCATATTACAAAGTTTTATCTAAGTGTAGACTGCTTGGCGTTTCTTTGCTAAGCTACGAGCAACGTCTGTCGGCGATCCGTCGGCTTACCATGTGCTGTGTGCATGTGAAGAGGTTGTTAACCTTAAAGCTAGCTACTGCACGTGTACAGTTCTGTCCTGACTCCGCCACTTCCATGCGCTACATCTCAATCTCACGCGCACTGTGTGTTTAAACAACACAGTGTCTAATAATTTCTAGTGCTTGGTGAGGGTAAAGTTTCCTGAGCTTCTCTGGCTCGTAACCTTATAATCAAAATCTTACATTACTAAAACTTACATCCTAATAAGGCAACACACATGAAACAGGGAAAATGAAATCTTTCCATAATGCTAAACATCAATCGTAATAAGTATTTTCAAATGGACAGTATGTTATGTCGTATATACACGTACATACCTTGCTCCAAGCGGTGCTTGATCAGTGTCAGATTCTGTTTAGTGCACAAATTCATGTAAATCTTTGTTGGGTAGTGCCCTTTTTCCTTACCACTGTTTTCCTTTTCCTGACCACTGTTTTCCTTTCCCTTGTGGATATGGTCCAGCCGCATACAAGGAAATTATTTCCAGGGTCTTTTATGCAATATCAGATCTACTTCAATTAGTTTTGACTTATTTGTATGCTTAGCCTTCTGACACGCAACACATTTTCGTATTATGTTGTAACCTCCCAAAAGTAAAAAATATAATTATATAATTCACATTCAATGTAACTACCCAACAGTTTATTATTCCATAACCTCTCAATAATAACGTGAATAACCTCCCAATAAAAAATGTGACTCATATACAACCTTTCAATAATTAACTGACTGAATCTAAACTGGTAATTTTAGACATCAGCAGTGCTGCATCATGGCCCTGAAAGATCATACTGAATAAATTGTAAATTCTTACCTCAATGAAGTCGGCAGATAATGTGTATATATCTGCTCCTATAAGAAATTTTTCTGGCACAGCCCAGAGCAATGCTGGACAATAGATTTGTCATGTATAAAAAGAAACAACTGATTTTTATTTACAATAATCGGGATGACCATGGATTGGAGAAATTTGTAAATTCTTTAAATTGAGATGAATGATTGCCAAAAGTTAATTTTTATAAGAAAGATTATTATTACGAGATTTTTAAAAACATTTACATGGGACATGATATAACAATAGTGCATATACGTCAGGCTGCTTTTACCTTGTACTACATCGCTCAGGCACCGTCATCACTCCCCACGACAGGCCCAGCCAACTCCATACACCAGACTGCTAGCTACTACTTACTCCTACAAACACAGTTCCTACTGCAGTCAACACTACTCTCTGGTCTGAGATTCTCTTATAGCTTACATATTGCAGGCAGCACGTGAGCAATCCATTGAAATTACATCTGCTCGAGTGCACTAGTGACAAATTCCTTAGTCATGGACCTGTTACAATGTGCAGAAATTTTCGTCTTAAATCTGGATAGTAATAATAAGTGCGTGGCTTACTAAGACATTTGGAGACGCCATGGTGTCTCCAAACATTGTAAGTGTATAATATAAAGTCGTGAACACCATCCTATGGTAAAGAAACACACCACTAACACTGTCCTGGGTGAATTCCGTGAAACAGTACGCCTTGGTAAATTATAAAAAGAATTTCAACTTGTCATCATTGTTCTGCAGCAGTTTGTCATCTGGAATCCTTCTGCCGTACATGCTCCATGCTTTTACACATCCTAGCTTAGTATGGCTGTTGTGTTTTATCTTTCACCAACAAAACCTTGATTTCTGAATTGTTCCTCACGAATTCGTCTAGACGTTGTGGAAGCTTTGAGAAGGCATCAGCAATTACATTTTGATTACCTTTGAAATAACCAAATTCAAAATCAAATTCCTGTAAATATATACAACACCTAGAAATCATCCCAAATAAATACATACACCCCCTAGCAACCATCCTGTATATGGGTTTACAAGTATGAAGGAAGGACAAAGACGGATCGTCGCAATACACCTTGGCATGTTTTCCCCACAATTAACATTCGAACTTTTTGAACGGCAATATTACCGCGACAACTTCTAATTCGGTGATGGAATAAACTCGTCCAGCTTCAGACAGGGTCCTACTAGCAAAACTAGTTGCCTTGGGGGTAAGCACCCCATTCGTGTCAGTAATTTGGAATAAACAAGCTCCCAGGAACATGGATGATGTGTCTATACACAGACAAAAATCCTGCATCATGTTAGGATGATTTAAGATATTGACATTCAAAAGAGCTTGTTTAATGTTGCGAAATCAGTTTGCCGAAATCATTTGCCTTAACTGATTTAGGGAAACCAGGGGAAACCTATATCAGGGAGGCCAGACACAGGTTGAACTGTCGTCCTCTCTAATCCGAGCCCAGTGTGCTAACCACTGTGTCACCTCGCTCGGTAAAGGAGTAATAAGATTTTTACATAGTTGTACATTTGGTCTACACATATAGTGTAACGGTAGCAACAGATTTCTATGTGTATAAAGAGCCAAGAAAATGAATGGCATCATGGTTTTACAATAATGAATTACGGAAGCATCAGAAATTTAAATAATTTAAAACAGTGTACAATAACAGGTATGAGAAGAAACTTTCATTATATGTGTACACAATGAGCTATAGAAAATTCTAAATCCATACAAATAAATGTTTATGCATATAAGGATAGTGATCACACACAAGAAACAAACATAAGAGGACAGTGGTGACACACAGATAAGGAGAATGTGTGTTGGTTCTTGAAATGGCCTGCACACATAAATAAATACTTCTAATGTTCCCACCCAGCAAAGATATCGTAGGGAGGCATGATTATATAGCACAAAGCTGACAGTTAATTGAAAGTTGTACTATCAATTTTTTATGTAACTCAATAGTTTTTTTCACTGATCATGGTATCTGATGTCTTTTGAGCCAATGTAATAAAGACATCTGTACTTGTACTCTCCCAATATTGTGTTAGTTAAAAGTTACAATATGTAGAAATGGCAAGTTTTCATTCTCCTACCAGGCTACCTACTAATCTCCATGTCCTGATGCGAGGGAATTTGCATTTTTAAATGGACCTTTCTGGAGAAGAGAGAATAGCCGACGCAGTCACACCATCATTCTTCTACATCGTTGGGAAGATGAGGTAAATATCAAGCTATTCTTCAGAATGGAAAGCAATTAATTTTCAACCAATGTTCCAGAACTTCCATAACATTTTTAAACCACATGCATCCATTTTGAAGCTGGTACATACTTATTTCTAAACTTGTGTATGTTTGTAATTATTGTCTGATCTGCTAAAACATGTACGCAGATGTGTGACCTTGAATCTCTGACAATAATAGAATTCTGATTGATAAAAAAACAGAAATTAATTACCCTTTGTAAAACTCATAAAGGAATCAGTTCTCAAGTATCTGACTGCGAGTTTTAACATATTCTGTAACAACTCTGGACAACTGGTCTGCAATGCTTCTGTACACAACAGACAACTTACCTCATCTTGCATCTGCAACGGCATGATCAGCAAAATATTCCAAAAGCAAAACTGCGATCCATAGAGAGTGCAATGCATGGTCATAACTGCAATAACTACTGCCATATTTTTATAGAGAAATTGAATGATCAGGAATGGTTTGCTCAACAAGCCTAAAGTGGTGTAAAAAATGAAAGAAACCAATAAAGACTTTAATTTACAATATTCGCAAAATAGATTATTTAAACACTGACAAACCTTTCACAGAGCTTAATTATTCCATAATGTCTACACTCAATAAACACGTCTCTGGCAACAACAACTGTACGAATACTACTCTCAATTATCCATACACAAATCTGACAAAATCCGTCCAGTACACAAGCAAGCAATGACTATGTGCAATAAAGTGGCAAATTACCAAACATCCTCGATTACTACCAAGATCTCCTTCGGTGCTACTTACATGCTCACGGCAGGCTGCGACCTCTCATATTGCGCGGCTTCTCTCCCTCGCAAGCTGCATCCGATCACTACCGGCTCTTCTCAACCAATGTTGCCAACAGTATATAACCAAGCAGATTGAGAGTAAAAAAGACTAAAAATGCCTTAAAAGAACTAGATTCTAAATTTTTATTCAGAAGCACAGTAATGACTGGCAGCCCCGATTCTTTCTTTGAAGAACAGAACGAATCCCTAATATGGTGTTTATCATATATGTAGGCATTCGATTCCTTATCTTCGTTTTGACGAGATTCAACTGGCTGGATATTCTTTCTACTTCGTCGTTGGACCAAGAAACTACTAGCCTAGCTAACGGAAACTCTGCAAGTTCTTTAAAAGGATTTTCACTGCTGGAGTCACGATAACTGACAACCTCACACCAGAAATCGACAGATTTGTTAATGGTATCCCACTGGACGACGGTAATTTTTTGCCACTGTTATTCAATTATTGTAATTGTATCGTTCTAACAGGGGAATTGGGTTATTTTACCATTAGAAGCGCCTTTGAAACTGCAAGAAGAGATCATTTCCTCAATACTTCAATATCATCAGGCAATCTTTCCTTTTGTACCTTCATCTATTCCGCGATCACATCTACATACCCCTTGCGTTCCTCGACTAGTTTCTGTATGAGGGTACTGTTTAGATCTAGCAAGCTGGCCTCAGTTCTATCCTTCCTTAATATCTTTATCTAGTAGTTCCTGCTTCTTTCTCATGAACTGAGTATTTAAACTTATGCTACTGAGTTGCAATGACAGGTCTTGCACCTGTTCAGGCAGAGCTTCGTACGGTGTTTGCAACTTGTCAACGGTACCTGCGAGTGTATTTATATTCTGGCACATTTGTGAGTGCTCCTGCTGCATTTTTGTCTGAGCCTCAGATACCTCCTTCACCTTTTCTGCAAACTGTTCTGGTGCCTCGCCTACTGATGACACTTTCTGTCTTAAATTATTTGTATATTGTGTCAAATCAGTGGGAAATTGTGTTTTTAGATCATTCTCCAACAAGTTTCTCAATAAATCATTTGAATAATGATCGCTAGCACTTTTGTGCCAAGTCATTGAACTGTTGTGTTATGTTAGTTCTGAAGGCATTGTAAGAAGGCTGTTTAGGTTTTTATATTGGTAACGCCACATAGCGCTCTGTATGAAAATCACTGGCTGTGCTGTGTGCAGTCTGTGGCTGGGTGGCATTGTTGTAATATTCGCTATTGTAGTGTTTGGCTGTTGGCTGTTAACAGCACGTAGCGTTGCGCAGTTGGAGCTGAGCCGCCAGCAGTGGTGGATGTGGGGAAGTGAGATGGCGGATTTTTGAGAGCAGATGATCTGGATGTGTGTCCATCAGAAACAGAACATTTGTATGAATGGATGTCATGAACTGCTATATTTACTATGACTTTTGAACACTATTAAGGTAAATACATTGTTGGTTCTTTATCAAAATCTTTCATTTGCTAACTATGCCTATCAGTATTTAGTGCCTTCAGTAGTTAGAATCTTTTATTTAGCTGGCAGTAGTGGCGCTCGCTTTATTGCAGTAGTTCGAGTAATGAAGATTTTTGTGAGGTAAGTGATTTAGGATTATTGAAAGTCAGATTGTGTTGTGCTAAAAATATTGTGTCAGTTTAGTGTTGATCAGAATAGGTAAAGAGCGAAATGTCTGAGTACATTCAGTTCTGCTCTCCTGTTTGAAGATCAAATAATGTAAGAGGTTTATCAGCACAGTAATTCATTAATTTTCCTATGGGGACGTTACAGCAGCAAAAGTTTACTTTTGCAGTTCAAGTAATTCCTGTTGTTGATCGGTCTGTTGTTTTGTAAAACCATTAAATTATTCATCGTTGGTTTGCATAAGTGTTTGATTTTGCTCATTAAGAGTCTAAAATGTTCTTCCTTGAACTCGTTCTTGAAATCACTGAAGCCTTGTTTAAATAACTGTTGTAACATATGCATCATGAACGGGGTTTCCGGAGTGCGCAATGCGCCCGGACCAAACACATGTGTGTTACATGTAAGTGTGGCACGCAAAGAGTGATTTAATAAGTCCACACTGTCATCTGTACCATTTTCACCTGGGGAAAATATACTCCCTGGAGAAAATTTTGACTATGTCTCATCTACTGTCATCATGGTATCATTTCGAGTGATAATGTTACTATCATCTGTGTCTATGTTAATTAAAAATGTAATTGGTTGTCGTCACTGCAACCAATATTTCCAGTTCCGATTTCATTTGTTGCCACGTCCATGTCGACGACATCTTGGGACTGGCTATCCTGCAACGGACTGGCAACAATGTGCCTATTATGTGTACTCATTTCTTGATACTTTTACGAAATGAGAAAATAAATGAATACCTTTGAACATGAAATATTCTGTTTGTAAGGATACCACTATAGAAACCTGTTCAGTGGTTCCTCGCTAAAATTTATCAAAATACGTTGTTGATGTGACCCAATTGTATGCACATATTTCTCCCTAAAATTAATTCTCTGTCCAAATGTCTACGTATTTTACGAGAATGCTTCAATTTGGGAATCGGATTAGAGAAGATACTACGATCACTATTGACAGAGACGCTGCTAAGTGCACTCATGCCTGCAATAGAGTGTGTGTTTTCCTATCTTTTTGCCGGCTTTCTTGCTTCTTCAGTCATTAATTCTCCAATTGATTATGTTTAATCTTTTGCACTTGATTTCTATCCCCATTGCGATAATATAGTATCCCAATCATGAAATAGATATAGACAACTATTAGTATAACAAAAACCTTACCAAATTAAATATGTAATTATTTTAAATTATTACAAACGTGCTTACTCTTTTCTGATGGAGACGTTCTAGTATAGACCGCCAGATGTAGTGGACAGGGAGAGAGATAAATGGTAATGCACATTTAGCCGCACCAGAAGTTGTAAGTCTAGAACCGCTCGCAGATATTGCAAAGTTGACCAGTGATTCTGCTGGTGTGCATACACAAACTCCAGAGTCTGAGATATTATTAACGCGAATAGTAGCGAGCGAACAGTTGTTGAGAACAATGTTGCCAATTTAGTTGTTTCCCAATCAGATCTAGTTTTTTTGAAAGGCCATCTGGTTGGAAAATTTAAGATTTGGTTGCTAGTGGGAAATTTAGTATTTTAAAAATATTATCTGGTTGAATTTTTAATACAAGTTTATCTTGTTCATTCTAGTTCATTTCAGTATGCTCAACAGGTTACAAAAGAAATTACTTTCTTGCAATTGCTTATACTATAAAATCTGTTAAGAAACATGTTCGCTCGAAAGGCTGCTTTCTAGCTACCGCACATGCGCAGAGCGGAAGTCGCATTCGAAGTGCATTGGTCCCAAATCTGACTACTTGAAGTGGGGCGCCAGCTGTTTGAAGAGCGACTAGCAAGTAGCATCAAGTAGCCAGATGCTATCTGAGGAAAATTTTCTGGCGCTGTCAAGCTGCCAGTATCGTGCATGCACAGAGTTAGGTGGCAGCGTTTTTTGGATTGTCTTTCAATGGCCGATCGCATTAGTTCACTGTTTGTGGATCTTCGATAATTGCAAGGTAAGCACTTCATTTGTTCTTACGTTTCATTTTTATTTATTCCTATAAAATCACCTGTACAAGTTCAGCTGTTCGTCGCTCGGTGTCAGTCGATCAGTAAAATGCGTTTGAAGAGCCCAGACACCAAGCATGGGCTCTTGATGTCAACGTTGATGAGCATGCACAGCAGTGCCTGTCTGCTGGCTTCCTGGCAGTGAATGACCGTAGGCTTAATTGCTAGTGGTACTCAACAATGTAAATAACGAGTGCAAGAAGTACTTAAGTACGGAGATCTCATACTTTATTTTGTAAAATTATTTTAAATGTATGAAAAATTGAAATGATAATTTAACTAACTTCAATAATGCGTGATACATATAATATGTCTATTATATATTCCCACTGTCGAGGACCGAGCAGCTGAACAAATGTTGTTATTTAGTTAATGTCGAGTTCGGGTCATAAGTGGCAGTGCTTAGTGCTTGTTCTTGTAGTCAGAGTGATTGATTATAGTTCTGTTAAAATGGGTAAAGTTAAACCTCAATACGCCCAAAAGCCTAGGGAAGCATGGCTAAAAAATCCGAAATTTGTCCAATGGTTATCACAAACTGCAGGAGATAAAACAAAGGCACTCTGTAAAGTGTGTCACTGTATTGTAAGAGCTCGGTTAGCGGATACAGAAAATAATGCAGAAACAACAAAAAACGTAAATCTGCAGTTTCTTGCTTTTCCTCCCAAAGACGGGTGAAAGTTAATTTTAAACCCGTTCAGGTTTCTGTAGGACGTTACGAAGCTGAAGGGTCACTCGCCCTCTTTATGTCCACACATGTCGTGTGATCACATAGGAGAAATGTGTAAAAACAGGTTCAAAGACAGTCTTATTGCAAGCCAAATTAAGTTACATTGTACAAAGTGTAGTGCTATTATCAAGAATGTTCTTGGGCCGTATTTTTGCGAACGATCTGAGAAGTAATGTTGATGATAGCATGTACAGTATTTTAATTGACGAATCAACTGATATCAGTGTCACTAAACTTCTAGCAATTGGCATAATTCATCGTAGTAAAACATCTTACAAGACTGTAACGACAGTTCTTACACTAGTCGAATTTGGGAAATGCAATGCTGAGACTATTGTATCAGCTATTAAAGCGGCAATGAAAGAAGTTGATTTAGGTTTTAAGAAATTTGCAGAGAATAAGCACAGATAATGCTAGTCGAATAGTAGGCATTAGTAACGGAGTGTATGAAACACTTAAAAGGGAGAGTTTGCATTTGGTACTTATAAGGTGTGTCTGTCATTCCATCAGATGACAACCTTTGCAGCAATTGCAGAATGTCTTTCAAAAAATTTGGTCTTTTTGATTAGGGAAACTTACAACTAGTTTTCTCAATGTTCTTCATGACGGCTCTTTTACCGCCAGATTTTCTCAGTGCTAAATGATGGGGAGGAGCCACTGTAAATCTTCCTTGCTTGTGACATGAGATGGTTATCTATTGAACCTGTGGTATGTAGAATAATTGATAAATGGCTCGAATTAAAAACTTATTTTGAAATTGTTAGGCAAACCCAAAAATGCTACACAGTTGGACTGCTCTATTCGATGCTAGTGACGAAATCCATTTAGTGTATTTGCTATTTTTAAACATGTCCTTTCAAGTCTCCAGAGAGTCAATAAGGAATTCGAGTCAAATGGTGTTTCCCCATGCAAGTTATTAGATGACCTGGTAATTCTTATTCAATCTCTTCTTAAGCAAGTTGTCATTCCCACCTATCCCGTTCAGAGAAAATATCTTGACAATGATTTCGAAAATCACCTAGATTCAAAGTCGTATCTTGGTTACTTGTTTGAACAAAAGAATCAGAAATTAGAAACAAGAGAAAAATGTATAAAATTTGTTTCTTTACTTGACAAACAATTACAGGAAAGATTACATGATAATATTGAAGTATTGAGGAAATGATCTCTTCTTGCAGTTTCAAAGGTGCTTCTAATGGTAAAATAACCCAATTCCCCTGTTAGAACGATACAATTACAATAATTGAATAACAGTGGCAAAAAATTACCGTCGTCCAGTGGGATACCATTAACAAATCTGTCGATTTCTGGTGTGAGGTTGTCAGTTATCGTGACTCCAGCAGTGAAAATCCTTTTAAAGAACTTGCAGAGTTTCCGTTAGCTAGGCTAGTAGTTTCTTGGTCCAACGACGAAGTAGAAAGAATATCCAGCCAGTTGAATCTCGTCAAAACGAAGATAAGGAATCGAATGCCTACATATATGATAAACACCATATTAGGGATTCGTTCTGTTCTTCAAAGAAAGAATCGGGGCTGCCAGTCATTACTGTGCTTCTGAATAAAAATTTAGAATCTAGTTCTTTTAAGGCATTTTTAGTCTTTTTTACTCTCAATCTGCTTGGTTATATACTGTTGGCAACATTGGTTGAGAAGAGCCGGTAGTGATCGGATGCAGCTTGCGAGGGAGAGAAGCCGCGCAATATGAGAGGTCGCAGCCTGCCGTGAGCATGTAAGTAGCACCGAAGGAGATCTTGGTAGTAATCGAGGATGTTTGGTAATTTGCCACTTTATTGCACATAGTCATTGCTTGCTTGTGTACTGGACGGATTTTGTCAGATTTGTGTATGGATAATTGAGAGTAGTATTCGTACAGTTGTTGTTGCCAGAGACGTGTTTATTGAGTGTAGACATTATGGAATAATTAAGCTCTGTGAAAGGTTTGTCAGTGTTTAAATAATCTATTTTGCGAATATTGTAAATTAAAGTCTTTATTGGTTTCTTTCATTTTTTACACCACTTTAGGCTTGTTGAGCAAACCATTCCTGATCATTCAATTTCTCTATAAAAATATGGCAGTAGTTATTGCAGTTATGACCATGCATTGCACTCTCTATGGATCGCAGTTTTGCTTTTGGAATATTTTGCTGATCATGCCGTTGCAGATGCAAGATGAGGTAAGTTGTCTGTTGTGTACAGAAGCATTGCAGACCAGTTGTCCAGAGTTGTTACAGAATATGTTAAAACTCGCAGTCAGATACTTGAGAACTGATTCCTTTATGAGTTTTACAAAGGGTAATTAATTTCTGTTTTTTTATCAATCAGAATTCTATTATTGTCAGAGATTCAAGGTCACACATCTGCGTACATGTTTTAGCAGATCAGACAATAATTACAAACATACACAAGTTTAGAAATAAGTATGTACCAGCTTCAAAATGGATGCATGTGGTTTAAAAATGTTATGGAAGTTCTGGAACATTGGTTGAAAATTAATTGCTTTCCATTCTGAAGAATAGCTTGATATTTACCTCATCTTCCCAACGATGTAGAAGAATGATGGTGTGACTGCGTCGGCTATTCTCTCTTCTCCAGAAAGGTCCATTTAAAAATGCAAATTCCCTCGCATCAGGACATGGAGATTAGTAGGTAGCCTGGTAGGAGAATGAAAACTTGCCATTTCTACATATTGTAACTTTTAACTAACACAATATTGGGAGAGTACAAGTACAGATGTCTTTATTACATTGGCTCAAAAGACATCAGATACCATGATCAGTGAAAAAAACTATTGAGTTACATAAAAAATTGATAGTACAACTTTCAATTAACTGTCAGCTTTGTGCTATATAATCATGCCTCCCTACGATATCTTTGCTGGGTGGGAACATTAGAAGTATTTATTTATGTGTGCAGGCCATTTCAAGAACCAACACACATTCTCCTTATCTGTGTGTCACCACTGTCCTCTTATGTTTGTTTCTTGTGTGTGATCACTATCCTTATATGCATAAACATTTATTTGTATGGATTTAGAATTTTCTATAGCTCATTGTGTACACATATAATGAAAGTTTCTTCTCATACCTGTTATTGTACACTGTTTTAAATTATTTAAATTTCTGATGCTTCCGTAATTCATTATTGTAAAACCATGATGCCATTCATTTTCTTGGCTCTTTATACACATAGAAATCTGTTGCTACCGTTACACTATATGTGTAGACCAAATGTACAACTATGTAAAAATCTTATTACTCCTTTACCGAGCGAGGTGACACAGTGGTTAGCACACTGGGCTCGGATTAGAGAGGACGACAGTTCAACCTGTGTCTGGCCTCCCTGATATAGGTTTCCCCTGGTTTCCCTAAATCAGTTAAGACAAATGATGGGATGGTTCCTTTGAAAGGGCACAGCTGCCTTGCTTTCCTATCTTTCAATAATCCTGTGGGACCAATGACCTCGCTGTTTATTCTCATCCCCCAAATCAACGAACCAACCTTATTACTTCTTTCTTGATGCATGTAGCTGTATATTGTAAATTTAACAAATTGTAACTGATTGACCACTAACCACAAATTATTAAGGCCTACTAGGGCAGAAGAAATACGTGTACTGGTTATCTATTGAAATATTCCCAGCCAAATGCAACATACTTTACTTATACAAGCTGCATCTGACTTTTATAATGCTCTCTCTGATACTGCAAGATGGACCTATAGCTTGCTTCAAGCAGATACAATTACACATTTGATTCTTTGTGCATGTGTGATGTTGTCAATCGAGAACTGTTCTTACTCTCACTGAGTCTGTTTCCACATAACTTCCCATAAGAGTGACATAATTGCAATGAGCTCGAAAAAGTTTGGTCGTTTGTGACAAGGACACTCTTCTATCTACTTCCATTGTGTAAATTACTACTACCATATGTGACTGCGCTTCACAAATGTAGACCTTGTGTGATAGATACACTGTAACCTACTTCCTGTCTGCTGCAAAAACAATGTAGATCGCCAATATGACCTACTAAAATACAAAATGTGACATTTACTTTCAAAATGGCCATGTGCAGACGATTCTCAAAGACGCCATGAAATGGGATAATCTACCTGTGGTGAAATCTGTTGATTACTTGAGTCACATGTTATTGAATTTTGTAAGTAGTTTTTACTTATAGTTCTTTGACTTGTATTCTTCTAAACATATTTTTCTCTTTGTATTTGTAACATGTTTTGTATGTTCCTATACAAAATGTTTATAACTTTGTCTTCATCCCATTCCTATCTGAAATACCCCTCTCAAAAAATTTTACTCGGGGAAGGTGGAGTATATGTACACTGGGTATGTCATTTTGATTTTTGTAAGTCATCGACGTGCATGCCAGGTTATTTTACTGTTCAAAAATCTTTGGTTTTGTTGTGGCATAGTCTTTGCCTCTGTGCAGTCTAACACATTCTTGGTTGAAGTGTGGTAGCGATGGATGCATTTAGTAGTGCTGTGTTGACTTGTGATGGTAGCTGTTAGCTGAAGAAAGATTTATTGTAATGTGAAGAATGCACAAAGTTTTACACTGTCTTTCTGAATACATAATTAATTCTAAGATTTTTATATTGGAATATAATGACATAGGAATAGTTACTGTCCGAAACCCAGTTTTTAAAGGTTTATCATTTTGGATTACTACAATTGCCATATGGTATCCAACAGTTTGAATATTGGTTGGAAATTTTATTTATAAATAGATATCTAGCTTAGCCACTGTCTGCTAGCTGTTTGCTGTTGTGCTTTCGAGAAATCGGCAAACAATGTTGTCAAGAAGTGGAGTAAGTAGAAATTTTGATTAGGACCAGATAATTGTTTTACTTCAGTTGCACATTTAATATAAAGACAAGTTGTATTCGGACCAATTACAGTTCAGCACAAATTAGGTTCTGTTTAGTCAAGTCTGTTTAGAAGTTTAATATGGATAACATATTGTAGGTACATAGTTTTGGTAATACATAGACTCTTATAGAGTTGGAGGTACATTTGGGTTAGATTTCTTTCAGGAACTTATTAGGGGACTCATATTTCAAAAAACCATCCATCCGCTCTTTCATCCCCTTAGAGCTGGAATTTCGGAAAATTCCTTCTCAAACAACACCTACAGTAAAAGATACACATAATCAAATTCCAAGTTTCTATCCTTAAAAGTTTGGGCTGGGCGATGGTGAGACAGTCAGTCAGTGAGGACATTGCCTTTTATATGTAGAGATTAAATGCACAGTACAAGATCTGGCTTCATACACACAAATGTATCTTCTTCTCTTTTTATCATAAGCATAGTAATTGTAAAAGGACTAATATCACATTATTTCTGCTAAGACAGAAAGCATACTCTAGCTAAAATGACCTTTCGCTTTGTATCTCTAATACCTACTGTCTACATATCTACATTTCATTTGGTAATGCATAGTATTCAGTTTTTATAGCAATTGCAAATCATGCAGCAGACGTTGCTTCATCCCAGTACCATTTGTTTAAATTTTCCTCCCTCTAGCAAGTGTCCAACTGTGAAAAATACTTATTTAGACTTCTTCCAAATCATGTGGATTCCATGTGTGAAAATAATTATAAGAACTGCAAGAACCACAAGTTAAGCTTATTACTAACATATAAGAGACGCTTAAAGTAGTAAAAGAGTTTGGGAGCAAAATAACTGATGCTGGTCGAAGTAGAGAGGATACAAAATACACGCCCGGGTTCCCGGGTTCGATTCCCGGCGGGATCAGGGATTTTCTCTGCCTCGTGATGACTGAGTGTTGTGTGATGTCCTTAGGTTAGTTAGGTTTAAGTAGTTCTAAGTTATAGGGTACTGATGACCGTACATATCTAAAGTCCCATAGTGCTCAGAGCCATTTGAACCATTTGATATAAAATGTAGATTGGCAATGGCAAGGAAAGCATTTCTGAAGAAGAGAAATTTGTTAACATCGAGTATAGATTGAAGTGTCAGGAAGTCGTTTCTGAAAGTATTTGTATGGAGTGTAGCCATGTATGGAAGTGAAACATGGACGATAAATAGTTTGGACAAGAAGAAAATAGAAGCTTTTGAAATGTGGAGCCATCTACATCTACATGACTACTCTGCAATTCACATTTAAGTGCTTGGCAGAGGGTTCATCGAACCACAATAATACTATCTCTCTACTATTCCACTCCCGAACAGCGAGCGGGAAAAACGAACACCTAAACCTTTCTGTTCGAGCTCTGGTTTCTCTTATTTTATTTTGATGATCATTCCTACCTATGTAGGTTGGGCTCAACAAAATATTTTCGCATTCGGAAGAGAAAATTGGTGACTGAAATTTCGTAAAAAGGTCTCGCCCCGACGAAAAACGTCTATGCTGTAATGACTTCCATCCCAACTCGTGTATCATATCTGCCACACTCTCTCCCCTATAACGCGATAATACAAAACGAGCTGCCCTTTTTTGCACCCTTTCGATATCCTCCGTCAATCCCACCTGGTAAGGATCCCACACCGCGCAGCAATATTCTAACAGAGGACGAACGAGTGTAGCGTAAGCTGTCTCTTTAGTGGACTTGTTGCATCTTCTAAGTGTCCTGCCAATGAAACGCAACCTTTGGCTCGCCTTCCCGACAATATTATCTATGTGGTCCTTCCAACTGAAGTTGTTCGTAATTGTAACACCCAGGTACTTAGTTGAATTGACAGCCTTGAGAATTGTACTATTTATCGAGTAATCGAATTCCAACGGATTTCTTTTGGAACTCATGTGGATCATCTCACACTTTTCGTTATTTAGCGTCAACTGCCACCTGACACACCATACAGCAATCTTTTCTAAATCGCTTTGCAGCTGATACTGGTCTTCGGATGACCTTACTAGACGGTAAATTACAGCATCATCTGCGAACAGTCTAAGAGAACTGCTCAGATTGTCACCCAGGTCATTTATATAGATCAGGAACAGTAGAGGTCCCAGGACGCTTCCCTGGGGAACACCTGATACCACTTCAGTTTTACTCGATGATTTGCCGTCTATTACTACGAACTGCGACCTTCCTGACAGGAAATCACGAATCCAGTCGCACAACTGAGACGATACCCCATAGCTCCGCAGCTTGATTAGAAGTCGCTTGTGAGGAACGGTGTCAAAAGCTTTCCGGAAATCTAGAAATACGGAATCAACTTGAGATCCCCTGTCGATAGCGGCCATTACTTCGTGCGAATAAAGAGCTAGCTGCGTTGCACAAGAGTGATGTTTTCTGAAGCCATGCTGATTACGTGTCAATAGATCGTTCCCTTCGAGGTGATTCATAATGTTTGAATACAGTATATGCTCCAAAACCCTACTGCAAACCGACGTCAATGATATAGGTCTGTAGTTAAATGGATTACTCCTACTACCCTTCTTGAACACTGGTGCGACCTGTGCAATTTTCCAATCTGTAGGTACAGATCTATCAGTGAGCGAGCGGTTGTATATGAGTGCTAAGTAGGGAGCTATAGTATCAGCGTAATCTGAAAGGAACCTAATCGGTATACAATCTGGACCTGAAGACTTGCCTGTATCAAGCAATTTGACTTGCTTCGCAACCCCTAAGGTATCTACTTCTAAGAAACTCATGCTAGCAGATGTTCGTGTTTCAAATTCTGGAATATTCCATTCGTCTTCCCTGGTGAAGGAATTTCGGAAAACTGCGTTCAATAACTCCGCTTTAGCGGCACAGTCGTCGATAACAGTACCATCGGCACTGCGCAGCGAAGGTATTGACTGCGTCTTGCCGCTTGTGTACTTTACATACGACCAGAATTTCTTCGGATTTTCTACCAAATTTCGAGCCACAGAAGAATTCTGAAGGTTAGATGGGTAGATCACATAACTAATGAGGTAATGAATAGAATTGGGGAGAAGAGGAGTTTGTGGCACAGTGTGACTAGAAGAAGGAATCGGTTGGTAGGACATATTCTGAGGCATCAAGGAATCACCAATTTAGTATTGGAGGGCAGTGTGGAGGGTAAAAATCGAAGAGGGAGACCAAGAGATGAATACACTAAGCAGATTCAGAAGGATGTAGGCTGCAGTAGGTACTGGGAGATTAAGCTTGCACAGGATAAAGTAGCATGGAGAGCTGCATCAAACCAGTCCCTGGACTGAAGACCACAACAACAACAACAGCAATCAATAATTTTTACAAACATTATCAAAAAACAGGTAACATTATCAATGTAGATACCTCGCAAGATTTATGATGGCAGTACAATCCCTTTATTTTGTTGGTTTCAGAATAGGCTAAGAACTACCAATCTTCATGACGACTCCTGATTATCTTCTGAAGACTTTTGTAAAATAGCTACCACCTATGAATCTTACAGTGTAAAAGTGAAGATTTTCGGTGAATTTTCGTATGGGTACTCTCTCCTACGTGATGTATTTGAACATGACTTAACTTCTGGTCATAATAAGTTTTTCTTAAATGTTCTTGTTCTGTAAGCACTATCTGAATTTGGCTAACTTTACCCTCACAAAGGCATTCTTCACTAGTATGCCATGGAAGTGGATCCATTCATTCATTTCATTCTTTCACATTACATACTGGTTCAGCTTGTGTGTATGATGTAGTACACAGCACCAGGTTATTTACTGTTTGTTCGAATGTTTCAAGATGCTCTACCAAACAGGTTTGTTAGCTATCTGCATAAATGCACATTTGTGGAAAATTTTTATCATAGAGTTACTTTTGGGTCCAATTCGATCTGGCATAATGATCTGATTTATAGCTCAAGCAACTATTACAAGGCAGACATTAACATTGGGCTTAGCAACTAATAATAAAGAAGTACAATTAGGTGTCAGTGAGAGCTCTATGACTTTCCAGTCGAGCATTTGTTGTCTATGGGATGGACTATGTATTTTGGCACTAATTCCATATGAGTATACTTCCATTTGGTATTAATTAGTACAAATAATGCCTGATTTCTTATCGAAAATGTCTATATATTTCGAAAGTCTATCCTCTAGTTTAGCCTCCTTTTGGGAGTCAATAACAGAAGAATCTATGACCTAGTCCTTTATGTTATCTTAGTTATTCCTTACCACTTACAGTGAAGATATATTCTACTGTTGTGCACGGCTTTAGATTTAATAAACTTCACTCTCATTTCTTGGCAGTACTTACCATTCTTTGCCTTTGTTTTTACTAAATCTAGAGCAATTTTCGGGCCATGGATGCTCAGTGAATAGTTGCTCGTGAATAAATCGATCTTTGTGTCCCTCTCCCTCAGACATTTCATGTCAAACATACATTCTACAATCAAACCATTTACAATTAGGAATGGGCAGTCTATGGCTCCATTTCCTATAGCTACAACAATCTGAATCTGCACTATGATGTGTTGTGACCTGATCAACTACTACAATAATCTTGCAGCTTTGTATGGGGAAAGTAGGTACACTTATAGTTTCATTAATGTTACCAAATAAATTTGCTGACATGATATTCACAGTGGCTCCTGTATCAAGAACAATTCTACTTTTAAATTTCGTCACAATAGCTTTTGTGGCAGCCTGAAGAATTTCTTTATTTTCATCATGGCAATTATAGTGAGCAGTACCTACTTCATCCATTATGTCTTTGTTGTTATTATATCTTAACAGGTTTAAGGAATTACTTTCTCTGCCCCCACAGTGTACGTAAACATAAAGCATCAATGAGAATAAACTATCAAATTAGATGTTAAAATACTTTCAGTAAAGTATTCTAAACAAACAGGACTTACTTTATCTTAACAATTTAGCAACAAATAGGCAGTTGATAGTTTACTCGCTGATGCAATATGGACATCTTCTTCAACTACATGTTTACTTGAGAATAAAGCTATAGCAAAACAAGCTTGTAGTAAATAAGAGACATTACCAATTAAACTGTTATCACCTTACCTGGTATTATTCATTATACAATAGTCTATGCTATGGACCTGGTCCAAAAGGAAAGGGGAGTAGATTTTATTTTAAGATTTAAATATGAAGCTAAAACGTTATTGACGGAAAGGTACTGTACTGAAGACAGTAAAAGAATGATAAGAATGTATACAGGTGTCTGACATGGAAATGGTGTGTTGAATTAACATCAATTTTTATTGCTGCGTAACTGATTTTATTTGCGTCACAGCCAGAGGTCGTCGCTGATAAGTGGCAGACGTGGTGTCATAAAGACGTGTTATTACATTTTAATAACAGTAATATGTTATAATAATAGTAATAGTGATCTGATTGCATTAAGAGCATGGATTGCAAGCATACACTTACAAATATTGAAATACATCAATGATAGTGTGCTTATGGTACACAACCATTGCGTCGCCAGACGACTTTCAGTGTATTTAAAGGCTGAAAAATATACAAAGTGATGAACATTAGTAAAAAAAACAAGAACAGTCTTAGTACTACTCCATAAGAACACATTTAAGATAAAAATAATTATTATTTCACAGAAAATTAAGCTCATTTAAAAAATTATCTTCTAGCAGTCACACTCAAACAAAAAGCAGAAACAAGATGGCTATGGGTCTTACATTATTTTCAAACAGAAGACAATCAGAAACAACACAGACAATAATTATAGCATTGAATTAAAGATTGTATGATGAGGTAAATTCCCCAGGCTGTTGCTAAGCCAAGTCTCTGCAATGTCTTTTCTTCTAGGAGTTCTAGTTCTGCAATGTTCGCTGGAGAGCTTCTGTGAAGTTTGGAACGTAGAAGATGAAGTACTGCCAGAAGTGGAACTGTGAGGACAGGTCGTGAGTCGTGCTTGGGTAGCTCATTTGGTAGAGCACTTGCTCATTGAAGGTAAAGGTCGCCAGCTCGAGTCTCCATCTGTCACCCAGTTTTAATCTTCCAAGAAGTTTCATAGTTATAATATGTGGGCTACTGCACTTTCAATGGATAACAATCTCATCAGACAAATCTGAATTACTTTTAGTGATGAATCACTATCATTTATTGCAGCAAATGGTTCCTAGTATATGATTCGTGTCACAGCAGAATGTACGAACCAGTTATATATCTCTTTAACGAAGCATTCTAAATTCCTTGGTAAAAATCACTAGCAGTATTTGAAAGCGCAATTTGCAAAGAATGGTACATAAGTATTGTAAATGCAGAATTTTACCTTTCAGTTCAGTATAAACCCCATTTTTAATCCCTACCATCACAAAATGCATTATCTATGCCTACAGCAAGACGATTATTTAAATTCAGTTCTCTTTTAGAAGGTCAACTTTTAATAGCATCAATAATGCCATTTGCATTGCATTATTCTAATTCTACAATTTCTTTACATGTATGCACAGTTTTTACAGTAGAATAATACCCAATCACAGTTTCTAGTAATTTTGTTACAGATATATCACCTGTTTATCTAAAATGAGATGTTAATCTTTTACTGGGATTTCTATGCTGTTTGTATGATGGAGTGTAAGGCATGCTGCTCCTTTACTATCAGAAAAGCAGGATTTTCACACACCACAGCACACAAGTGATCTACAGTTACAAATGGACAATGTTATGCAATAAAAATTGCCACCGCCCTTCACCAGCTTCGATTCTTGTCTGATCGGTCCATATGGTAAAGAATGCTGTCACCTAATACCGAATGGTTCTGTTGCTTTTATATACTTATTTGTGTTACTGTGCCTCTGTTTATACCCCAGCCTAGAAATAACTCGATTTTGCAATATTTACAATGGCATTTAGTGTAATTTCCTTCCATGTACATTAGCTATTTTTATATCTCTCATCATTTAACCACATACTTTGTTATAGAGCAGCTTGCCAATGGTTTCTAGATTACTAGTAGTATATATGTAATTATAACGGTAATACATTGATGTATTTACTTTCCAAAAATCTCCATTTCACAAACCACATGGCTTTCATGGATAACTAACATATTGGCACAAACCCAGGCAAAAACTGTCTCGCTATTCAACTGTCCACCACATATTAACTCAATATCTGTCAGCTACAATCTTGGGGGATCCAAGTCCAGAGTGGGGACTCCACATCACGAACCAACCTTGTTCCATCACATGAATTCCAGTAAACTAATGTGTTCCTCTTCTTAGCTAGGTAGAAGAGCCATGACATTATGCCATAGTTATACTTATTAGTTTATAAACAATATGAGTTTGAGTGGTGAAGATCAATAAGAACTGATCGACTAAAATGATCTATTTGATCATACCTTTTATTTTCAACAGCATCAGATTAAGAGCTAATTATTTGAGAAAACACCAGATTTTCGTCATTGCACTAATTACATAAATCTGGCACCAAATGCATTTAAAAAGCACCAGATTTTGTGCAAAAAGCACCAGCTTGGCAACCCTGATTGACATTGAGGAGATTAGATCTACAGAAACGCCCTAATGCTGTAAATGTGAAGTATGCAATTTACTCACTCTGCACATTTTCTGAGCTAAACATAATGTGTAGCAATTGAAATACAAACGTAAATTTGTGTAAAATGGAGACATATGTTACCTACATATGCCCAAACAGAAATGGAAGAGTATGCTGGTACTTTCAACAAGGAAGTACTTTAACTAAAATAATATTTTTGGTTTCAATATGGACTATTAGTTTAGATGTTTTCTCCCTCTCAATTTTATGTTTACGACATGTAGGTTCACAAAGCACAGCGTAAGGAAAAGCTGGTTGCTCAAGGCTTTGCGACGAAATATGAAGCTTCAGTCAAATAAAGCACAATATTTCAGAGTGTTTCCACGAAGTTTGATCGAACTTCAGTACCATGTGTCTGCATCACAGCATGGAACATTTTTATCTTTTCTCTCATACATGCAGAATGTAAATTGCACTTGATTTCCCATGAATGACAATTATGAGTTCTAGTGCCCAGTTACACCATCCAGATTTGACCAGTGACATCTTGTGTGATGTCATGCATTTTTGAAGCTGAGAATGGAAGCAGTGTGTTATGAAATGTTATCAGTGGTTGTGTTAGTAACTGATGTAAACTATGCTGTTTATTCCAAACATATCAGGATTTCTGAGGACGTGGTGAGACAGGAATCTAAGAGGAAAAGTGTGAATCAAACGATTGGCGATCACATTCATAGTTTTGTTCCAGAGGCATATCGTTGTACCTAGTGCCTTTGGGAGAATTTTCAAAACTGTGTCTCCTCTTCTCCCCATCCAGCTACCACTCTGCAAATTTTTTCTAAAGAAATTAAGCAAATTTTTTAATTTCATAAATATATGCAAGAAAAATTAAGCATTGTTGTAAAATATTACATACAGCTAAATGAACTATGTTGATGAAAGATATTGAAAATAATAAACTGAATGTGCGTCTGTAATAAATAAATTGCAAATTGTATAAACTTTCTAAAAACTGCAAGTAAAATCAAATCCATTTCTTATACTGTAGTTTATGGTCTATACTAGCCATTGTTTTTATTACGATGTATTATTGAAATTGAAATACTATTCTCGCTTTTAAAGTCTCCCTCTGTAAGATACTGATTACGCCACAAGTGCATTTCTTTTGATGTTCCTTGGGTTTAGCCCCCCCTGTGTTTAATCGTTGTATGTCTACCATTCAACACACTTTGCTTCGTAATTAGCTGTAATAAATGATATTCCTTTGTATTGCTATGTCTGAAATTGAATTCCCTAAACCTTAATAGAGTATGGGTCCAGTTTAACTGTAAAATTCCAGCACAGAAGTTCATTATCTGTTTTGCATGAAATGTGATTCAAGTCACCTCAAACTTCGGTTTTTGAACCACGACGGATGAAGAAATAGAAAGAAGCATTGTGAAAAATATCAAGCCTGCGCTTTGTCTAACTCCTAAGGCATTCACGATATTGTGGATGGCCAGTTAGCAAACCTGAGGGTTTGTTGTTTTCTTCTAGAAAATGTGGTAAAAGACAATGCTCAAACCTTGTCATCCATTTAGACCATATCGAATATGCACAATTGAAATTTTTGATAATGTGTGCTACAGCTCTTGAAATGTGGGAGGGAATGTGTATCGTTCACAAACACACATCCAAAGTAAGCAAACTTCCTCTCACGGAAAACTTCCACGAGTATAGAATGAACGCTAGTTATCTGGTATCATGGCATATAGCAAAAATCCTGAACATTGCGAGTCAACTGGAAGAATTGGGTGAAAATGTGTTGGACGTAGCGGGTATGGCCAAGATCTTTGGAAGCCCTGTGACGAAGTTTCACGTCATAGTTACAGCCCAGAACAGTGTACCTGGGGATCAGCAAATGATATTGCAACTCCAAGAGTGGATTCATCTCTGAAGAAAACCAATTGAACGATTTGGAGGAGATATCAAACGTCCTGGTAGCGACTTCATCTCAAAGCCGAAAGAAGGAGCAAACAGATGTGAAGAAGAAGAATCCGAATCAGGCGAATTCAAGAGAAAAAATTAGTTTCTGGACCTATCTATTGAGAACTAACCTTTCTAACAAGAAGAAAAATGGCGTGCAAAATAGGGTTAATGTAAGAAAGTTCTTTGTTACCAACAGAGGATCACTTGAAAGAGTTCCACATGTTATGGTTCAGGAAAGTATGCTGAATGCCGATATAAGTGATATCTGGATTAGCGACAGTGTGGGCCCGTCACTTTTCGGAGGGAATGGTTCCCTAAAATTTGCGAATGACAAAACATTTAAATTTCACTTTCAGATTAACGATAAATGCGAAGCATAGGGTATCACAACAATTAAAATCAAGAAACTTGTAAATGGGTGTTGAGAAGACGGACTAATTGATGTTGTGCTGTATGTCCCAAACAAAGGAACCATTTATTTCCGTTGATTTGTACAATGAAAGGTTTTGAGGTGATATTTGAGGAAAGTTTTTTGTATCAAACATTCAGTGTGATGTGAATTTTGTCGACCATGAATAACCTCGAAACATGACCCGAAAGACTGTGTTACATAAATGTGAAACTGATTATTAATTTCATCAAAACAGGGCGTATCAATGGAATAAGTATATCTGTAGCAGCGATATCCTTTTATAAGCCATATTAACATGGAAAGTCTTACTATTAACATTTTAACAAGAATATAGTGGGAGTGCAGAAGCAGAAATATTATATTCTCTTATAAAATCTCTCTGCTTAAGATACTGAAGACATCAAAGTCGCATTTCTTTTCCTGTTCCTTTGTTAATTCACTGTGTGTCCGCCATTCAGTAAACTTTGCTTTGTATTAAAAGTAATAATAGTTTTTCTTTTGTATTCCAGTGTTTGAATTTGAATTCTATAAACCTGAATACATATGTGTAAATCAGGTATGGTGCAGGTTAGATATACATTAGGTACAAAATTGTGCATTTGACTTACACTTTGTTGTGTGAACATACACACAGCTAAAAGACACACAACTTTTCACCATGCTTGCCATATTATACTGTCATGAGTGAGAGGAAGCACTAGTCCATATGATTCTGCACTAGTCTATATGATTCTCCTTCATGGAGAAGAAATAAAAATATCTAACAAACAAAAGTTTCTTGGTATTATTGAACACGACTTGCTAACGAGAAAATGTTGGTATAGGTATGCAGTGATTATCATTGAAAACAACTTATTGATGAGAAAGTGTCAGTATATGTACACAGTGATACATAAGCTAAATGTTTAATTCTTGTTGCTTCACGCTTATAAAATGAAAACCACTAAAAATTTATGGTTGTAGAGGCTGTTTATTCACAATGGCGAAGTTAATAGAAAAATGCAGAGAATACAATATACCAACATTCATCACTTTTATTGATTACGAAAAAGCATTGAAAATAGTAATCAGAGTAATGCTATTTTAATTCTAAGTGAACAAGGGTCTCCCACATAAGGACAGTAGAAGTTATGTATGAGAAAATGAACCTCAGAATTCTAGACAACGCCACACAAACTGAGATACACCACAGCCTTAGACAACAGTGACCACTATCATCCCAACATTTTAATTCTCGTTGTTATGTCAATAGTTTCACAAAGCACTGGAGTATTGTCTTTTGTACAAAAAATGATCATTTAAGCGTATAACTTATTTCTTGTTGAAATTTCTTTTTACAGCCATAGTAACTGAATATATATGCACTAGTGACTTAATAGTAAGCAAATAAGGACTGAAATCTATTGTCCCAAGTGTGTAAAATTTCTGAATGAAGTTCATAGTATGTAGAATGATCTAAATGTTCTTAGGAGCAGAAAAAGTGTAAGCCTTTCATTTTAGTGGTAAAGTTATATTGCTCCAAAGATCAATAAGTAATTTGCATACTACCATCATGGTAGTGCTTAAAATATGAAAATCATACAGTTTGGTTATTAAATGATCGGAAGGACCTTTATACTGTTACCTTTTACTGCTAACAGTTCGACATAAATTAAAATGACTGACCACTATGTAGTCAATGCTCAAGGAATAAAATTTTGCATCAACAATTACATCCCAACTTTCTGAACATGCCGATTGCTCCTTGAAAGTACGTCCTATCTAAGTACATACTCTGTAGGGATTGGGTTGTTCTGACATCAACTGAGAAACCTATAGAAGCTGGCCACATAACTGGAGATAGCATGGTTCCACATCCCTGTCGATACCTACCAGAATCTCCTTGACAATCTTCCTGCATGTTTCGCAGTGCTCTGTGCTGCATAAGGTCACAATTCAGGCAGGTGGTCACATTAATATGATTGGACGCGTATAAAAGTACAAACACGTCAAACAATATTTTTAGGCAACAAAGAGACCTGTTTATTTACCCATTACGCTTTTTTTACTTAATGAATGACATCATAAACAACTGTATTTTCCTTCTTCATCAGAGACAACTTTTTCAATTAAAAGTATTAGTTCATTAAAAGTGCTTCGACTTCTTATGTTCTTGCGTTTACACATTGTATGTGTCAGCTCTGTTCGTTTTCAGATGTGTGACCTCGTTTACAGAGGAATACTCAACGAAGAAAAAACATTCAAGTTTTCAGGGAGAATTTG
The DNA here is from genome assembly GCF_023897955.1 of Schistocerca gregaria. Lineage (NCBI taxonomy): Eukaryota > Metazoa > Arthropoda > Insecta > Orthoptera > Acrididae > Schistocerca > Schistocerca gregaria. The sequence goes on from NC_064923.1 coordinate 561,577,134, forward strand.
CAATTTGCCACGAAAAAGAAAGCAAAATAATAAAGATACAGAAGATCGGAAAGCACAAAGTACACTATAATAACATGAGTGAACTTGACGAAAATAGGTGAACTGCCGACTTTAACAGACGATGATAGCGTCATAGCTTCATTCTCGAGGAACCCTGCCGGGGACGTGACATGACGTGAAGCTAAGTTCAAATTGGAAGAATGGAGAAAGTATCGCAACAACCAGTATAGCAAGGGATGCAGAACACTTATAACGATGTACAGCCTTGGACAAGAAACCCAGTCGGTAGTTGGTCGCCACAGGTAGTAAGTCCACTTAAGGCAGCCAAAAGTCATATAACAGGACTTCTCACAGAATTGTAAGTCCAACAACACGCAGGATTTGTTAACACCACAAGATGAGGAAATGTATGGAAGAAGTGCTGTCACTCTTCATTAGCTGTTATGTTGATGCATCTGCTCATTGTCTAATGGTGCTGGCACGGTAGCTTCATGTGTTTGGTCGCAGGTCTGTCTGCCCTCTATTATTAAAAAAAGCTGGTAGAAAAGTGGTAACCGCCGTGCAGTGTGGAGTCTCGAGTCGAGTCCTCTGCATTCGCTATGGTTTTACGAAGGCTATTCAGAAAGTAGGGAACGTTTCCGTCTGATGCCGCTAGGCGCTCTCCGATCGCGTATATTTTAGTATTTGCGTGCTCGCCAACTCAGTCGGCATCCATCCGCGACAGCGGGAACATCTCTGCGTGTCTGGTTTTTTCGATATTCGAATCTGAAATGTGCGCTGCAAGCGAAAATCCCGCCAGATGTGAGGTGCGATCTGTGATACGGTTTTGGTTGGCGAAAAACCTGAAACCTACATAAATTTATCATGAACTGTGCGAAGTGTACGAAAACTATGTAATGAGTGAATTATCCGTCCGAAAATGGTGCATTCGGTTTAAAAATGGCCGAATCAACGTTCACGACGAAGAGAAGAAAGGACGCCCGAGCATCGTGACTGACGATCTTGTCTAAAGTTGATGAAACGATTCATGAAAACCGTCGCTTCACAATAACTGTCAAAGTTTCCACAGTTTTAGAAGAGCGGTTCAAAACAAACGCCGAGGAAAGCTGAAGTCCAAAATTTTGTTTTTGCACGACAATGCCCAACTTCACACGGAAAGCCGCACTAAAGAACTCCTTAATTCATTCTAATGGGAAATTTTCCCTCATTCGCCCTACAGCCCCGATCTTGCACCAAGCGACTTCCACTTGTTTCCCAAGATGAATAATAGGGCTTGCAACGCAACGCTTTCATGACGACGCGGAACTCCAGGCGGGCATGACTCACTGGCTGAAGTCTCAGGCGGTAGAATTTTACGAAGAAGATCTTTCAAAGCTTGTCCACCGCTATGATAAGTGCCTCAATGTGTTTGGTGACTATGTGGAAAAGTTGTATGTCAGTCGCCCTTTCATCTGTATATAATAAAATGTATTTCTTGTACTTAGTTTTTATTTTAATGCCAAAACATTCCCTACTTTCTGAATAGCGCTCGTAAATCGCATTTCGGTTGTTTGCTAAGTTATCAGTCTGCTAAACACAAAGAAATTTCACTTTCTTTTCTAAACCATCTGTAATAGCAAAAACTTCCAGAAACAATTCCACCAAGCAGCTTGTGGCTACGTCAAGATCAGAACAGTTTACACTCGAAAGTTTCCTCGCTCTACTGCGGCCACCAGCCACTGGCTACCAACCATACACCACCCGACGCCTAAAGCCAGGCTCCTTCTGCCAAGTGAAAGCGGAGTGGGACCATGAGTGTATTTGCTCGTATCAACTGTCATTTTCTAACTAGAAGCACTAGTATTTGTCTTGCACTTATGTATCGGATTTTCGATGCTTCAAACTTAAGAATGTAATTCAAGAGTTCTGCAATAGACTCAAGTTTCCGGGAAAGGGTCTGGATTTTCTATGTTTCGAACTTAAGAATGTAATTCAGGAGTTCTAAAATAGGCTCTCTAGAGAAAAAAGTCTGATATTTCCGACATATCATTCGGCCTGGATTTAACAGAGAAGTTAAGGAGAAGAGGCATCTCTCAATATTTGTACGTGTGTGGAGCGACTTTATTCGTGCAAAACACGTCAGAAAAGGATTTTCTTGTTCCAAGAAAGATCGCTCTGGAATTATTAATTATCCACGTTGAGGAAGTCTTGATAGCTGAGATATGTAACGAACTGTATGTGACGAAATGCGACCATTTAAGCGTTGTGCGGCATTTGTATTCAATAGGCAAGGTTCAGTGTAGGAGTATTCCATGCTCTAATACAAACCAACAAAAATAAAACACTAAATATTTTTGAATTTTTGCTTCAACGCCACCAGTTCATACATTGAGCATTCCTATGCATTGGTAGCGAGTTATGATGCCTTTATGTTAACTTCCTAAAAAGAAATTATGACTGAGTCATAACTAAAGACATATGTTCGACTAAAGGTCAGTGTGAACATAGTTTACATGTATTGGCTGAAACGGAGTGCTGTCTACTAGAAACTCCAGTGCATGGTTGTGTCCATCGCAGCTAGTAGTTCTTGCCGAAAACTGAGACATCTTTCACGTGCAGTGTAAGAAAAACGACGGACAAAAATGCATCCCGTGTTGCTACTACACGACAACACATTCAGGTAATTAAAAAAAAAGCTATCCAAAGGGTTGTTTGGAAAAAACCATCTGTCAGGCAGTTATTATTCTAATTTTATTGCCCCAAATGTTTAACTCTCCCGCTCCTTATCGAACATCTGTCAAGAAAATTCGTTTCTGACGACAATATACTTCAGACTTGGTCTGACGACATCTTTAATTCAGAACCAATAGGTTTCTATAGAGGTGGAATCGGTAAACTACTTTATCATTGTCAGACTATTTTATATAATGTGAGAGAATAAGTTAACGGAAAATGCTGTTAAAATGTGCACTGTAAAATGAGCGTTCGTACACTAAGGTGACAAAGGTTATCAGATACCTCCTAACATCGTGTCGGACCTCCTTTTGTCTGTCAAAATGCACCAACTCGACGTGGCATGGACTCAACAAGTCGTTGGAAGTCCCCTACAGAAATATTGGGCTATGCTGTCTCTATAGCCGTCCATAATTGCGAAAGTGTTGCCAGAGCAGGATTTTGTGCACGAATTGACCTTGGGATTTCGTTCCACAGATGTCAAGTGGTATGACACCAGGCGAGCTGGGTGGCCAAATAATTCACACGAATTATCCAGAATGTTCTGCAAACCAATTGGAAACAATTGTGGTCCAGTGGCATGATGCATTGTCATACATCAGAATTCCATTGTTGTGTGGGACCATGATTCCATGAATGGCTGAAAATGCTCTCCAAGTAGCAATTGGATCAGAGGACCCAGTCAATTCCGTGTAAATACAGTCCTCACCACTATGGAGCCACCAAAAGCTTGCACAGTTACTTGTTAACAACTTTGGTCTATGGCTTTGTGGGGTCTGTGTTACACTTGAATACTACCATCAGCTCTTACCAACTGAAATCGGGGCTCATCTGCCTAGGTCACAATTTTCCAGTCGTCTAGGGTCCAGCTGACAATGTCATGGGCCGAGGAGAGCCACTGCAGGCGATGTCGCCTGTTAGCAAAGGCAATCGCATCAGCCGTCTGCTTCCACTCCCATTAATGTCAAATTTTGCTGCACTGTTCTAATGGATACGTTCAACGTTTTCTGAAGGTTATTACATTCGGTGTTGCTTGTCTGTTAGCACAGGCAGTTCCACACAAACGTTGCCCTCCCATTTGTTAATTCAAAGTCGACGAACACTGAGTTGTCCGTGATGAGAAGTAATGCATGAAATTTGGTATTCTCGGCACACTCTTGACAATTTGGATCTCGGAATATTGAATCTCCTGACGATTTCCGAAATAAAATGTCCCATGCGTCCAGCTCCAGCTAGCATTCTGCATTCAAAGGCTGTTAATTCCCATCGTGAGGCGATGACCATGTCAGAAACTTCTTCACATGAATCACTTGAGTACAAGGGACAGTTCTGCCAGGGCACTGCCCTTTTAAACGTTGTGTAAGCGATATGTATATGTGCATATCGCTCTACGATGACTTTTGTCACCTCACAGTATACGAGCATGAGTTAGTAAGATGTATTCACTTGGGGCTTCGAATTGGTCTATGTTTATCAGTTGTCCTACGCCATAATCCAGTAGTACGGAAATACTGGAATTTTATTAATAAAACAGTGTTCGCAAAAACCAAAAGCCATGACGCCAGAAGTGGAAAGAGGCGGTACCAGTTGTGCAGCATATTAAGTTTTTCGCCATTACATTTGAGATACTGGAAGTAGCGAAACGATATTTGATGGACAAGTTTTCTTAACATTTGCTTACTTATTTTCTACATGGTTCCTTGCAGCTTTGCAACAGAACAACTAAAAATATGACCTCCAGTGAGTGTGGAACTAAGAGCCAACACAGCCCAGGGACAGCGAGGAACTGTGGTAGATGTCTGTCACTTATTGCCCCAGTGTTGGCTAGGACAGAAAAATCTCAACATGAAAGACGAGATTAGTTGTAATCTTCTGAAATGAAAACCATAAATTGATAACACTACGTCTCATCTTATGTGAAAACAGCAATGATCCTACAATGGTAATGACATGTAAAAATCAAGTGAATTTATCAGGATAATCCTTTACCATCCAGGAATTAACTCGATGGTCACGGAATTGCCAAATTGCTCTGAGTTGCTGCCACATTTAATTACACTACCAGCGAGTTAGAATAGCACCCGATGTGAGCCTAGAGCACACTTGGAGGTGATTACAGTTTACGACTTGAAGACATGGTTGTTAAGGGTTGCAATACCAAAACTATATGCCACTAAGCAGTGGTGGTATGCGACCAAAAAAGATGGTGGTGCGCTTTTCTCGCTAAGAAAAACATTAACAACAGAAAGAAAATCAGCGCACTGTTCATCTTTTTGTAATCTGTAATACAAACAGATCCTTTATTCATGTCACTCCAGCATCTGCTGGTAATTAACACCAAAACATGTACACAGAATTAATAATTATTCTGCAGAATAAAAGAAATTATGATGAACTGCAACTCTATTCATGGAAAAAATGGTGGGTCTCCCTTACCAGTTTTTTCAGCAACACTGACGTTAACGCGGTTCGACTGAAACTCTCGTTTGTTGTGGTGGTGATTACTTCAACAATAATCTCATTCTTATTCCCTTTATATCCAAAAAGTTTTTGGTCATTCTTTGAAGTCACAAATTCTAAAAATGAAAGCTATTCGGTAGTCATATTGCAAGTGCCGATATTTTTCCTTGTTCCATAGTATTCAGAAAGAAGTGCGAGTTAACATCCCAAAGATGTTCGGGCTCGGGCTCACATGTGGTTCCTCTTCGTCAAAATGTCTTGACTCTAACACGTCTAGGGGTTGAACCGCACCCGTCGCATTACATGCCCTAAATTAGACACTTGTGACCCTTTGGTTAAATCGTCTGGCTGATGTCAAGTATGTGAAATTGTATGAAACATTCAAAGTTAATATAACATATAATAACAGTAACAATAATATCGGGAACTAAATTAACGACCCATAAATGAAGTAGGCCACATGGTTGCGATTTGGTTACAATAATGTTTACTCAGAAACTAAACTAAAAGCGAAAGTGGTCGTACTTAGATTTACTGTTACACTCGAGTGCATACCCATTTGACACAAATCGATCATTCAGTCTCATCGCGAAATACAAGTCCAATACTCCACCTCGTTAACCACGTGAAAAGTTAAAGTTCACACTACGCATGTGGCTGCTGACCGCTCAGAGACTTAAGTCCCGCAATACCACACAATGCGAAATTTTCTAAGTTGCTTCACTTCTTATCTACCTAAAGACAGACTGTCCGCTTTCGAGTCTCAATCCAAACGGTACCGTTTAGTGTCTATACCAGCATTATCCACTTTGGCGTCTACAGCCAATCTGTCCGCTTTCGCATCTCCACCAGCACTGTCCCTCTGCCCATCCCCGGCCGCGTCTCCAGCATGCCGAACTTCGTTGCTCAACTGACTAGTGCAGTTCCCTTCCCTGAAGCAGTCTATCTGAGAGGCTACAGCTTATTCTACATTATTTTACATTTTAACATATTTAAATAATCAAACCTTTACCAATATCATGTCCTAAATAAAGTAACAATAACATCCATTACACAATAAACGTTAAATTCTTTTACTTAAAGCCAATGCAGTTTCCTTCTTAACTTAGAGTGCCACAGCCAGGAGCCTTGCGCCAATATGCTTTCTGATAAATAAATAAAGAACAAAAGTAACTATTATGCTCTAAACTTTACAACAAATATTCTATTAAGTAATGACTCAATAAGGTGCAATGCTGTCATCGTTCATTGTGTTTTGTGTGGAGGTAGGGTTACCAGATTTCGGAATCACAAAAAGAGGACATTTTCCATATTTTAGGATGAAAAAAGAGGACACTTTCTATTTCTTAAATTTATTACATAAGAAAAAAAACATTACACCCATCTCACACACCTATGACTTTTCATTTGACTGAATCTTTTTTAAAAGTTCCTTTTCTTGACACAAATATTTAAAAAAGTCCTTGCAATTCAAATTTCTAAAATTACATTTCACCATTGCAATCACCTTTACAGTGTCAATAGTGAGACTATTTCTCTCCTTGGTCCACTGTGCCCCTATTAAGGAGAACAACCTCACCACACAACTATTATGGGCTGGCAACACGAAGAAGAATTGTGCAATTTTAATGAACTCGCTAAACTGTTCGTCACTGCTACATGACTCAACATACTTGCACCACTTCTTATGGACCGGTTCTGATTTTCCATCATATGTGGCTATGAATTTTTTAAATGTGGAAAACAGTTCAAAGTACTTTTCATCGTCAGTTTTAATATATTTATTCAACAAAAAGTTGATTGATTCTTCCATGTAAGACCACGATAAATCTGAAAAAACGAGCCACTTAAAACAAGAAAATTCAAAAAATGGTTCCATCCACATATTCAAATACTCCAAACATCCTTCATAGAGGGTACCAACATCATCATCATCATCATCATCATCATCATCATTTAAGACTGATTATGCCTTTCAGCGTTCAGTCTGGAGCATAGTTCCCCTTATAAAATTCCTCCATAATCCCCTATTCAGTGCTAACATTGGTACCTCTTCTGATGTTACGCCTATTACTTCAAAATCATTCTTAACCGAATCCAGGTACCTTCTCCATGGTCTACCCCGACTCCTCCTATCCTCTACTGCTGAACCCATGAGTCTCTTGGGTATCCTCGCTTCTCCCATCCATGTAACATGACCCCACCATCTAAGCTTGTTCGCACTGACTGCTACATCTATAGCGTTCATTCCCAGTTTTTCTTTGATTTCCTCATTGTGGACACCCTCCTGCCATTGTTCCCATCTACTAGTACCTGCAATCATCCTACCTACTTTCATATCCGTAACCTCAACCTTATTGATAAGGTAACCTGAATCCACCCACCTTGTGCTCCCATACAACAAAGTTGGTCGAAAGATTGAATGGTGCACAGATAACTTAGTCTCGGTACTGACTTCCTTCTTGCACAAGAGAGTAGATCGTAGCTGAGCGCTCACTGCATTAGCTTTGCTACACCTTGCTTCCAGTTGTTTCACTATGTTGCCATCCTGTGAGAATATGCATCCTAAGTACTTGAAACCGTCCACCTGTTCTTTGTTCCTCCTATTTGGCACTCAATCCGTTTGTATCTCTTTCCCACTGACATTACTTTCGTTTTGGAGCAGCTAATGTTCATACCACAGTCCTTACGTTTCTGATCTAGCTCTGAAATATAACTTTGCAAACTTTCAATCGAATCTGCCATCACAACTAAGTCATCCGCATATGTGAGTCTGCTTATTTTGTGTTCACATATCTTAATCTCACCCAGCCACTCTCTTGTTTTCAACATACGATCCATAAATAATATGAACAACAGTGGAGGCAGGTTGCAGCCTTGTCTTACCCCTGGAACTACTCTGAACCATGAACTCAATTTACCGTCAACTCTAAATGCTGCCTGACTATCTACGTAAAACCTTTTAATTGCTTGCAAAAGTTTGCCTCCTATTCCATAATCTCGTAGAACAGACAATAACTTCCTCCTAGAAACCTGGTCATATGCCTTTTCTAGATCTATAAATCATTGATACAATTCCCTGTTCCACTCGTAACACTTCTCCATTATTTGCCATAAGCTAAAGATCTGGTCCTGACAACCTCTAAGAGGCCTAAACCCACACTGATCTTCATCCAGTTTGTCCTCAACTAATACTCGCACTTTCCTTTCAACAATACCTGAGAAGATTTTACCCACAATGCTGATTAAAGAGATAAATCTATAGTTGTTACAATCTTTTCAGTTTCCATGTTTAAAGAGCGGTGTGATTACTGCTTTCGTCCAGTCTGATGGAACCTGTCCCGACTCCCACGCCGTTTCAGTTTTCCTGTGTAGCCATTTATGACCTGACATTCCACTGTATTTGATGAGTCCCGACTTAATTTCATACACCCCAGCTGCTTTATTGCACTGCAATCTATTGACCATTTTCTCCACTTTCTCAAATGTGATCCTATTTCCATCATCATTCCTATCCCATTGTACATCGAAATCTGAAATATTACTGATCGTTTTTTCGCCTACATTGAGCAACTCTTCAAAATATTCCCTCCATCTGCCCAAGGCATCAACAGGATTCACCAGCAGTTTTCCTGACCTGTCCAAAATACTTGTCATTTCCTTCTTACCTCAGTTTCGAAGACTGCTAATTACACTCCAGAATGATTTTCCAGCAGCTTCACCCAATGTCTCTAACCTGTTTCCAAAGTCTTCCCAAGATTTCTTCTTGGATGCTACAATTATCTGTTTGGCTTTTTTTCTTTCTTCAACATAACTTTGTCTGTTTCCTGAGCCATTTTTGATACACACTCAGTGACATAGTTGTTAGAGTAAAGGACAAGGACAGTGTTCTGCTCATGGGTGATTTTAATGCCAGGATTGGAAATCGAACAGAAGGGTGTGAAAATATTATATGTAAATCTGGATTTACAGGCTGCCTTGACTGCATCATTTCACCAAGCCGTTTGCTTCATCCTCCCTTTACACACTACTGTTCCAATACATTCTTTAGCCACTTCTAATACTGTGTCCCTGTACCTTGTCCATTCCTTTTCAAATGACTGTAATTAACTACATTCAACTTACTGGTACCTTTCTGAGATCACTGTTATGTACTTGTGCCTGATTTCCTTATCCTGAAGTTTCTCCACTCTTATCCTCCTACATATGGACCTGACCTCCTGCACTTTCGGCTTCACAATACCGATTTCACTGCAGATTAAATAGTAATCGGTATCATCAAAGAATCCCCTGAATACACGTGTGTCCCTCACAGACTTCCTGATCTGTTATTATATAGTCAATGACAGATCTGGTTCTCCTGCCTTCCCAAGTATACCAGTGAATGTTCTTATGTTTAAAAAAGGAGTTTGTGATTACTAAGCCCATACTGGCACAGAAATCCAAGAGTTGTTTCCCATTCCTATTGGCCTCCATGTCCTCTCCAGATTTACCTATAACCTTTTCATACCCTTCTCTTCGATTTCCAATCCTGGCATTATAATCACCCATGAGCAGAACACTGTCCTTGTCCTTTACTCTAACAACTATGTCACTGAGTGTGTCACAAAAACTGTCCATCTTATCTTGTTATGTCCCTTCAGAATGCGAATATACTGACACAATCCTGATTTTATTGTTAGCCACTGTCAAATCTATCCACATTAGTCGTTTGTTTATATAGCTTATTGCAAGTACGCTGCATTCCATTTCTTTCCTGATGTAAAGCCCTTCACCCCATTGTGTTATTCCTGCTTTGACTCCTGACAGGTAGACCTTGCATTCTCCCACTTCCTCTTCTTTGTTACCCCTTACCCAAATGTCACTAACAGCTAAAACATCCAACCCCATCTTACTTGCAGCCTCTGCCAGCTCTATCTTCTTCCCAGAGTAGCCCCCATTGATATTAATAGCTCCCCATCTCGTTACCATTCGTTTGCCGGGTTGTATCTTAGGAGTCCCTAGTTTGTCATTTAGTGGTGGGACTCCGTCACCTCCAAAGGTCTGAGGCACTTTGCTCTGATTGTTGCCAGCATCATATTTGAAGTACCAGGGAAGCAGGTTGCTAGCCTTACTTGCCCCAGGTCCCATTGAGTTTTACCCCTAACGGTTGAGGGACTAACCGGTGGTTTTGGTAGTCTTTGCCATCTGAGCACAAAGGTGACCATGACTCAGAATATGTCTGAGATGCCCAGTGTTATTCCAAAGTAACTGGTATCCTGACTGTCAGGACCACTTGCTTGGCCACTCATACCCGTGGTTCATGAACTAGCACATGACAACAGGAACCCACTCCATGAACCACAAGAGGGTACCAACATGGCACTTAAAATTCTTCACCTTCAAAGCATAACCATAATTTTCTATGCGAAACCATCTTTCTTTCACACTCAAAGATATAATTTTTTTATATTTTCTGTGCTGAAGAACACCACAAAGAGGATACAGTACCATTCATGACATTAATAAAGGAGTAGTATTCTTCCTTTCCTAAGATACTAATATAATTACGAAAAATGCCAACTAAATATTGGATATGCCATAGATAAAGCTCATTGATAGGGTCTATAAAAAAAGTATTTAGGACTGTTGGAGGTTTGTATTGTGACAGAAAGAAGGATTTCAGGGCAGGAAACATCTCTGTAAGTCTTTGAATGGCTGGAAATAGTGACAGCCATCGAGTCTTGCTATGGCTGAGAAGTTGTTGGTACTCTATTTCGACAAAATCACAAAATTTCTTTAGTGACTCTACACAGACGGTGTATATTGAAAAATGATTATATATTTTCATTATTAATCCTTGTAAGTCAATTTCAAGGAGGTCAGTTCTGTGCTGAATGCAGTTATTAAGAACATGTGCAGGACATCCCACTCCAACCTACATCTTGTTAATTACCCTCTCTAGATTAGCAAATACATTATTTCCATCACATCTTTTAATGCCACCAAACATTGTGTTACAATTATCAGCACCAAACGCCACACATTTGTCCTTAGTTTTAAACTTGTTAAGCGTATCAGTGATATATGTTGAAATAGTTTCTGCAGTTTTATTTGGTCTCTCTTCTACATTTAGAAGTTTAATTTGCAGTCCTCCATTCCTGTGATCAAAGTAATGAACTATAATGGGGAACATTTTAATATTCCCATGGTTGCTAGCATCTGTCAAGACACCAACAAAAGAAATGCACTCCAGATCTTTCATGATGCATTCTAGTGAATGAGGTGCTAGGATTGAATTCACTATTGCTTCAATTTTGGTACGTCCACACGAGATTTTTGATGATATGGACGAGTCATAGAAAATTTCTCTCAACAGTCCCCTGCTACAGTCCATACATTTGTAACTGTTGTGGTGAAACACAGTATGGTAAGCAAGAGTTCCTTCAGCAGCACTTACTTTGATGTCTAGTTCAGCACAAGGTTTCGTAAAAAAATTACTCACTTCACCTGACGAACAGGAACCTCTAACACATTTCTTATGTTTTTCTGTTTTAATGTGCACTTCTAGATCGCTGGTGCCGTCATTTGCTATAGATACATAGGTCCCTGGGCAACAAACCATACATTCTGCTTCCCATTGAACTTTTCCAGGACGAAAGCTCGGATATTTTTCTCGGAGTTTACCAGTAAATGCACACTTCCTCTTTGGCATGATGAGAAATTATCTGAAACAAAACGTATTGTTCAGCTAAACCATAAAAAAGTCTTCACTTACAAAACTTAACTATAAATCTGTGCCATAAGCTATATTTTGAAATTCACGAAACTTACCCAATAAGATGAATACGGAAAGTAAAGATGCAGCTGGATGATCAGCAAGTTCGCTAAAAACACGTGTGTCACACAAAAACAAACAGCACATAGATAAATCAAAGCTATACCTTAACCATAGATACTACCTATGGTCGAAGCAGCTACCTCGAAGGTAAAAGATACATAATTTGTATGCAATACAAATCGATATTTTCGATTTTGTAAGTGTAACAGATCGAATCTAAGCTAATAACAAAGGATGCAAATCAATGACCGTAGTAAAAAGTACATAAATTGTTGCCGATACGAGATGAAAACAAAAATCAAAAGATCTTCATTTCCAAAACCAAAAAATGCGAACGTTAATAGAAATCGCAAAAATATATACGGACGCTACATTTCACGTCGAAAATGAGGATATGTAAATGCGGACGTCTGGTAACCCTATGTGGGGGAGATGATGGTCTGATACTTAACTGAAAATATTGATAATTTAAATTTACTATACCTTTTAAACAAATAAAGTTACAGAGTTAATATTCACAATATTTGCATTTTAATGATGCGCTTTTAAAATGAAATGTCGATCGTTAAGATCGACCAAAGCGTTCAGAATTTAATATTCGAGGCTTTTGTTAGAAAACTTGTTAATTTCACTTTAACAGTAAATCCTAAATTATTATAAATATTATCAATATTAAAACTTTATTGGGATCACCATGAAAATTTAATAAAGACGGTAGCTTAAAGTAACTGTGGCTTCATTCATTGAATTACTACAGAATTAAATAGTTTTCATAAATGAATCCCTTTATGGCCGATCTTAGGTCCACCATATTTAACACTGCTACGTCTCCCTGGGCACAACAAGCTCCTACAGGGTTTCCCTATCGTGTAGGTTCTCATCTGTCTCACTCGTACACTACGGCACTTAGACCTGGTCAGCATGGCCTCATTCAAGACAATAGACGCCTGTAAACTTCTCCATCTCATGGCGAATCTGCGCTCTTTGTGGCACACTGTTCTGGACGACAGGATTTGTATCACAATTCCTGGAAGGCTGTATCTTTCTGCCATATACTTAAATGAGAGAGAAATCCTGGTTGGCGTGAGATATATACTATGAAGTAGAACCCATATTTACAAAACACAAATTCATAATACAGTAACACAAGTATCCTAAGTGTCAGATCAATAGTGTAATTATTTGTAGTGGTGTTGATGGAGTATGCTTTAAATTTAGAGAAACTTAAGTCTAACATAATTTATGAATCACATCATATTAATTAAATGCCAAATAAAGCTATACATTTATCAAAATCGACTGTCTATTTAAATGCTGCAGAAATATCAGCGCCACTGTGCTCACTTTCACAGAACTTTTTCGTCACAGTGAAGTCTCCAGTGGCAGTCCACAGATTCGGAGCCGAGTGTTCAAGTGTTCCATATTTAAGTCGATTTTCTGCATTTTGTTAATTTTCTTATAGATGACAAAAGACTCATTAAGAAATGGTACTCCCCATCATCACTTTCAATGCACATTTCTAGTAACTGTAGTCTTTGCTCTTCCAGTTCCAGTGCTTTTGTTCCATAATCGTTCCTTCCTTTTTATTGTTTCGTCTGCAATTCGTACTTTTCATAGTTACTTCAACACTGGCGCATGCTTCTTGGGTGCAAATGCTGTCAGTCGTTTGTATCTTCTGTTTCTACCTTGCCCGTGTCTGCTGACCAAGATTGATCTTCAGAGCATTATCAGCATGGCATTAAGCACTTGTTGGAGACAGGAAAGCAGACGACTCCTGGGATTCTAAGTTTACACGTGCCTGTCTAGGAATCACAGTGCCTCACAAAAAATCCATGTCTTCAAAGAATGTCCACATACTTCAGATCTTTGTTTGCATTCCAGATTTTAATTCTTTTGATTGCTTTAGCTTCATTCTGTACACGTCTCTCAGAGAAGCCCAACACTTTTGAGCCTCCAGCCAACAAAAAATATAGATGTAAACTAATTTTCACACATAATTGATCATAAAACAAAATTTATATCTTTCATTATTAATATTAATGGGACTTATTGCTACATTTTCATCCATTCCAGATAATTGGCAAATGGTCTGTCATTTTGCTCAGTTGGACAAGAGTTTAGAATGAACGACGAAACTGTAAGGAAAATAATCACCCAAGTTATTGATCTTGTTTTAGAGAAGCTTTCTGTGGAGTACCTAGCAATACCAGATGATAAAAAATGGACAGAAATTGCAAATGGCTATGAAGCAAAATGGAATTTCTCAAATTTAGTGAGCAGTATAGATAGGAAGCACATTAGGATTACGTGCCCTACTATGAGTCGAAGTATGTACTATAAATACAAAAACCTTTTTCTGTTATTCTGCAAGCTGTCGTAGTGTCACAAACCACACCTGTAGATTTACTTTTATTGACATTGGTGGACATGGAAAGCAAAGCGGTGGAGGACTTTTTTGGCTTCTAATCTGTACGAGTTTCTTGAAAATTATTGCCTTTGCCCACTAGCTTTCCAGGAAGTGCAGTTGACATGCCTTTTGTTTTACTTCCTGATCATGCCTACCCACTGACACCATATCTTATAAAACCATTTTCTAAGTGAGAGCTTTCAACTGATGAGAAAATATACATTTATCGTTTTTCAAGAGCCAGGAGAGCAGCTGAATGTGCATTTGGTATTATGACATCAAAATGGAGAATATCGTCCAAAGCCATAGAAACCACTGCTGAAAAAACTGAGAATATCATGAACTGCATCTGCTTACTACACAACATATACATTGACCAAGACAGAAGTTTATCAACATCAGTAATGCAGACGGCTTTCAACGAACACAGTAAGGAATACCATATCTCGAAAGGTCTTAGAATGTTCAGTCAACCGACACATGCTTCACAAGATGTCAGAAAAGCTCTAAAGAGATATTTCAGTGGCCCACAGGGTTCAGCTCCATGGCAAAACCAATGTTTAAATGTTGAGACCTAATTTTTGTTGTTAATTTACAAGCAGTTCCACTAATTTAGAGCTTCAAACTATAAGATGGCTATTTTGAAATGCATTGCTGTATTTAATAAATGATAAATACATACCTGACACATTGTTTCCTATATTTTCCAGGAGAATTGGTTTAGGATCACAGTTGTTGCACTGCTTGTCACATTGGTCCCAAATTGCTCTCTCACTTCGCACTAGTGCTATCAAAGCACTTTTTTCCATTTTGAGGCGGTAATTCTCCTTTAATGCTTCCACTACACTTTGTATTACAATACTAAAAAATATAAAATTAAAGGAATTCACTGGTAATTGTCCTTTCATTTGCACTGAAAAGAGAATATTAGTACATAATATTTTTATCAAATGTTCTTTGTGTACAAAATTGTGCTATTGTTCATTCGTCTTACCTTGCATTGTTTCTATTTATGTACCCATCACTATATATATTTTAATTATATTTGTGTCTTCTGAAAGCTTCTCCTTCTGTTAATTTTACGAAAATATGACTGTGGATTTCTTTTCTTCCATTTCAATTGCAAATGTAGGCAGCTGACTCCAGGGAACACCAGTGCCTGTCAAGATGATATAAAATTTGATGGAAACACATTACATAAAACACATATAATACAAAACACTCGTATCACTTCATACTCAAGCAATAGATCTTAACCAAATTTCTACATTTGAGAGAGTGAAACAAAATCATGTACAAAACAGTAAAAGATGTTTTATGGTCATTTGTCTACACTTTACTGCACAATGACAAATAATTTCTTTGCCAACGCTTGTAGTCAGTCTTTGATTCTGTCGTTATCACTGTTTCATTTTTAGTAAATTTTAACTTTGCCATATCTGGGGGGTCTTTCACCATGTTTCTACATATTAATCCACGCCAGCTGTACTGTAAAGCCACTTTTAGAATTTAAGAATCATTTGCTAATCTCCAAGCACACTGTCAGATGTGGTGACTAGAGAATGGAATTTCATTGGAAGTCTTCCATAATCCTGGCCATGATCAATACATCCAACTCAGTTTCACCCATGTCATTGAGCTGACTCGCAATGTTAATGATTTTCGCGATATTCCGTGACACTGGATAGCTCATGTTCAATCAATACCTATGGATGTCTCTCATGCGACAGAGATTGTTAATTTTGGATGTTTGTTTGTGACTGATGCACAGGTGCTCATACACTTCGCGACCAGTAGTGCATGTTATACAATATTCCATTTGCAAGTGCTTGATCATGATCAAAATGCAACAAAAGATTTGAACATTGTCTTTTACCACAGTTTTCAGGAGACATCATCAAATTCTAAGGTTTTGCTATCTGGCCATCCACCACATCGCAAATGACATAGGTGTCGAACAAATACAGAATTTGAAATTTAGATAGCTGGAAATTCGATCCTACGAATTTCACGAGGCTTCTCTCGATTCCTTCGTCAGACGTGGCACAAAAACCGATGCTCAAGACGAATCAAGTCATATTTCAAACAAAAGACATAATAAACACCCTTGCTAGAATTTTGGGATTAAACTGGCCTTACACTCATTAAAGCTTACGGAATTCAAGTTCAGACACAGGAATACAAAGAGTCACCATTTGTTACATCTTGATACAAAGAGAAAGTGCATTGAATGGTGGACACACAACAAATTAACACATTGGGGGGGGGGGGGGGTACATCCAGGGTACGTCAAAAGAAACGCAACTTTGGCGACATGACCATCTTAGGCAAGGAGATTTTTAAAGCAGAAATAAATTTTCAATTGAACATTACATCATAATAAAACCAACGACTCGTAGCGAGCATAAACTAACATATAAGAAATGGATTTTGCTTTCCTTTCATTTTTTAGAAAGTTTATACAATTTGTAATTTGTTTATTGCAGTTATGCATTTAATTTGCTGATTGAAATATTTTTCATCAACATAGTTTATTTACCATTATGTAATAGTTTTCAGTAATGTTTAATTTTTATTGAACCTACTTCCAGAATGTTCTTAATCTACATAGAAAAAATTTGCAGGAAGGTAGTTGTTTTGGGAGGTGGGGGGGGGGGGGGGCATAGTTTTGAAAATTCTGCCAAATGCACAGGGTACCTCAGCATACCTCTGGAACCAAGACTATAAATATGATCGCTATTCATTTCAGTCACATCAATTTAGGCTGTCCTCGTAGATTTCTGTTCACCACATCTTCAGAAAGCACGACAAATTTAGAACAAATAGTACCGTTTATACAAATTACTACGCAACCACAGATAGCATTTAATAGCACACTGCTTACATGCTTCATTTCGTAAACCCATGATCACTACATTTACATGCGACACATCTTCCAAAAGACGAAAACCGAATTTCAGAAACTGTTTCTCGCTGGCGTGTTTACATGTTAAGGTCTGAAGCGGATTTGCTAGCCCAGTTAAATATGGCGTCCGGAAAACGACTGTTACAGTTTCTGATTTAGTCAGAACAGTCGCTGATTCTCTTCAGTTAGACGAGGTGTTAACAGCTTCAGTCTCATATTTCTACTTATCCTTCACTGTACAAGAAGTCACTCCTTTCATATTAGTCAAATTTTTTTAAAAACAAGACGAAACCTAACAGCTCAAGCGCATTTGAAGACCGGTTGCGTTTATATGGGAGCGAAAATCGATTGCGGAATTGGAAAAACGGCTCCCAGAAGCGGATTTCCGGAAACGGTTTTGAGATGTTTACGTGACCACAGGTTTTGGGAGCCCTGTGTAAATAGGGTGCATAACACTGTAGTTCAATCAAAGTGAACATATTGTGTCATATTTGACCGATGTGCTATATTTCGTCACAGAGCCTCAAGCCACTAGCATTTCCTTGCACTGTCCTTTGTGAACTTGCATAATGTAAACATAAAATTCAGTTGGTGTAAACATGAAAACGAAGAGTCTATATTTAAATAATAGTAGAAAGTACCAACAGAATTTTCCGTTTCTGCCTGTGCATATGTAGGTAACACATTTATCAATTTTTACACAAATTTACTTTTGTATTTCGATTGCTATACACAACGTTGTTCATAAAAATAGGCAGAGTGAATAAATCGCTTGCTTATGGTGGTTGTAAAGGCGATTTGACTGAGTCTGTTCGCAACTTTACATGAGAGCAATTCTATAAGTCTTTGTGTACAAACACCTTACAGTTGCCATGGCGAGAAGGTGGCGGGCAACGTATTTTTGTGCAGTGACGTTTTAGCTGCTGCTCCCAGTGTGTGAGGGCCTCTGATCCAGGTAATAAATAATCTGCAGGAATCCGTAATGGCTCGCCGTAAACCATCTTGGCAACTGATGCACCAATATCGGGTTTGTGAGCTGTCCGCAGGTCTAACAACACTAATGGTAATGCTTCTGTCCATCTCTCTTGATGACACATCAATGCTGCTTTGAGTGTTCTGTGCCATCGTTCGACCATACCATTACTGGCAGGGTGATAGGTAGTCGTGTGGTGGCGTTGGAAACCGCACATTTTGGATAGCTCGAGGAACAACGTAGATTCGAACTGAATTCCTTGGTCAGTTGTGACATGGAGAGGGCATCCAAAATGGGCAATCCACGTACACAGAAACGTCTTCGCAGTAGTTTCGGCTGAAATATCGACTATTGGAGTTGCTTCTGCCCATCTTGTGCACCTATCTATGGCCGTAAACAAATATCTGTAACCCTCTGACTGTGGGAGTGGTCCAACCAGGTCCACGTGAACGTGTGCGAATCTAGCAGAGGTACCTTGAAAATCTCCAATATCAGCACGCACATGTCGTCCTACTTTACTTTGTTGACAAGGAATGCAGGAACATACCCAAAGTCGCGTGTCTCTTTTCATAGAGGGCCACACATATCGGTCTGTCAGCAGCTTGATTGTAGCGTTGGCTCCTGGGTGCGATAGTGTGTGGATACTGTCGAATGCCGTCTTGCGCAATATTTCTGAAATGAATGGTCTTGGTCCCCCTTGAGAAAAGTTGTACCACAGCTCCCGCTTAGAGTTAGGCACCAGAATTTGCTCGAACTTCAGACCTGTAGACAGGTCGTTTAACAGCTGTCGTAGCTCTACATCCTTGGTCTGTTCCACTGCAAGTTTATCATAGTCTATAATTTCTGGAATCCCGCAAATACGTGAAAAATAGTCAGCCACTAAATTTTCTGCGCCTCTTAAATGGCGTATATCTGTCGTGAACTGACTTATGAACCCAATATAACGTAACTGTCTTGGTGAGCACTTATCAATGATGTTTTTAAAAGCCGATGTTATGGGTTTGTACTCTGTAAACACAGTCACAGGTCTAGCCTCTATTTGTGGGCGGAAGTATCGAATTGCTTCGTAGATCGAGAACAATTCTCTGTCATACGCGCACCACTTCTGTTGTGCAGTCTGTAACTTTTTAGAGAAAAACCATAGTGGTTGCCATTGTCCTTCTACACTGCCCTTCTACGCTGCCCCTATTGCTAGCTGGCTCGCGTCTACAACAGCTAGCTGTGCGTAGAGAACTGGGTGAGCGAGCAACACTGCTTTGCTGAGGCTTGCTTGAAGATCATTAAATGCTTTGTCCATTTCTTGTGTCCACTTAATTATTCGTCGACCTTTGGTGTCGCGTCCCTTGAGTGCATCAGTGAGTAGTGCTTGCACCGTAGCCGTTGCTGGCAGGTGTCGTCTATAAAACTTTATTACTCTCATGTATCGTCGTAGCTCTTGGTAGTTTGTCGGTTTCGGAAGGGCCTGTATCGCCGCGATCTTCTCTGGCAGAGGAAATATACCTTCTGATGAAACAGTATGGCCGAGGAAAGTGACTTGGTTCTTGTGCATGACGCATTTATTTTCGTTTAAAACGACTCCGTAGTCATATAGACGCTTGCGAAGTTGACACAGATGCTGTTCATGTGTTTGACTATCCGGAGAGAAAACCGAGATGTCATCAAGATAAGCAAAGCAAAATGTGAATCCCTTTATCACCTCGTCGATAAAACGCTGCCAAGTCTGTGCTGCGTTCTTAAGACCAAAAGGGATAAATAAAAACTCGAATAATTCAAATGGTGTAATCACTGCTGTCTTCTGAACATCTCTTGGAGCCACCGGTATCTGGTTGTATGCTTTCTTGCAATCGACGACACTGAAAGTTTTCGCGCCGGCCAAAGCACATGTGAAGTCTTGTATATTAGGTACTGGGTATCTATCTGGAATGGTTCTTGAGTTTAATGCTCGGTAATCCCCACACGGTCTCCATGATTCATCTTTCTTACGTACTAAATGAACCACCGGCGAATTATTCCCGCCTGTAACATTTCCTCGAAAATCGCCTTTGTTTCTGTCAGTCTCTCTGGTGCGATTCTACGTGCTCGTCGTGAAACTGATTGTCTTGGCGTGGTACGAATATAGTGAACCGTACTATGTTTAACTTCTTTTGTCTGTCTGTCAGAACATCTCCGATTCTTCTCTTCGTCTTGTATCTCTTCGGCTACAGAGTTGCCAATCGCCTGTAGCTTCTCACAAGTCGTATGCCCTTTAGTGCTTGATATTGCACTGTTGTCTGTCAGATTTAACAAACGTTTTCCTTGTAAGTCGACCGCCAACTCGAAATGTGCCAGAAAATCAGCGCCCAAAATAGGTTCTGATATACCAGCTATCACAAAAGATCAGGTAAACTGTTTGGAAAAACCCACGTCAATCTTGCACACTTTACATCCGTACGTGTTAATCACCGAGTTAGTCACTGCCTTCAAACGTGTCTGTATGTCTTTTTCGTTGTGTGGCGCATGACTGACAGGAAGCGAACTAATGTCTGACCCAGTATCCACCAAAAACCTTGTACCCGTAAGTACGTCTGATACATGCAATCTTTTCGAAGCAGGAGGCATATGTATTGAAGGTTGCTGTCGCTGACATGAAAACACTGCACTGTTTCTGTACATATCTTGGTTGTTTGAGTAGACGCACGGTGATGTACATCTTGTAGCATCTCTCCCAAAACGTTTATGGTACCAACACACCTGATGTTCGTCCTCTTGTTGACTTCGTGTTTCACGCCCAGTCCGGTCTCTCTTGTGCTTAAAGATTACTTGTGGTCGCTGTATCTGCGCTCGCAAATCCTCTATTGCAGTTTTTAAATCTCTAATTTCGTTTGAACATTTTGTTGTTTGTTGCGTTGCGACCGCGGCACAGTTTACTGTTATATCGTCAGTTTGGTGTTGCTGGTAATGGTAGTTATCGTACGTGGCATCTGTCGACGCCATTGCGACTGTTGCAGTAGGCTCGTGCGTCTCGTAGATTTGTCTGCAGCGAGCAGCAGCTTGTCAACTGATCTTTCGTCGTATACAGGGTGTTACAAAAAGGTACGGCCAAACTTTCAAGAAACATCCATCACACACAAATAAAGAAAAGATGTTATGTGGACATGTGTCCGGAGACGCTGAATTTCCATGTTAGAGCTCATTTTAGTTTCGACCATATGTACTGTACTTCCTCGATTCACCGCCAGTTGGCCCAATTGAAGGAAGGTAATGTTGACTTCGGTGCTTGTGTTGACATGCGACTCATTGCTCTACGGTACTACCATCAAGCACATCAGTACGTAGCATCAACAGGTTAGTGTTCATCACGAACGTGGTTTTGCAGTCAGTGCAATGTTTACAAATGCGGAGTTGGCAGATGCCCATTTGATGTATGGATTAGCACGGGGCAATAGCCGTGGCGCGGTGCGTTTGTATCGAGACAGATTTCCAGAACGAAGGTGTCCCGCCAGGAAGACGTTCGAAGCAATTGATCGACGTCTTAGGGAGCACGGAACATTCCAGCCTATGATTCGCGTCTGGGGAAGACCTAGAACGACGAGGACACCTGCAATGGACTAGGCAATTCTTCGTGCAGTTGACGATAACCCTAATGTCAGCGTCAGAGAAGTTGCTGCTGTACAAGGTAACGTTGACCACGTCACTGTAGGGAGAGTGCTACGGGAGAACCAGTTGTTTTCGTACCATGTACAGCGTGTGCAGGCACTATCAGCAGCTGATTGGCCTCCACGGGTACACTTCTGCGAATGGTTCATCCAACAATGTCTCAATCCTCTTTTCAGTGCAAATGTTCTCCTTACGGATGAGGTTTCATTCCAATGTGATCAAATTGTAAATTTTCATAATCAACATGTGTGGGCTGACGAGAATCCGCACGCAATTGTGCAATCATGTCATCAACACAGATTTTCTGTGAACTTTTGGGCAGGCATTGTTGGTGATGTCTTGATTGGGCCCCATGTTCTTCCACCTACGTTCAATGGAGCACGTTATCATGATTTCATACGGGATACTCTACTTGTGTTGCTAGAACATGTGCCTGTACAAGTACGACACAACATGTGGTTCGTGCACGATGGAGCTCCTGCACATTTCAGTCGAAGTGTTTGTACGCTTCTCAACAACAGATTCGGTGACCGATGGATTGGTAGAGGCGGACCAATTCCATGGCCTCCACGCTCTCCAGACCTCAACCCTCTTGACTTTCATTTATGGGGGCATTTGAAAGCTCTTGTCTATGCAACCCCGGTACCAAATGTAGAGACTCTTCGTGCTCGTATTGTAGACGGCTGTGATACAATACGCCATTCTTCAGGGCTGCATCAGCGTATCAGGGATTCCATGCGATGGAGGGTGGATGCATGTATCCTCGCTAACGGAGGACATTTTGAACATTTCCTGTAACAAAGTGTTTGAAGTCACGCTGGTACGTTCTGTTGCTGTGTGTTTCCATTCCATGATTAATGTGATTTGAAGAGAAGTAATAAAATGAGCTCTAACATAGAAAGTAAGCCTTTCCAGACACTTGTCCACATAAAATATTTTCTTTCTTTGTGTGTGAGGAATGTTTCCTGAAAGTTTGGCTGTACCTTTTTGTAACACCCTGTATAGCTAGTGTAGCTCTTACTTGCACTGGTAGCTTTTGTTGCCATGTGCGGAGTAACAGTATATCAGAGACTGTCGAACTATCTACCAGGCTGCGTAAATGACGCCAGTATTCTGATGGGGTCCTATCTCCCCGTTTCTCTTGGCACAGTACTTGTTTGACTCTGATGTTGACTGATTTCACACACCGAGAAATTAATTCTTCTTTCAGTCTACAGTATGCTCCTTCTGTAGTCGGGTTCACTATAATGTCAGATATCAAAGCCAAGGTCTGATGGTCCAAATTACTTATCACCAAGGTGCACTTCTCGTGATCACTGACTATTCTTTGTTGTAGAAATATATTTTCCATTACCGCGAACCATGTGTGTGGCTTACAAGGCATGAATGGGGGTGCCCGAAATTGCAACCGTTGAGTTGGTGAAGCATTGAAACCAGCAGGTAGTTCCATTGCTGTTACTTGCTGTAGTTGTGCTGCAGTAGTCCCAGTTTCCGATGATGTTGCCTTGCTGGTGTGTGCCATGGTTGTTGAACCAACATCATTCCTTTGGTCCGGTATATGCTTGAAGTTCATATCTTTCAAAATATGTAACTGTAAAGTTTCTATCTCATTCTGAAGCCTATGAATTTCTTCCGTTATCGAACTGTATCGTTTGCCATCGTTGTTCATTACTTTTGCAGTTAATGTTCGACGTAGCTAACGAAAGACTTAAAGTTCCTTAATTGGAGGTCACCAATTATGTAGGCAACTTGCCTACAACAAATAATTGCATAGCCATCCGGTATAATGAGTTAACGAAAAAATATTTATTCACAAAAACTCAATGAGAAGAAACTAAAAAAACAACAGAGAAGTAACAAAAACTAAGAGACTCTATAGTCTTACGGCAAAGATAAAAGCAACCCATGACCAAAAAAAAAAAACTCTTGCACACTTTTGATATCACTTTGCACCAGACGTGAAAAATATCACTGCCACAAGCTCTTGTTGATATATATATATATATATATATATATATATATATATATATATATATATATATATATATATATATATATAATGATGATGTAAATAAAATAGAAAGAAACTTCCACATGGGAAAAATATATTAAAAACAATGATTCCAAGACTTACCAAGCGGGAAAGTGCCGGCAGACAGGCACATGAACAAAACACACAAACACACACACAGAATTGCTAGCTTTCGCAACCGATGGTTGCTTCTTCAGGAAGGAGAGGGAAAGACGAAAGGATGTAGGTTTTAAGGGAGAGGGTAAGGAGTCATTCCAATCCCGGGAGTGGAAAGACTTCCCTTAGGGGAAAAAAAGGACAGATGTACACTCGCGCACACACACACACATATCCATCCGCACATACACAGACACAAGCAGACATATTTAAAGGAAAAAAAAAGGAAAAAAAAGCTTTTTTTTTCCCTTTAAATATGTCTGCTTGTGTCTGTGTATGTGCGGATGGATATGTGTGTGTGTGTGTGCGCGAGTGTACATCTGTCCTTTTTTTCCCCTAAGGGAAGTCTTTCCGCTCCCGGGATTGGAATGACTCCTTACCCTCTCCCTTAAAACCTACATCCTTTCGTCTTTCCCTCTCCTTCCTGAAGAAGCAACCATCGGTTGCGAAAGCTAGCAATTCTGTGTGTGTGTTTGTGTATTTTGTTCATGTGCCTGTCTGCCGGCGCTTTCCCGCTTGGTAAGTCTTGGAATCTTTGTTTTTAATATATATATATACATATATATTTGTTGGTTATAAGCTAATAAGTATAACTATGGCGTCATTTGATGGGCCTGCTACCTAGCTAAGAAATTTGGAAATTTGTGGTAAGGTCTTATGGGACCAAACTACTGAGTTCATTGGTCCCAAAGTCTATGCACTACTTAATGTAACTTAAACTAATTTATGCTAAGGACAACACACACACCCATGCCCAAGGGAGGACCTGAACCTCCGACAGGGGGAGCCGCATGGACCTTGACAAGGCACCCTAGACCACGTGGCTACCTCACACAGCTTACTAAGAAAAGGAATAGATTAGATTACTGGTCTTCATGTGATGTAACATGGTCTGTTGGTTACATAGAGTAACCCCACTGCCCTGAACTAGGGTTCTCCAAGACTGGTTAGTTTTGAGGTGACTGAGAGCTATTGAGTTAATATTTGAATGTGGTGGACAGTTAGATAGTGAGACAATATCTGTTGGTGTTTGTGCAAATACGTTAGTTACCTGTGAAAGGCATATGGTGCAATGAAGTGGACATTCTCAGGAAGGAAATGCACACAGACATTACAGTTATAATTAAATATATACCACTAGTAAGCTAGAAATCATGGGGAAACCACAATATTCCCAGCGGTTTCGAAGCCAGTGATTAAATAATGAGATATATAAACAATGGGTAAAGTCAGTGGAGGGAAGTGACACCAAATGTCATTGCAAATATTGCAAGATTTACTTGCCAGGCATACTAAAACATCTAAGTAATAAAAGCAGCAAAACTATTCCGTAGTAGGCAGCAGAATGGTTTACCATGCAAACCAAGATTCAAAGTTGGTGGAAGGGCAGTTGGCATTCTTTATTGCAGAAAATCATTCATTTCTAACTGTAGACGACTTGTGTGATATGTGTAAATATTGTTTTTCTGATGTAAAGAAGCAGCTTATCTTAAACTCCATCATACAAACTGCACAGATATATTGCTAGTAAGAGGTTAGCACCACATTTTGAAGAATTGTTAGTGAGCGATATAAGAGGCTAAGGATATAGTTTAAGGTTGGATGAAACAATTCTACTGCAAGAAATTTGGCTGTGGATATGTCTATAGAAATTGTGCAATTAGTCTAATGCACTGCCAATGTCATTATTGAAGCTCTTAAAGGCTGCCCTTGTAAAAGAGAGCTGAATTTTAATAAACTTCTTGTTATAGGCACAGACACTGTGGTTGTCATGGTAGGGATTTACAGTGGGATTTATGTTAAACCAAAAGGTGAAATTCTGCATTTACCGTTAATTAGGGACATGTGCAATCCATTGCCATTTGCCGTCTTATATGCTGCTAGTGACTTTTGCCAAGGGATTCATAATTCTTAATTAAAGAGACAGACAGCTGGTTCTGACATTCTACTGCGACACAAATCACATATGGCGAAATATTTGCTGCAAAAAAAGACAGTGATTTATCTTTAAAAATAGTTCAGACGTGTCAGACAAGATGGTTATCCATCGAAAGTGCAGTATTCTGAATATTACAACAGTGGTTGGAATTTAAAACTCATTTTGATATCTCACAGTTGTGAGAGGCCGTTTCAGGGCTGCGTTGCACATTGCATAAATGTACACTCTTTTATGTTGGATTGGGTGGTGAGGTCATTCGTACGGTACTATCTGAGTGTCTATCCTTTCTCCTGACACTGAAAGCATGACTTCTTCCCTCTCTTCTCATACTTAACTCTAAAATGTTAATGCTCCGTTATCCTCCATTTCTAAAGCGAAGCGCATTTTTCAATGATGCTCATTTACAGTCCCCATCAATTTGACCAGTTCTTCCTTCCTCCCTTTAAAGAGTGGGATACAGTCGTCAACACACATTTTTAATAGATCTTGTTTTAATTTCTGGAAAGCAGCTGAAAAATTTGTGCTCAAAGTCATTCATAAAAACCTCGCCTAAAATTCTTGACAGGGAATGCAAGGCAAGGGGTTGGCCATAGGAAATTTCCTATCAGGAATTTTAGCTAGGATTGCTTTGACTGACTCCAAGCACAAATTTTTCAACTTTTTTACAGATATTAAAGATAAGATGACCTATTACAGACAGTGTGTTGACGACTCTATACTATTCTTTCAAGGGAGGAAAGAAGTAGTTTAAACAATGGCCATTTTAAACAAGCAACATCAAAAAATTCACTTTGCTTTAGAAATGGAAGATAATGGAGAAATTAACTTTTTAGATTTAACTGTAATAATGGAGGGAGGAAGGCACACTTGTGGTGTCTTTAGAAAGGATACATGGTCAGATAGTATAACAGGAGTGACCTCATGCCACTCAATCCAACATAAACAGAGGACTTTTATACAATGTGCAACAGCGTCCTGAAATTGCTCCTCAAGGAAGAGTATTTACAAAGAGAAATAGATATTACTAAGTAAGTTGATACAACTAATGAGTATATGACACAAGATGTAATGTGTATGTTTAATGTAATTAAAAACAATTTTGTGAGTACAAGAGAGGGGAGTTACAAGATTAAAGTTACGAAGAAATTTGTCACTTTTACATACAAAGGGCGTGTCTGGAAAAGAATTGGCAATATCTTTCCAAAAAACATTGCAGTGGCATTTCAAAATGAAGAGCAAATGGTGCATAGATTACAACACAGAGTAACTATGATGAAGAAGAATAAATACCTCAACAGTGTACAAGATCAAGTGCATACACTATGAAAGGCATTACATAAGACAGATGTGGCGAAATTTTCAAATATAATAAAAGGAAACTTCCTGGCGGATTAAAACTGTGTGCTGGACTGAGACTCAAGCTCGGGACCTTTGCCTTTTGTGGGCAAGTGCTCTACCAACTGAGCTACACAAACACTACTCACGACCCATCCTCACAGCTTTAATTCTGCCAGTATCTCGTCTCCTACCTCCCAAACTTCACAGAAGCTCCTCTGCAGACACTGCAGAACATATCAGTGCGCACTCTGCTGTATTTGTGGATGTTTGAAAGCTCTCGTAATAATAATGCCCTCATCAATGTTTCATTTTTACATTTATGAACATCTTTTATGTATTTATATCACTCCACACAGCGCACTTTCAAACATTACAAATTTTGCACCAGATAGGATCCCTATAACATAATTAAAAAAAAATTGATAGTTGTTTTATAAAGTTCTTTTAAAATATTTTAATGCGATAAATTCCATATCAGTGCTTCATGCTATACTTAGGAGCATTTCTTATGAATTACATTGGTCCACTCTCTACAGATTGAGGACATTTTTCAGTGTTATGGGTGTTGCACTAAGAAAGAGAATTATAGACTTGCAGCAGGCTAGTGCATGACTAATCATGACAGCATACTCTCAGTTCCAAGTATGTCGGACAATTTCTTAAGAATCTTGAAGTTTTCTAAACTTACATTTTAAACCACTCATAATTTGCACCAATTATAATTTTAAAATAATTTTTGTAATAAATCTGAAGACGGGTAGCTGAACCACAACCAGTCATATGAAAATAAAGGAAAGCAATCTGGAGACTGTATTTGGACACATTTTTGTGAGTAATGTTAGCATTAAATCCGTTAAGACAAATATGTCTAGTTTTGATCAATACAGCATTATCTAAACCACGCAGACTGAGTGGTTGCTTAATCATTGTAGGCTACATCGCTGATGGTAACCCAGTGGTTTTAAACATATTAACATGACCAGCACACACATGTTCTTAACTTAGTGGTCATGCTGGCTGCTACTGCTGTGCTGCTGAAAGTGTAGATGGTGCTGATTCCGATGCCACTGCCAACACTGGCATACTCGAAGTCACCGCCGCTGGCCTTTGTTGCCATGACCGCCACTGCTGCTCGCACTGCTATTGAAGTAACTGCCACTGGCTGCTAGAGACTGGAATTCCACATACCTTTCCACAGTGTCTTTTACAAAATATTGTCAAGTGTTAGAATGCTTTAGGTAAATATTCCGGACAAGGCCGCAGCTGTGACATTACCTAATGTTGCTCATACCTTAGCCAACAGTGCTTGGAATGGATCTGTTTAAAAACAATAGCTCAATAATGTTGTAGGGTCAAGTTGCCCATATTTGTTTTCATGCCCAGCAGCTAGCTCGTTGCAGGTAGCTGTGATCCTGCACTCAAACTGTCTTTGTATTGGCTGGAATTGTGAATTATAAAATGAACAGAAATATTAAGTAAAGATAAATGGACAACTAATACAAAAGGGATCTATTCTAACATCAGTAATTGATATAAATGGCAGACAGTTATGTAGAATAATGTTTCTTCAAAAAATTAAATTTCAGACAAATGGAAAGTGCTCCTATGATAACCAGTTACAACACAGACAGAAAGATATCCTTATAAAATGCAATAAACTTGCTCTGAGAGCATTGCAAGCACGGTAGCAGCACCCACAAGGTAAATCATCACCCAAAATGCGCCAAAAAACTTAAGTACATTTTGTGATCACAGTACACAAAATATTTTTCTAGCTCAAAATAGTCCAGAGTTGATGACTTACAAATTAACACACAGGAGATAACGATTAAGAACTTATACTCTGTCTATTCTTAACTCCACAATGCAAGCAGAAAAATTAACGTTATACACTGAAGCACATCTGGACCTAGCAAAAGTCAGAGTCCTTTCAGGAGTTAAATTACTGTACTGGTACCACCCATATACTGTCCAGCGTATATCATCAACACAATCGGATAACATGCATTACCACAGGCAAGTCTGCCTTCTTCCAGCTCAAATGTAAAAGTATCTTCAAAAGTTAGAATATTGTAGTGGCCATTCACCACCCAGGATCAATCACCTTCAAGACTAAATATCACATTACTCCATAGACAGGTCTGCCTTCTTCAAGAACTAGCATAAAAGTGTCCAGAATCGCTCCCATGAGCACCCAATGCAAAAAGTGTCTGTCTTCACTTGACTCCAGTAGTGTTCTATCTCTGCCTTCTTCTCCATTGGTTGAAGGCCATCTCCACCAAAAATACTGTTATACACACATGATTTTGACTCAGCTTGACCACTTCTCACACTAAACTAATATATTACTACAATATTTAAATACAGAAACATTATAAACATTCTGTCACAGTAAGACCATTAACAATAAATATAAATAAAGGTTTGTTCATAATAAATAAGCTAGCATTTTTGCACAAGTGGACTTACATTACATTACAGTAAAATATTGTTCAATATTGTTTGAGCAACTGTTTCTGTCTGCTTGATAGAACTATCTTGTGCTACTCTTTTGAATAGTGATGTCAGCTAACACATATGATTGGCCATTTCTTAAATTACTGTTGATTTCTGATATCAGTTGAAATCATTTATGAAAACTGTTACTGGCAAAAACAGTAATTATTTATTAAATAATTACACAAGCATGACAAGATATGAGTAGGTATTCATGCTGCATGCATTTGCTGTGTTGTTGGGGAGGGTACAATGCTCTGACAAACTCTTGCATGAAGTAAAAGATACATAACACAATAAATCAATAAATAAAATAGTTACATATATGCAGCATTCAGCTACGATAGCTGTAGTTCAAAGCTGTCACATGAGATATATTTCACTGAAATTGTGTGAAGTGTTTCAAAGTTGTTGATTCTAAGGCTCATTGTGAAAATATTTAGTCACTTCAAAATATTAACGTCTGTAGTTTTTAAGTTAATGTGATTATTTATTGTTTCATTGGATGCACCACATTTTTCTGATGCTGAACATGTATTCATGTTTGCTCTATTATTTAACTGTGACTTGTTGTAGAATTCCTAAGAACTGTAAGTAGCCATTTTTCAGACTGGCTTACACTCCTCCATTTCTGGTGCACTGTCTGTCCTTGAGCTAAGTGAGCCCATGTTGTCCAAATTCTACCTGTTTTGGGTTTGATTTGTTCCTTATCAAGCACTTGAATACCATTATACTTGGGATGACCAGCAACAGTTACTTGTCCTGGACTGGCCACGCCATGCCCTCAGGCAACCGGCTGGTGGTCGAACAACTTGCCTGCATATGCGTAACATTACACCCATAAGGGTAGCCATTAGTTTATTTTTAGCAGCGATTAGTAATATTCAATGTAGAGAATCCAATTTTTTTTTTATTCCAGTAGTCTTGGAATACACAGGCTTTCAAAATATCTTTGCTGCAAATTGAGGTCTTACACATTCAACTGTGATTACATGAAAATTTTATCACTCAAAATTGTTACTATTAAAACTCAACAGTGTACAGTGTTTCTATTTGATAAACGCCAGCTACGCATAACACAGCACCACAATATCATAACAAATATATATAAACATTTTAAATAAGTTCATAATATATCAAATAACCACAGTACAGAGTATAAATAAGTCCTTTTCTTGAATAAAATAGATTGTTTTCACTTCTTAATAGTCATTCTCTTTGGAAATAGAGACACATCTAACAAAAATAAAGTACTTGTACATCGTTCACACTGACTTATGTACTGCTGTTCTTCTACTTCATATGCAGATTTGTAACTGAAGAATATTTGCAAATGCCCTTCACACTCATCACTGGGCAAGTCTCTCACAGAGAGTGGTAATTTGGTTTACAGCTTCTTAACAATATAAACAATATATTTATAATTATTTTAGTTTTTACTCAGTCTGGGTTATTCTACATCTAGATTATTTTTATTTTTCGTATGGCAGCATGGACAATCGTTCAGCATACTCTGTCCATTTATTGTTATTGAAATTAGGCAAGTTTTGTTGTCGAATTGATGTAATGTTACTGAATTCATTCATTTGAAAAATGATCACCATGTTTCACTAACTTTAATGCTTGTGTGCTTTATTTTACCATTGAAACACTGTGCAGCAAGCAAAAAGCCCAATAGAATGATAACTAAGGTCAGCACACTGCTCTCCCGGCTGTATGTCAGTTTACGAGATCGGAGCCACTACTTCTCAATCAAGCAGCTCCTCAGTTTCCCTCACAAGGGCTGAGTGTACCCTGCTTGCCAACACTTGCCAACAGTACTTGGCAGACTGGATGGTCACCCATTCAAGTGCTAGCCCAGCCCAGCAGTGCGTAACTTCAGTGATCTGACGGGAACCAATGTTACCACTGTGGCAAGGCCGTTAGTCCCAAAGAATGATACCAACTGTGAATTGATGAAAACACTGTATGCAGGTAATAGTTATTTATTAACTAGTAGTTTTAATTCACCCAACAGGAATATCACTCTGGACAATCCGATGCAGAGCTACTCCATGTGTGTATTCTGTGTCAGTTGTGGTCATGGTAGATTCCCAGTAGATTCTAACAATCACACAAATTAACTTTTTTGGACGATGCATGAATACAGAAGTATCAGTTTCAGTTTTATAACATTTAATGGAATTCTGTCAGCATGAACCTAGTTCATCTATTTACACCATAATTTGTTTATCTTTTTTCCTCTTCCAGAGTACAGTCAACAGCCACAATACATGTGTCACCGCTTACACACTGTCTGTTAAAATATATCAGGGCACCCCTATATTATGCAGAATTGACCACTAGATGTCATGAGAGGTGGACCTATAGACAGAAAAGAAGGTGGAGAGTATTGTTTTATCAGTCGAGAAGCAGCAGGAGCAGAATGGGTTTGTCATGAGACCTCTGTGACTTTGAACGTGGACTAGTCACTGGATGTCACCTGAATTACAAGTCCATCAAGAATATTTCTAGCCTTCCAAAGCTGTGCAATTTGACTGTTGGTGATGTGATTGTAAAGTGTAAATGTGAAGGAACAACCACAGCTAAACCAAGACCAAGCTCACCTCATGTACTGATGAATAGGAATTGTCAAATATTGGGAGGACAATTGTAAAAAGTCACATGAAATCAGTCTGAAGTGCCACCAGCAGTCCAGTAGCATCATGATTGTGTGTGGTATTTGAAAATAATGGAGTGCAAAGGTCCAGAAGTTCCTCATAAGCCACACATGTCTGTAGTGAATGCTAAGCAATGCTTGAGGTGGCGTAAAGAGCGACACTACCAGACAGTGGATGACTTGAAACAAATGATTTGGAATTATGAATCAAGCTAGACTCTATGACAATCTCACAGGCAAATTAAAATGTAAACAGCTTTCATGGCTAGGTGAAACGTGAAACAAAATAGCAAAAACTGTTAAGGATGCTGCAGAAGAAATAATAGGCATGAGAAGAAACAGAAGATCCCAAGAATGGTTTGATGAAGATCATGGGTTAGCAATAGAGGAAAAGAATAGGGCAAGAATGAGATTGTTACAAAGAGAAACCAGAAATAACACAGAACAATATAGAAAATTAAAGATAAGAGCTAACAGACTGTGCAAGAGAAGGAAAAGAGAGTGGACCAAGATGAAATTCCAAGAACTAGAAGAGCTAAAAGGACAGAGTCAAAGAAAGAAGTCCTATCAAGCTATAGGCAACATAAGGAGTATATTAAGCCACTCGAGTAAAGATGGGAAAATGATAAGGGAGGAAGAACAAATAGTTGACAGCTGAGCAGACACACTAACTAAAAGTCTAGAAGAAGAACAGACTGCACCTCTGGAAGAAAGAGAGGAGCTAGAAACAAGCAATGCTGCAAGAGGTTTCTCCGATTTCCCACAAGCCGAATAATGATCGAGCCCCCAGTGAAGACAGTGTAATCTGTGAATTAATAAAAAGTGGTGGAGGTGCTGTAATAAAGGCGTTGCACACACTAATATCAAACATATAGAAGACTGAAACTATGCCTGATAACTGGAAGACACGAATAGTAATCCCCAATTTAAGAAAGAAGAAAGAACAGAATGTGAAAACTACAGAGGTACAACATTACTAAGCATGACTTATAAGATCTTCACAAGTGTACTGAATGAAAGTATACAAAAGTGTGCAGAAGACACACTTGGGGAATATCAGTATGGCTTTACACAAGAGAGAGGAACAACTGATCAAATATTTATTATTAAAAAGTACGATGGAAAAGTTCTATAAATGTCATATAGATTTCCACTTACTATTCATTGATTTCATGCAAGCTTTTGACAGCTATAAATAGCCAATTAACTATGCAAGGTGCTGAGAGGAGTTGGTATATGTGCCAAGCTAATAAATATAATCAAAATGACAATGAGAGGGACAACAAGAGCTAAAGATAAAAAAAGGAGGCACTATATTTAAAAAAACTAGCCAGATACATGCATATGCGAATTATATTGCACAAGTAGGAATAAATGTCAACACAAATAATTAAACCTGGCAATGGAAACAGAAGAATTAAAAATCCGCCTCATAGTAAATGAAAATAGATAAAAAAACATGGTTATGTCACACTTTGAGGCCAGAAAAACACTTAAAGACCTTTATATAAATGAAAAATGTTTCAAAGGATTTCTGTTTTTAGTTACCCTAAAGCCATAATATCAAATGAAACAGCATTGGAAACACTCTAAGGGAAATGATGCAAGCAGGAAACAGAGCCTACTTTGAAAATTTACAACTCTTCAGAAAGAACTTTGTTTGACAGAAGAATGAATCTCGCAATATATAAATCCCTAGTTTGCAAAGTTGCCACATATGGATCAGAGGTATAAGTGCTGTCAAAAGCTGACAAAAATGCTTTAAGAGACTTTGAGCAAAAAGTACTATGTAAAATTTATGGCCTAATAAGGGAGGAAGAAGGCTAGAGGCTAGTTTATGTCACTGAGCTACAAGCATTAATACAACAATGAGGACAATCAATTTTTGACAATGTAATGTAATCGGATAGACAAAAAAACATACTCACCAAGTAGCAGCAGAACACACACATAAAAGAAGGTTATAATTGGGCAAGCTTTTGGGGCCAGTGGCACTTTCTTCAGGCAGAAGGGTTGAAGGGAAGGAAGAGGGGGAAGGAAAAAAATGTAGAGGTTAAGGAAAAGGAATAGATTTAGGAAAAGTCACCAAGAACCGGCAAGGTCATGGAAGTCTTACTGGACAGCATTAGAAAGAAAGACTGATTGTTGGGGACTGCACTGCATGACACTCAGTCTTTCTTTCTCACCCTGTCTGGTAAGTCTCCTATGACCCATGGTTCTGGTTGACTTTTCCAAAATCTACTGCTTTTCCCAGACCTCTCTGTTTTCTTCCTTTACCCCTCTTCCTTCCCCTTCTACTGCTCTGCCCGAAGAAAGAGCCACCAGCTCCAAAAGCTTGCCTAATTATAACCTTTTATGTGTGTGTTCTGTGGCTGCTTGATGAGTAGATTTATTTTATCTACACAAGCATTAATGCATGGAAGAGATATAGTAAAATTTTATCAGACCATAATGAATACTATGGCTAGACACATGGTGAAAGATAGAATACAAAGAAAATAATTGAAGGTATGATCCAAGCTGCTAGACACAAAGGGAAATCTAGAAGAAGGTTGATGGTCGATGCAGTAGAAGAGTTCACTAGCATGGAAAAGAGCTGCAGAAAACCATGAAGCATGGAGGAAAATAGCTGAAGAAGCCAAGGTTCACTGGAGCTGTAGTGCTACAGGAGGAGGTGGAGGGGGAGAAGAAGAAGAAGAAGAAGAAGAAGAAGAAGAAGATATATTTTTTGGAATTTGTTTCAAGTGATATCTGATGAAAACCTGTGGCAAGATCAGGGCTAGTCATGTAAGATAAATCTTTAAATTTGTGCAATAGTTCATCTATATTTTCAGGATGGTCAGGTATTCATTACAACTCTTTTCTATATGCCCTCAACTTTTCATCTTTTGCAATTCTCTTTCTGCAGTCTCCCTTCTAGACATAGGTATTCCATAAGGTTTAATGGAAAATGGTTCATACGGTCTTAATCTGAGTTTACCCAGGCAATTCTTAACTCTTTCTGGTTTCTCATTAACAACATCACAGTACTCCAACAAAACTTTCCTTAAATCCTCTTTCTGGTTCTTTTTAAGTTTCTCTGCACCTTCTGTTTTGGCCTCATCTAAGTTATGATAATATGCTAGATGTTCACTCTCATTTAAATTAACTTCTTCTTCTTCAGTGTATCCTTATCATCTATGCATTTCACCCCCTGATTTGAGTAGTGCTGTTCATGCCATGTGCAATGATCAGTTTGGTTTTAGAGGAAATTCCGGTTCTGTACTGATTTCTTATTTGTCCAATAAAATCCTACTTTAGCTTTTACAATCCATTTCATGATCATAATTTCTTTGTTTAAATCAAGTATCACAAAACAACCCTGGATAAATGGAATGTTAATTCTAATGACAGTAACAGTTGTTTATTTTCCAGTAGCTCCTGTAATCTTAATCCCTAACAGATAAGTCAACAAAATTTGGACTGTGTTTTATTCTCTCTCTTAATTTTTCAGACACCTCACAAACTAGACTCCCCATGTCAATCAGACAGTTACATTCCTGGTTATCAGTTTCAGGACAAATGTATGGACTTTCCTGTGTATCATTATCATTTTCATTTTCTGCTTCATACAAAAGATCCATCTCGAACTTCTTTGAACCATGTATCTTTTATTTCATCTATCTTTATGTGTGTGGTACTCACAGATGTGTTAGTTTCATCTAAGTCCTCAAAATTATTCCTTCTCTCTTCTCATGATTCTGAGTGCATGCTATCACATACCTTTCCATTTGTATCTTTTATTCTACTATCACTACATTCATTACCATAATGATCCCAAGCTACCTTTAAAATTTCATAATTTATACATATTTCATCTTCCCTTCCATCCTCACAGCAATTTACTCTTTTTTACTCTTTTACTGATATCAGCTGGTAAAATCTTACTCTCAAGTACATCACTATTACAGTTGTGGTCTGCCTCAATACTTTCATTGCTATCCGCATAAATACCTACCTCCAACACTTTACCTTCAACTTCTACATAACTCATGCCATCTAATTCTCTATAATATAAATCTATTTCACTTCCTATTTTCCATCAAAATCTTCTACAACGTTTTCCCTGTTCTCACTACTATTGACTGTTACATCTTCTGTTGGAATACGGTGAACAAAATACATCCTAAGGGAAAAAAAGGAGTCTGTTATTCAGTTTGGCCTCAACTATATGTCTTCTTGAGGGATATTGTGCCAAATTCTACCCAAATGGCATGTTAGATTGTCAAGATCCTCAACTTCTTATAATGTTCCAAACAGTCCCAACTGGGAGAGATCTGGCAACCTTGTTGGCCAATGTAGGGTTTGGCACTTCTGTAGAGATAATATGGAAAGAGGATGAGTTGCCACATTTGTCAGAAACTGTTTTGATTTCAAGAATATTGATAATAATAAATTTTGCTCAGAGCAGCACTTAGAAGATTGTGCAACAGAAGTAGTATTTCATGAAAAGTCCTTTATAATAGTAGGTATATACATCACCTTCAGGAAATTTTAACCTCTTCATAAAATATCTAGCAACTCCGTTGTCCCATCTCACAGTAAAAAACTAGGAAATAATGGTTGCTGGTGATTTTAATGTGGATTTATTGAAAAGCTCTGTCAGTGAACAATTATTGCAGCCAGTATAACTATCATTCAAGTTAATTCCTACTGTGAACTTTGCAACTCAGATATGTAAATACTCTGAGACTGCTATTGATAATAACTTTGTAAACAAATCTAGGGAAAAAAGTCATATCACAAAACCAATAGTAAATGGGCTATCTGATCACAACATGCAGCATCTTGTGTTAAATGTTGAAACTTGTCAGGATAAAAAAATCTATTAAATCTGAGGACAGGAAGGTAATAAATAAGTCAAAAATTGAGAAATTCAGGAAATTACTCAAAATCATGAGCTGGATAGATGTTTACAGAACTTTGACTCAAATGGAAATACAAAGCATTCATTAATAAAGTTACTTCCACTTTTGAAAATTGTTTTCCCCTAAAGGTAACTCAAATAAAACAGAAGTAAAAAAATAAGTTATGGATTACACAAAGAATAAAGATATCATGTGGGACAAAGAAGACTGTGTCTACTATCTAGGAACAGATCTCATGTTAGCATTGTAATGTGTTACAAAGAATACTGCAAAATATTGTAGCAAGTAACCCAGAATTCGAAGCAGCTTTATTATGAGAAAAAGGTAATTACATTGGGCAACAAAATAAAAACGTATGATATTTAGTGACAACAGAGACGGGTGGGGCCAAAAAGGAAGAGGAACAGATAGCTCTAAAAATAAATGAGACCTTGGTAACAAGTGCACGTTAGTGTTGCAAACCTCTTAAACAATTACTTAATTTTTATTACTGAGAGCTTGGGGTCATTAGGTTCAGTGAACAGTGCAATGGAGTATATCTTGAAAAATAACTTCAGTAAAATGGAAATGACACTCACGTCCCACAGAGAAGTAGTGTCCACCATAAAATCTCTAAAATCTAAGTATTCTAATGAATATGATAACATATCAACGAAGCTAATCAAAGAGTGCTCATGCGAGTTGAGTTCTATTTTAAGTTATTTGCATAATCAATCTCTTACTAGCGGAACATTTCCAGACTGGCTAAAGTATCCTGATGTGAAGTCTCTTTCGAAGGAGGGGGATAAAGAGATACCATCAAACTATCGACCAATTTCACTTTTGCTGGTTTTCTCAAAAATATTTGAAAACGTTGTGTTCAAGCATCTCCTTAAGCATCTGATTGCAAATATTATATTGTCCATGTCACAGTTTGGGTTCCTTAAGGGTTCTGACATAGAGAAAGCTATTTACACTTACAGTGAGAATGTACTTAATAATTTAGCGGCTACTGGCATTTTCTGTGACCTGTCAAAAGTGTTTGACTGTGTGAACCACACCATTCTAAGTAAATTAGAATATTACAGTGTCACTGGCAGTGCTGCGAAATGGTTTGCGTCTTATCTAATTAATGTGAAACAAAGGGTGTCATTGCGAAATACCTGTGCTGTAAACAGTCAGTCTTCATCTGATTGGGAATTAATTACATGTGGTGTTCCTCAAGGTTCCATTTTGGGTCCATTGTTTTTTTTCTTGTGTACATTAATGACCTATCATCTGTTACAGTGCCAGATGCTAAGTTTGTTTGGTTTGCAGATGATATAAACGTTGCAATAAGTAGCAAATCAAGTACAAATTTAGAAACAGCTTTTAATCAAATTTTCACTGATGTTAATAAATGGTTTAAAGTTAATTCACTGTCATTAAACTTTGAAAAGACCCACGAATGCAGTTCAGAACCTGTAAGAGATTTCCTTTCAGCATGTGTGTAGCATATGAAGACATGCAGATTGAAGAGGTTGACAGTGTTAAATTTCTGGGTTTACAACTCGATAATAAATTCAATTGGGAAGGGCATACCATAGAATTGCTTAAGCACCTACGCAAGTCTGTATTTGCAGTGAGAATGATGTCAGACATAGGAGGTATAAATCTTAAGAAAAAAATTGCATACTTTGCTTACTTTCATTCTATTATGTCATACGGGATCATATTCAGGGTTAACTCATCAAACCGCGCAAAAGTTTTTAGTGTGCAAAAGCGTGTAATAAGAATCATTGGTGGTGTAACCAGATCATCATGTAGAATCGTGTTCAAGGAACTTTCTGTTCTAATCACTACTTCTTCTCAGTATATTTATTCCTTATTGAAATTTGCTGCAAGTAATATATCTCTATTTCCAACCAGGAACCATTAAAAACTTGGTTTCAGACATGTTTTAAAGAGAGTTTGAAAGACTTTTTGATAGGCAACTCCTTCTACTCTGTAGATGAATATCTTAACAGAGACTGTTAGGTCAGCTTGAATAAAAATGTCTGTTAGACCAGTTTTGACAGCACTTGGTCACAAAGTCAAGATTAGGCATTTTGTGCACGATAAATTTATTAATAGTGCATAAAAATGATTCATTCTGACAGTGTATTTATTTTTTAAATATTAGCAGTCCCAGTTTAATGTAATATATTCATGTATTGTGACAATGTTGTGACAAGTGATCAGGGTAGTGAGTGTGTTGTGACTCGCCGATCTTTCAAAGGAGCCAATTGCGACAACAACCGATACATTTGAGGTGAAATCCAGGAAAGGAACAGAGACTTACATGTTTGTTCATCCGTGATGTGAAATGCCAAGAAGTGCTGTTGAAGACGTTTTTTGTAATCAGACCAGTCTTCCGCTGTCTCGTCATGAGGAGGAAAAGGAGGTATAGACAACAACGAGAGACGCCCCGCGTTCGATGCCGCGACGAAATCGCAAATTCCCAATGTGAGAAGCGTTTGCTGTTCAATGAGACCTTGCAATAGTTGCTCTAAAGTAGCCATGGAAACCTGTGGGTCAATGATGAAAAGAAAAAATCCCATCCTCATCGCCAATTGTTATAACGTCAAGTTGAATGCATATATTTCAAAGACGACACAATACATGTAAGTCACAGAGCAAGTAGACAAAGTAAGACATGTACACACGGTAACAGTCAAATCAGCACTGAGTCCAAGTCTAGCGGCCGCTGGCTGGCTGGCCGCTTAGGTGGCGCGGCTGCTGCAGTTGGAATGATGAGATAAGCTTGAAATTCTCTAAGGCTATAGATACAGCAATAAGGAATAGCTCAGTAGGCAGTACAGTTGAAGAGGAATGGACATCTCTAAAAAGGGCCATCACAGAAGTTGGGAAGGAAAACGTAGGTATAAAGAAAATAATTGTGAATAAACCATGGGTAAAAATACAAGTCACTGAGGAATGAAATGAATAGGAAGTGCAGGGAAGCTAAGACAAAATGGCTGCAGGAAAAATGTGAAGACACCAAAAAAGAAATGATTGTCAGAAGGACAGACTCAGCATACAGGAAAGTCGAAACAATCTTTGGTGACGATAAAAGCAAGGGTGATGACATTAAAAGTTCAATGGGAATTCCACTGTTAAATGCAGAGGAGAGGGCAGATAGGTGGAAAGAATACATTGAGAGCCTCTATGAGGGTGAAGATTTGTCTGATGTGATAGAAGATGAAACAGGAGTTGATTTAGAAGAGATAGGGGATCCAGTATTAGAATCAGAATTTAAAAGAGCTTTGGATAACTTAAAATCAAATAAGGCAGAAGGGATAGATAACATTCCATCAGAATTTCTAAAATCATTGAGGGAAGTGGCCACAAAACGACCATTCACATTTGGTGTGTAGAATGTATGAGTCTGGTGACATACCATCTGACTTTTGGAAAAGCATCATCCACACAATTCCGAAGATGGCAAGAACTGACAAGTTCAAGAATTATCGCACAATCAGATTAACAGCTCATGCATCCAAGCTGCTTACAAGAATAATATACAGAAGACTGGAAAAGAAAATTGAGTATGCACTGCACGACAATCAGTTTGGTTTTAGGAAAGGTAAAGGCATGAGAGAGAGAATTCTGACATTGCGGTTAATAATGGAAGCAAGACTAAAGAAACATCAAGACACGTTAATAGGATTTATTGACCTGGCAAAAATGTTCGACAATGTAAAATGGTGCAAGATGTTTGAAATTCTGAAAAAAGTAGGGGTAAGCTATAGGTTGGTGGTCACGAAGTAGGTGAAGTTAAGAAATTCTGCTACCTAGGCAGTAAAATAACCAATGATTGACGGAGTAAGCAGGACATCAGAAGCAGACTAGCAATGGAAAAAAGGGAATTTCTGGCCAAGAGAAATTTACTAATAACAAATATTGGCCTTAATTTGTGGAAGAAATTTCTGAGAACATGCGTCTGGAGTACAGCATTGTATGGTAGTGAAACATGGACTGTGGGAAAACTGGAACAGAAGAGAATTGAAGCATTTGAGATGTGGTGCTACAGACAAATGTTGAAAATTAAATGGACTGATAAAGTACAGAATGAGGAGGTTCTGCGCAGAATCAAAGAGGAAAGGAATGTGTGGAAAACACTGATGAGGAGGGACAGGATGATAGGACATCTGTTAAGACATGAGGGAATTACTTCCATGGCACTAGAGTGAACTGTAGAGGGCAAAAACTGTAGGGGAAGACAGAGGTTGGAATTCATCCAGCGAAGATGAAGATGGTATCTATTCTTTCGGACATGTGCGTAGATAAGGCTTACTGGCCAATGATCTTCTTCAGTGCGGATGCACTCCCATCACCAGAACTCTTCCAGGAATCGGTATGTTGACTGCCAGGAGTAATAAGTCTAGTGAGCAGGGGAACTACAAATGTAGTGTGTGGATAGTAATTTGGAAGTGTGTGTCTCATGCAGAGCATGCCAGAGATAAGTCCCTGCTGTTGCAATATCCTCTGTATCCTCGATGGCTCAGTCGGACAGAGCTTCTACCATGTAAGCACGAGATCCTGGGTTCGAGTACCTGTCATGCACACATTTTCAACTGTCCCTGTTGATATTTATTGACGCCTGTAAGCAGCTAAAGGTCTGGATTTCTTTGTAATTTCATTCTTTGAGAGCTGCAAGTTCACCAATGGTATCTGTTCTTTCGAACATGTGTGAAAGAACAGATACCATCTTCATATAGGTAAGGCTTACCTGCCAATGACCTTCAGTGTGGAGTATCCTCTGTGTCCTCGGTGGCTCAGTCGGATAGAGCATCTATCATGTAAGCAGGAGATCCCAGCTTTGAGTCCCGGTCGGGGCACACATTTTCAACTGTCCCTGTTGATATTTATCAACGCCTGCAAGCAGCTTAAGTTCTGGATTTCATTGTAATTTCATTCTTTGAGAGCTGCAAGATTACCAATGGTATCTGTTCTCTCAGACATGTCGGAAAGAACAGATACCATCTTCAAACTTGTAAGTTGAGTTGCTTACCATTACTAGCCAGATCAAGGTACAGACAGAGGAACCAAGGAATTGGATAACTAAGATAATGATTGAATAGACCAGGTGGAAGTTTAAATTAAGAAGAGATAATATAAGTAGTAATTGTAGCCAACACCTTAAATAATGTATGTACATGTGTTAAAGGCTGTGTGTATAATGGTTATACAAACTGGAAATTAGGGATGACTTACCTTGAAATTGGTGTAGTCAAACTTAAGGATAAGACTGCAGTGATGCTACATAGGGCTGGTATGGTAGATCTAAACAGACACTCCTGAATTGGCATGAGTATTTGACAGCCAGAAGGGCATGGAGGCAGAGCTGGACTGGGGGTGGGACCCTATGAGCCACATTGACTTGTGGAGTATGCTCCAGCCGCATGGTAAGGAAGACCCAGATTTCCAGCCATTGGTGTGAAACATGAATAGGCTGGATTGATTATACAGAATAAAACAGCAAATAACACTAAATCCAATGAAGCCTGAACACAACTACTGACAGAAAAGGCAGTACCGCAAAGACAAAATTAAGATGAGTGAGTGAGTGAAATATGTGCCTTTGATATGAATTATAGTTTTTAATTTATTTCATGTGAATGTTTTTGCATTAAGTGAATATCAAAAAATTAAGTGTCCACAGGTAGGTCTCATTGAGTATTAGCA
The DNA here is from genome assembly GCF_023897955.1 of Schistocerca gregaria. NCBI lineage: Eukaryota > Metazoa > Arthropoda > Insecta > Orthoptera > Acrididae > Schistocerca > Schistocerca gregaria. The sequence continues at coordinate 561,620,259 of NC_064923.1, forward strand.
GATAGTAAACGGCACAACATTATCTATTTTGAATTACAGACCACAATGTATAGTCCAGCATAAAAGCCTCAGTTTTCACATTAATAAAATATAAAACATTGAAAGCAGCAGCAGTATTGCTAAGTAGACATATTTAGGTATGTATGGGTGTACGTAGTTTTAATTGTTTCTAATTATTAGTAACAGAACAACACAAAGTAGTATATGCCTGGACAAAATCATTATTTATGCACAAACTATTCTTGATTCAATACTCACATTAGCATCCCAGTTGCAACAAATTTCTGTTTTTCAAATTTTATCCCAGCTGTTCTCCCGTATTCATTTTAAAATTATGCAGCCTTTTCAGATGAGCAAATTTTCTTAATTCCTCATGCCGAAACCTCCTTACTGTGAATCTTCTTTTCCTACATTCTGGTTCATTCAGAACTACATTATAAAACCCGATTTGTTTAGGCTGCTTCCAGTCTCTGTTCACAAACATTTCCCCAAACATGATATGGGAAAAAATTTGATCTGCACTTATATTTTTACAGGTCTGATCAGAACCCTTCATCAATTCTTCCATGAACGTAATTTTCTGCTCCTCATTTATACCTTGTACAAAACAATTCATGCATGCTCCATGAAGATTTACTGCATGGCATTTGCTTACACTTGTGAAAGTTTTACCACTAGGTGTCTGCATCACAGGCCACCCTACATTTACAGACATACTGCATAACTGTAAATTACATAGTTCACTGTTTATCTGGTTAACTTCCTTATTAATAGCAACAAACTTTACATCATTAGTATTCAATCTACCATTCACAGTTTCTCCCACAAAAGCATCTTTATCTGCAGTTATATTCTGTTCATTGAAAACATCACTGACAGAAACATCTGATATGGGAACCTCTGCCTCCTCATAATTAATAAAAAAATATTTTGCAGAAAGGCAGATAATGATGGATAAGGATTTTATATTGGGGGTCTCTTATGTAGTCTAGCAGGCATAGTAACAAAACTAAATATGGACAACACTATTGCACACTGGTGGCCATTCTTCCTTTCACAAAAAATTGTAAATCTTAGTATTTACACAATTCACCGATGGTGTATGCACATATGAAGTTACACTTACAACTAAACACATCCCCTGGATGCTTCACTATTTCCGTCAGGCTGCATATTTTGTAAAACAAGCTTGAAAAGGAAGTATGATCATCTTAAGGGATGAATGTCAACAGTTCACGAAAATATTGGAAACAATTTATCAATGAAAAATTGTTTGCTTGCTCATATAAGGTGGGTTCAGCTATGAGGTATGGTGCAACAGTTACATTTAACTTTGCAGCCAAAACAAGTTGTTTTTGTGTGAATTGGCATCAACATCTCACTTCCTCAGTGATCAATGTGACTTGCAAAAGTCATGTTTCAGTCCAAAGTTATGAGCATTGTTACACCACAGAGCAAGCATGAAAAGTGACTGTGCGAATTTCCTTCATGGCCAGCCACAGCAGCATGCTGTTAGTGGCATAAAATTTAATTTTTTCTTGAACCACAATTAGTTTTGGCCCCCAAGGCCATTGTCTATTGGTATATGTCAGCAAACCTATGGGATGACTGTGTCCTCTCCACTCACATGATATATACCAGTACACAATTGCCTTGGTTTCCAAAACCAGTCATGGTTTAAGATAAAAAGAAAACAGCAACTTTTGGTACTGATATTTTCTTCAAAACCATTGCTACAGTTGCAGAATCTACACAAAGATGCTCCATATGCTGGATAAGAAATAAAATTTATTAGTAATGAGAAAGAACCATGAAAGATGGTGTTGTGGGATAAAGTAATGGGACATGCAAGTAAAAGTCGATGATGTGCAAATTATGGCAGGAGGGACACCATGATTAGCAGAGTGGGATTCAAGCACCAACATCAGACAAGAAGAAGGAGAAGAAGAAGAACAAAAAGAAGGAAGTGCATAAAATTTATGTCCCACTGTCCACTGACAATAAGGATAAGCTTCACAGCACTTGTCACCCAGAGCTGGACTTCAAGGATTGTAAGGAAATTGAGAAAAATTGTTTGCCTATGGGATTTGGTTTCAAAAGGTGCCAGAATAAGTGAATCATCATGTACAAAACAGGTGACATAGGCTCAAAAAAAGATGCACCACATAAATCTTTTACAAATAAAATGAAGCATCAGGATCAAAACCAGTAGTTTATTAAAATGAAATGTGAATTACACTGTGAGTAAATGTTGCCAAATTGCACGAGTGCGGTACAGTACACTCGCCAGTTAATCGTCAATTGTTGTTCTATGCAAGGCATTCACATATAGGCATGTGACAGCATTCTACAAGTGAGAATACTCAAGTGTGAGCTTTCACTATCTCCCCTCCCTGCTTCTCAGGCATAAACATGACATTGATGCCACCTGTAATTATTTATTTTGCTCTGCAAAGATAAAATTGTATATTACTGCAACCACATTTCTACAGCCATCATTGCTGCTATTTTAGATGTTCATTTTTCAAAATAAGAGAGGCGCAAATTGCCTCCTATCTTCTGTCTGTTTCTTACTGCACTTCAGAGTGTAAACATCTCTTGTATTTGTTCATAAATACTTTACAAATAATAACTGGGAGTTCTGATTTAGTCAATGTCTCATTTATCAATATGATTTTACTACCTTTCAAATGATATAGAGTTTGTTGCATTTCAGTATCACTTACATAGGAAGTGAGATTAGTTTGGTGACATGTCAATTTGTGTTCCATCCACTTATAATTATGTGCAGATTTGCATGATACAGAAAACATTGAAACTTGCTGTCTAACTTTGTTCAACGAAGTCCAGTTTACAGCTTTTAATGTGAAGCAATTACTTTTCTTTCATTGGATTTCATACAAACAAGGCCCTCCATCAGCAAACACATCTACTTGGTAACAACAATGTGTGCTCTAATGACCAACTCAATTAATTTACGTTATCATCCATAGTAGATGTAATACTACATTGACATTATCACTTTTAATTATGCTTTTCATACTTTGTTCGTGCAGTGGTCATTGTGAAGTGTCCTTATTTCGAAACAATTAGGTTTCAAATGAATGCTACGTCAGTATTTCAGTCTAAATTCTAAACTACTTTCCAAACATAACGGGATGAATCACACTGGCTGTACTGTGGAAGGACAACATAAATTCTATATATATGAATTGTATAAAACAAAGTTTGCCGTGTCATGTTATTGTAGTCATTATTTATTCTTTTTCATGCAAGCAATGCATGGAATACAATGCCAAATAATAAAATGAACCAATTAAGAATAATTTAAAAAATCACCATTGTGTAAAATAAAGTAGAAGACTGGCTACTTGAATAATAATTGAAAATTCAATGTTTACGCAATGCTGAAAAATAACAGGTTAAGGATGGCTACGTAAACTTTTTCCCCCTTTGCTTGAGCTCAGTGTTCCTTTTCTACTGTCAACACAAATGTCTACCACGCATAAGGAAATAGCAACTTTGCATAATGATGTGTTCACAGAGATACATAATGAAATAACAACTACATATGATGAGTTACATAAGGAGATTTCTTCCAAGATAACAAATTTGGCCACTACTGTCTCAAATTTAACTTTACAATATAATGATACAAAAAATTTTATAACAAATTTATCTTTAGACTGTGGCACATGATTTACTAAAGTCACTGCATTGAAATATGTGTGTAAGGGGCTACCTGACACCCTGAGAAACTGTTTGCCGAACAACTACAGTTCAGTGAGACTGTGTATATAGCACAGGTGTGCCATCTAATCCTATACTGTATGGGTGTGGGGTCAGCACCACTGTTGTCATCTGTCCTGTTAGATGAAATTCGACAGTCAATTTCAAATGTTTACGTCAGACAAGAAAAGTCCACACATTCACTTCATCACAAGCTTCATACAAGGGGAGGTTGGCCTTTGTGCTACAAAGAGTTGCCAATATTACGAACAATTTGAGTGAGCATTTGCACCAAAGTATTGGTCTCAGTGTGGCTCAGAAAAGACTCTGAAAGGAGGTCTTTAAACAAGAGCATTTCAGTATATCCCCTGCAAGTATGTCAAAAAATACAATAAAACAAGATACTGGGAAGAGCCATATCTCATCGGGATGTTCTCAGAATATTAAAGGTAAAGCTGCTACCTGACCTTTGAGAGAAATAATGTATGTATCAGAGAATAATCTTGAAAACTTTTATGTCTGTACTCCATTCTGGACCTCATACAATAAGTTGCTAGATTGAGCAGGAGTAACAATAACCTTACCAGCACTACCGCCCGCAGTGTGCACCAATTGGAATAATGGCGGGACAAGAGAGCATCGGGTGAGTTACATTACACAGCTGGGACTGCTTCTTGCATGCAATGCAGAACATGCACGTCATGGTCAGAGGAATTTGCATAAAAAGAAAAGGAATGACAAGTAGTATCATCCCAGATGTTATGGCAAAAGTAAAAGACACTGACAAAATCATTATACACATTATGACAACATGTGGAACTATTGTGGGGGTAGCTACTGCTCTGAAATCACAAAATGTCAAGATGCAGGCTCAGGTGGATGTGAAAATAGGAAATGTAGTAATAAAATGCATATTGCTAATTATGAGCAAATTCGTGGCTGAATGCATTTTAGACATTGATTTCTTATGAGAGAAGTACACAATGTTATTTGAACACTGACAGCCGGAAGATCATTGTCGATTTGATTAAATCCACAACTGGAGCATACTAAGTACTGCCAGGCTCTATGAGTAAAATTGCTTAAGACCAAAACACAAAGCACCAGAAGTACACCTACACACTGTAGTCAGGTTCAAGAGACTAAGAAATTGGTGAAAGATAAGATTGCAGAATCCATTGTCACTGATGCACTAAAACAAGCAGAATTGGGAAATTAGTTATTGAAGTACATACACATCTTTGCAAAGTAAGCCTGGTGTCATCAGTACATATCAGTGTAATATGGAGTTCTTACCCCATAAGATCTATTGTCACAACTCATATTCTATCCTTTGGACCAAGAGAGTAGCCATCACAAATGAAATCAAACAAATGCTTGTGTGAAAAATAATTGAATCTTCCATGTCACCCTACTGTATCCCCTGGCTTTGGCAGTCAGACACAGTGGTTATGTGCGTCCAAGTTGTGTTTGCATGAATGTATGTGTGTGTGTGATTCAGAAGAAGGTCTTTTGGCCAAAAGCTTACTTGTTCACAGTTTTTTTGTTGTGCCTGTCTGCGAATTAACATCTCCATTATATGGCAAGTACCAGTCTATCCTTCTCATAATATTGTCATTGTTGTAGTCCTCTTTTAGCTGTAGTGAAATCTGATGGGAGTATTTGTTTGATTTTGGATGCGAGAACAATTATCATGATTATTGTTATGGTAATAATCCAATTTTGTGTACTACCATTTAGTCTAAACGTGAGCTCAGGCATGTTTAAAACTGTACCAGGTACTGTATGAACCTCCATGCACCATGTGGTGTTTTGAAGAGTGTGTATGTAGATATAGATGTAGAACTGCTGGACAAGGTTGCGTTATACATAGACAATATATGAACAGCCACTTACATCTGACAAGAACATGTGGATTTGCTGGAAAAGACACTCCACAAGTGTTCTGAATCAAGGGTAACAGCAAACTTGTTGCTTCACCTGCACTTAGTAAACTGATTTTTGTTTCTTCAAGAATACAATGAGGTCATTCACATTTCAGGTATAAATAATCTAATCACAGGTGCTCTATCATAACCCCCAAGGGGCCTGCTAGAATACATGGAGCTTATTGAGCAATCTAATGATTACTGTGTTCAACTCATGAAAGATGGCAACTATAGTCAGTATTACTTAGATATGTGCAACCATGTGGCAGATCTACATAATGCTGACCCATGATGATACGAAGTTAAAACACTGCTTACACTAAATTAAAACATTACCAAATGTGGAATGATTTTCTATTTAGTAGATGTGATCCATGATCTGATATACGGTGAAACTTCCTGTCAGATTAAAACTGTGTGCTGGACCGAGACTTGAATTTGGGACCTTTGCCTCTCGCACGCAAGTGCTCTACCATTTGAGCTACCCAAGCACGACTCACGCCCCGTCCTCACAGCTTTACTTCTACCAGTACCTTGTCTCCTAATTTCTAAACATTACAGAAGCTCTCCTGCGAACCTTGCAGAACTAGCACTCGTGAAAGAAAGGATATTGCAGAGACATGGCTTAGCTGCAGAGTGAAAATCACATTCTGGAAACATTCCCTAGGCTGTGTCTAAGCCATGTCTCCATAATATCCTTTCTTTCAGGAGTGCTAGTTCTGCAAGGTTTGCAGGAGAGCTTCTGTAAAGTTTGGAAGGTAGGAGACGAGGTAGTGGTAGAAGTATAGCTTTGAGGATGGGGCGTGAGTCGTGCTTGGGTAGCTCAGATGGTAGAGCACTTGCCTGTGAAAGGCAAAGGTTCCGAGTTTGAGTCTCGGTCCGGCACACAGTTTTAATCTGCCAGAAAGTTTCGTATCAGCACACACTCTGCTGCAGGGTGAAAATCTCATTCTGATATACGGTGTGTCTGCATTCCCACAACATGTGAGAATGCATTAATCTGGTGTACACACATAATGTGTGGGTCATTATGGTGCATCCAAGTATATGAATAAAATAAGCTAATACTGCGACTTCCCAAACATGGGAAGACGAATATGGAAACTCTTAAAAATGTGCCTTATATGCCAAAAGGTAAAGCCTACGAGCAAATGTTGTCATACAGCTACAGCCAGAAGTACCAATGGAATCACTGGAAATTGTTGCAATTGACTTCACAGAAACCTTACCCTCAGCTAGAGCTGGAGTTAAGTATGTTGAAGCACAATATATTCATCAAGAACATTAAATCGTATGCTACAAAGTCTACTGCAACAAGTACCATCATAAAAAAATAGTAAATAGTTGTATCCCAACAGTTGGCAAGACTGCTGCCTCACTGTCAAATAATTCTTCCAGCTTTACCTGTCACAAATGGAAAATATTTTTACAAGAAAATAAGATTAAACCAATACTAATATCAGACTTCTGTCCTGAACAATATCTGGGTGAATGTACATTTTGAAAATTCAACTTATGCACATAGCAATCAAGCAAAGTGGATAGAGTACTTAGAACTGTTTGAGCAGGTAATAAATAATCTCATACAATACACAAATTACAACATCTGAACGCATCAAGTAGAGTGAAGGAGAAAAATGAGTGGATAAATCCTCTTCCCAACAGAAACACTTGTTCCTAGGATGAAAAGGTAAGAATAATTTTAGTCCCACTCACTGAACAAGCATGCATATTGTGACAGGAAATTATTACAGATTCAGGAATATCAGGTAGGAGAATATATTCAACTGAAAACTGACCCAAAGTATTCACTTCTTCAAAAGAGAAATTGTAAATGGCAACTTTTGTAAACAGGTCCATACAAGATTGTAAGGACATTACATGATGGGAGTTATCTTTTGGTGTACCCTAAAACTGGTAAGATTAAGGGGTTGTATGACACCATGACCTGACGAAAAATTTGCACAAATAAATGAACTTATTTATGTATCTTGTATTTAGTGTACTGCGATTAATAAGTATAATTTATAACTTGAATAGCTAGAGCTGACCATGAAAGAATTGGTGCTGTATGGCACAATGGAAAATGCCACTTATATGTGTGCCTTTCTAAATTTCCATATTTTATGTTAGTATAAAGTAGCTTTAGAAAATGATTGAGATATCGCAGTCTGCACAACTTTGTAAATATTAGTCTCCAGTAAAACAAGCAGGTCTTGTATGAGTATAGTTTCCTAGCTTCTCACAATTTTAAATGTTTCTTTTGTTCAGCTTTGAGCCTTTGATTTCCTTTTGTGTTTCTTTGCTATTCTGTGTCTCGTGTGTTAATTTGATCTGATACTCTGTGTGATGGTTTGATTTTTTATTCTACACACACTTTGTCATTCTAACCTGTCCATTATGTAGTCCTAATATAAGGCAAGAATGCTTGGTAGTCAGGTCAGAATCCAAATAAACTGAGAATAATTGTAAACCCGTTCTGTTGTAATGTATGACAATGATCCTTATGCTACAAGATGGGCAAATTGCCTTGTAAATATATTAATTAGATATAATAAGACACGACTACTTGGATTCCATGGGGCAACAACAGCATGGACAGTAAAATGTTAAATTACTAGACTATGATTCGTATAAAACAGGACATTTGCAATAGTGAATATGTAATAAAGACTTCAAAGACAATGGTGGCTCAGTCAAACTATTACTGTTTTTGGGCATGATGGTGGACTGCAAAACTTGCAACAGAGTAAAGACTTACCAGTGACGTAGTCAGCAATGGATCGTCTACTGATGGTGTGACACAGATTATTGACGGTGTTATTTGAGAATGGTGTGCAATACCTGCACTCTCTCTCTCTCTCTCTCTCTCTCTCTCTCTCTCTCTCTCTCTCTCTCTCTCTTACACACACACACACACACACACACACACACACACACACACACACAGGGGGAATACACTGTTTACACTGTTACGATGTGCAGGGCTGGCTTTGGAGCACTTCTAACTGCTTCTTGCTGGGAGGTCCCTCCTCATTGGCAGTAAGAATGCTTAGTACACTGCCACTATTAAATTGAAATATACATCTGTATATTGAGCAAGCAGTGGAGGAAACAAAAGAAAAATTTGGAGTAGGTATTAAAATCCACGGAGAAGAAATAAAAACTTTGAGGTTCGCCATTGACATTGAAATTCTGTCAGAGACAGCAAAGGACTTGGAAGAGCAGTTGAACGGAATTGATAGTGTCTTGAAACGAGGATATAAGATGAACATCAACAAAAGGAAAACGAGGATAATGGAATAGAGAGGATATAAAATGTAGACTGGCAATGACAAGGAAAGCGTTTCTGAGGAAGAGAAATTTGTTAACATCGAGTGTAGATTTAAGTGTCAGGAAGTCGTTTATGAAAGTATTTGTATGGAGTGTAGCCATGTATGGAAGTGAAACATGGACTATAAATAGTTTGGACAAGAAGAGAATAGAAGCTTTTGAAATGTGGTGCTACAGAAGAATGTTGAAGATTAGATGGGTAAATCACATAACTAATGAGGAGTTATTGAATAGGATTGGGGAGAAGAGAAGTTTGTGGCACAACTTGACTAGAAGAAGGGATCAGTTGGTAGGACATGTTCTGAGGCATCAAGGGATCACCAATTTAGTATTGGAGGGCAGCGTGGATGGTAAAAATCGTTGAGGGAGACCAAGAGATGAATACACTAAGCACATTCAGAAGCATGTAGGTTGCAGTAGTTACTGTGAGATGAAGGAGCTTGCACAGGATAGAGTACCATGGAGAGCTGCATCAAACCAGTCTCAGGACTGAAGCCCACAACAAAAACACATTGGGATGTTCTATTGATCTGGTTGAATTATATTTTCCTGGAGACGTGTGAGTCTCAATCTTATTGAAAATACTGGGATGCATTACACACCCTGCCTAGTCTTCAATTCACTTTTCCAAGTAATATGTACAAGCCACGGAAAATTTCCATCTCTATAACTTCTTTGACTTCCTCATTAACTTACAACATTTTTAACAGTGAAAGAAACATAAGTCCACTGGAAAGGACGGAAGTATGTCTTATTGTGTAAATAACAGAGGAAAGTTCTATGATACTTATTTTAAGAGCTATGAACCCTTGTTCATGCCCAATAACATGGAACACATCTGTTCTACTGAGCAAGTATTCATTGCTCTTAAGTTACGGATTTTACAGCCCGTCTATATCAGACTTTTTTACTTTGAATTAGCATTTAAGTAATATCCCTGAATACTGACCATTCCTCCCGGGTCACTTATATAACGCTAAGACAATCTCTTCAAAATTATTAAGATCCTTGGGAGAAACAACCATGATTTACGCAAAATATATGTGACTGGCGAAATACCTTCAGACTTCAACAAGAATGTAATAATTCTAATTTCACAGAAGGCAGGAACTGAATGTGGCAATATTACTACACGACCAACAGTAGCATGTCATTGTTGCAAAGTACTGACATGAATTATTTACAGAAGAATGGAATGACTGGCTGAAGTCAACCTCAAGGAATATCATTTTGGATTTTAGAAAGATGTAGGACTAACTGAGGCAAAACCGCCCCTACAACTTATTCTAGAAGATTGAGTGAAGAAAGGCAAACCAAAATTTACAGTATTTATAGATTTAGTGAAAGCTTTTGACGGTGTTAACTGGAATATACTCTTTGAAATTCTAAAGACAGGAAGGGTCAGAAACAAAAGAGCAACAGGTTATCCACAACTTGCACAGAACCAGACTGCAGCTGAATCAAAGGAGATGAATAGAAATCAGCAGTAGACAAGAGAATGATAAATGGCTGCATTTTACCTTCCATCTTTACAATCTCTATATACTGCTGATCAATAAATAAAATAAGCTAAGAAGTGATTTGGAAAAGGAAATAAAGTACAGTAAAGAGAAATAAAACTTTTGAGGTTTGCAGATGACACTATAATTCTGTCATAGATGACTAAGGATTTGGGAAAGCCACTGTACGACATGTACTGCCTTGAAACGAACTACAGTACTGGAATGTAGCTGAATTAAAACAGGCAATGCTGAGGGAATTCAATTAAAAAATGCAATGATAGCACAACTGATGATAGCAAAAGTAGAAAGAATATAAAGTGCAATTTGCCAACAGCAAGAAATGTGTTTCAGAAAAAGATAAATATTTTGACAGATAATATACATTTAAATATTGACAACTCTTTTCTAAAAGTATTTGTCTGGAGTCTAGACTAGCACAGAAGTGAAACATGGATGATAAACAGTTCAGACAACAAGGTAAGGGGTTTTGAAATATGGTGCTACATAAGAACTCTGAAGATTAGATGTGTATATCAGAAAACTAATTTACGGCACTGAATCAAATTCAGGAGACAAGTGTGTTACGGCACAACTTGACTATAAGAAGGCATCAAGGAACGGTCAATTTCATAATGGCTTGACCATAGTGAGCAGTTTAAATACATGTTGACTGCAATATTTATGCACATATGAGGAGGCTTGCACAGGAAGGACTAACATGGAAAGCAGCATGAAATAAAGGCTTAGGACTGAAGACGACAACACATAACCAAGCTTTTAGTGAAGAATTTATAATGAAAAGGAATGTGAAAATGTTTTAGTAAAATGTGGATAAACAGACTTAAAAGCACAAAATTTACATATCATAGTTTGTTACAAAGTTCAGTACCAAAATTTTTAACCCTTTTGTTGCTACTAGAGCTAAGCATCTTGCCTGCCCTGCCAGCAAAAGGGGATGAACCTATGGTGTGCCTTGCCAGCAGGCAGCTGACTCAACCAATAACAGCTGCAGGCACGGCCACTGTAGGCTAACCACACTTTCCAGCTCACATACAACTACTCTTCGGTAATAGCCTTTATAATATCAGTATCATATTGTTCGGTTACAGTGATTGTGATTTCTTATAACCATATATGAGGAACTCAAACTAATCCAAACCTTCAGTTATAAGTTTATTCTGGGCTGTTTTAACAATTCTGTAACTTGAGATTTCAACTACCAATATATGTACCTATAACTTATTAAAATCTTTTAAAACACTGGAAAAATACATTTCAAGATATATATATAGTTTTAACATGAAACGTTTCTAGCGAAGACACTCAAAATTTGACCTGTCTTTTCTCTCGTGCAGCAGTGAGTGTTACTGAGAAACTGCACTGTTTGTCTTTTACAACACCTGGTGTAGCAGGTCTTTAGGGTAATTCATGCCTTTTCATGTTGTATATATATGCTTGTATCACACGTACTTTGTAGATTAGGAAATCAAATTACTTTTTCTAGTCATGCGTGCCATTTTCTGTTCTGCACAGCAACAAGTGTTGCTGAGAAGCTGCACGTATCTGCTGCACTGTTCTCCTTTTGCAACACCTTATACGTCAGTTGGTAAGGATAAGTCACACCCTTGAGATTACAGTGGACCTTCTGTTTTACGTTTTCGTGCACTCCAGACTCAAAAAACGCAACACTAAGGAAAATGCATAACTGAGGAAAATGTTAAAACCTCCAAAATATAAGCAAAGACATATGTAATTGGCATATATGACTAAAATCATAATCCTCTCCTATACATTTTATAAAATCACTACAAGTGAAGAAAATTAAATATGCAATACAATATTTATACAATAATTTATTGTAATGAATTTCATTAGTTCTTAAAAAATCAAAGATGTGTAACGCTAGTAAACACTCGTAAAAAAATTGAAATTGGTATCTGTGAACAAGGTAATCGAGCTATTTTCCAATATGCTATGACAACAAATTATGCATAAAAACACACATTTTTGAGAGATCTTTCCTCTGCGGTCACCCAGAAAAAAGCAAAAATTGGTGAACTTGGTGAATTACAGTGAAAACACAGCAGCTAAGGGGTTAAACCATGGGCATAAATGCAGACATTTGCTTAATGACAAACTTTGTCGTGATTGCTGTTATTGTTGAATGCTTTTCTTATGAGCTGTGCTTCATATCCTTTGCCCTATTAAAGTGTTAGTTTAGTCTCAAAGAGAGAGATAGATGTGAAAAAAATATTTTACTTCCCCCAGTTGACATTACAAGCTTATTAGAAGTTGGCACATTGGATTTCTGGACACTACATAAAATGTAAACTTGGAAGAAAGCTTAAAAGCTATAGTTTTGCTTCATGCCTTCTATCACTGTCAATTTTTATGACCTGCAGTGTGTGGAGCAAGTATATACATGAGTAGTGTATGTAGTGATTGCAAACTGGGTTGTGTCAGATTTGAACACAAAAGTCTTTAAAATGTGGTATTGCGGAACCCTTGATCTATTTCTATGTCACATTCCCGCCATAGCACGCGATCTGCGTGAAAAGTATTCTTTTTTTTTTTCTTTTTTTTTTTTTTTTCCAGCACTTCACAAAATGCTTTCACCCCTACCTGCACTCACATCATCGAAAGGTCACGACCTCTCCCCACATCCAGCTGGCAAGCTTATTTTACATGTGTTATTGTGTATGGTGTGGTGGGTGCACTGGCTGTTGGGTGATGCAACACGTTGTTAGCCAATAAGAGCTCACTTACCAGAAATGGGCAATGTTTCCTTGACTCTGACCGAGCAAGTTCTTCAAGACTCACTTTTTTATTTTTTAATGGCTGATGATTGATATTGTTCCTGAATATAGCATAACGGTAATACATGCAAAAAGACGAGACTGTGTTGTTGGTGGAACAAGAAAAGGTAGCTGCTAGGCTCCTTGGTCATGTATTGGCCCGATCTGGAACACTTCGCATTAACTGTCCTGTCCTTCCATTACTGCTGCAATCTAACAGTAGTTTTATGATAATTGTGCAGTGAAACTAAACATTGCAAGTTGTGTTGGCAACAATGATCATGGATTCAGCATTTCCTCTCTCATGTGTTCCCTCTGTGCAATGGTCTAAAATATTCCTGTATATCCACCACCAACTGTGATGCAAACCTTTTGTCTTTTGTGCCACTTATAACTCGTTCAGTCACATTAAATGTCAACTGGAAGAAAATAGGACAAAGCCAAGTGAGAAATCAAGGAAGAATGTAGAATCGAGGTAAATCTTACTAGGACTAAACATAAAATTGGGGAATTATAAGTATTCATCTTATGGGTTTTTCACAGGGGCTATGAATTTATGACATAGAATCACTAAAAATGTAAAATCGAAATTCGACTGTATATATGCTTGTGTCATTTGTCTTAGGAAATCAAGTTGTATTAGATCAACAGACAAGCAGAAAGGAACCAGGAGCAGATGAAAGCTGTACCATTTCCCAACATTACAAAGAAGAGCAGATAATGGCAGCTTTGGCAGGAAGGCTGAAACTCTGACAACAATGAGTCACCAATCTATTGTGCAAATTCACCTACTCCCATCCCCAAGTGTACATGAATGCCCTTAGCTGTAAGGCCTCCCTATCTGCTGGACATAAATAAAAGCCTGTAACCTTGTGGATGTTCAACATGCCAGGTACTCCTATATGTCCATAGCTATACAGGTGCTCTAACCGGCAGGCATACATTTATGCCCCTAGCCATGAAAGTGTTAAATATGGACACCATATTTCACCTGAGCAGAATCTGAGAATCATACTATTTCAGGAATACGGATTTTTCGTGTAGTACTTTGTCCCTTTTTACTTCTGCTATTCTTCCACAACATTTCCGGTTATTTGAAGAAGCAACTACAGTTCTTAAAAATCTGCTCATCAATTATTCGTCACCAATATTGTTGATGCTCACTGTTTTAATTTTTCACTTTCAATTTAAATGAAAGGTGGAATGAAGTACGTGTAATTTAAAGCATGAATACTTTTATTATCACAATAAATCAATTGCAATGATGAAAATTAAGGGGTATAAAATAAAGATTCAGGTTATTATCTTACAGTTTCTTACAACAAAATAAGAAATTAGGTATCCATCATCAGTTTGCTAGAGTTTGTGATAACATTAACAAACATAACAGTTTACAAATAACACTAAAAGGATTTGACATTTACAACATATGGAATCATTTAAGCAACAGTACAAACTGAAGTACTGTACATTAACATTAAATGTTTAGGAACCTACATTCAAGTAATGTACATTTTGTGCTACACTGCAAACACAACACTACATACTACATTTTGAATTCCCACATGAATTTAATGATTTCTTACTGAAAGAGGTGTTTAACTTAATAAATGTATGATATATAAAATAAACACCAATGTTATGCCTCAAACAATGTATAGATTTATGTTTTTAGGTGTGCTTTACATGTATGCTTAAAATTAAACACTGTTACATTTGCGACAAAAATATACAGAACGCAATGCTTCAGTCTTAAATTAAATAACATACATGGTACCCAAGAAGTAATAATAAAAGTCTCTTCTGACTTAAACCAAGAAAGTAAAATTTTCTTATCAACTCCCTCGGTATGTTGTGTATCCAAAAGGGCTTAACAGCAGGGGTATATGGTAATGATCTTGTTGCGACTTAACGTCAAATGCAATCTGTGATGGAAAACAAACAAACAAATATAATATGTCAAGAAAAAACAAGTCTGCATAATACAATAAATACACAGACTATGTATGAAAGGATGTATGGTGAGAACTGAAACATAATTGAGACACACAAATATCTCAACATATATTTAGAAGCCACAAGAGTTTACTAATGTAATATTATGATTATGGAAACTATCTGCTAGTCAAAAAAGTGTGAAATCCAAGCAGCTTGTCATGGCAAGCATTGCTAGAATTGTCCAGTAACTATGACACAACTAATGCTATGACATTCATTATCAGGTAACCTTACAAAAAGAGAGCAGACATGTAAAAAAATGCATTCAGTGATCTTGGAGAGAGGTCCACTGCCCACAGAGATTAAATATGGTGATATATGTTCCCTTATTTTTTGTACTGTTCCAGCCAGAAATATCTATTGCTGCTTTACATTCCCGATGCAGCTCTCTTTCCATCTCATACCCTTTCACATTTTTTACTGTCTTCTTTTACTTTTCTACAACTCATTTGTCTATTCTTTATTACTTAACATGACTATACTTTTCTCTCCTCCATAGCAACTGTTTCCAAGACACCATGGACACACACTGTTGCACAATTTAAATGCCCACAGCTGTAACGAGCAATCATAGTACGACTCCCTGCTCTCAAAGCGACAGCTCCTTTTTGAACATTAGTTTCTGATGCAGTTTTCATTCCATAATATTTTTCCATATGGTGAGAACATCAGATGTTTCTGACTCAGCGGCTGACCAACAAGACAAAAGGAATTCTGAGATAATAACTCCCGCTTTCCACTGCAGATGTGGCACAGGTAGTAAAGCAGATGTTAGTCATTTTTGCTGTGTCTGCGGCATATTAGGCCATTGGCTGGTGAAGATTGTGGGTGGCCATTCATACGAGTCGACAGTTGCTTACTTGTCGTGCTTGCATAAAATGCTGCACAATAATTTCAGCATAGTTTATATGTAATGTGGCTGCTTTCACATATGGCTCTGGCTTTTATTGGGTAGGTAATGCCTGTGACTGGATTGAAGTACAAGGTGGCCGTCCAGTTTATAGAACAGGCCTTGCACCTGGGTCATCCACAAGAGAATAACCCAGGATTGGAGTAGGAATGGACAAGAATATTCTTTGGCTTGGTTGGGTGGCAGAACACTACTGTGGGTAATGTTTGGGTAGGATAGACCTCATTTCGGGGCATGAAAAGATGTAGTTGGAGCTTTGATGAAGAATGTGCTTCAGCTTTTCAAGTTCCAGGGTGATATTGTGTGATCAGAGGAGCGCTGGTCGGTGGCAGGTTAATAAGTTTACAGGTGCAGAAGGACGAGATACCACAGGAGAGTTGTTCATGGACATGCTGGGTACATCATTGAACAACTCCTGATTTCCACCGTAGTTGTGACATCTACAGGTGGTAACGCTGTAAGGAAGAGACTTTTTGACTTAGATGGGTGACAGCTGTCAAAGTGGAGATAATGTTGATAGTTGGTGCACTCAATATGAAAAGACATATTTATAGACTATCTGAAAGGTGGAGATCAATATCTAAGAATGTTGTTTGTTGAGTTGAGGAGGACAAGGTGAAGCAGAGTCAAGGTCACGAGAATGTCGTCAGTCATTCTGAACTACACAAAGGGTTTTGAATGTTGGATAAATAGGATTCCTCCAGGTGTCACATAAAAAAAAGTTAACTTATGTTCTAACTATGCATATAGTAATGGCAGTAACATGGATTTGTTTATAAATTTGGCCTTAAAAAGGGAATGATTGTGATTCAGGATGTGACAGGAAAGAGGTGGTAGGGTTGGTATAAGCAGAACACTGGGATCGATAGTGCTCCATGGCTGCAAGTCCATGGGCAAGGAGTCTGTTGGTGTACAAGGACATTGCACTTACAGTTACCAACACAAAATCTGGAGGTAACAGGGCATATTCTGTGGAACAGTGGTGAAGGAAGTGAGCAATGTCTTGGTTGTAGGGCCGTGAGGCTGTGGGCTGATGCTCATTCGGAGGGAAGATTTTTAACCAGCCCCAATGAATGACTGCTAAGGAAACTTGTGGTAGGGATGACCTGTAAGGAGACCTTTGGGGTTGGGTCTGTGGAGTTCGAGTAGTAGGTAAAAGGTATAAGTGCAAAGAGTTGGTGGTATGAGGAGGGAGGTGGACTCAGGTGTCAGAGTTCGGGATGGATGTAAGGCCTTGAGGACCTGCTGGAGGTCACACTGGCCTTCTGTGATTTAATCATGTTGGTAAGGGCTGTATACAGAGGTGTCGAAAGGTTAAGAGAAACTCTCAGCCACACAGGGTCACTATGATTTCTCACAATAATGGTGGAGTCTTTGTCCATGAAAATGATAATGAGGTCTGAATTGGTTTTCACATTACAGATAGTTGTGTATTTCATAGGAGTGATGTCGGAGTCAGTAGAGAGGAATTTAGGAAAGGAAGATCATGCCGGGTTAGAACTGAGGGATCACTGAATGCTTACCAGGGGATTACAGGGTGGAAGGGGAGGTCATGGTTAGAAACAGGTTGAAACTGTTTCAAACAAAGTTCTGTGTGTGGAACTTCCTGGCAGATTAAAACTGTATGACAGACCAAGACTCGAACTCGGAACATTTGCCTTTCACGGTGTAATGTAACGGACTACTGAAACTATAGATACCATCGGCTGGTGAGCTATGCAGTGCTGTGAATCAACATGAAAGAATAATTTGCAGGACAATTGTATTATGTATTGCTGCAGAACTATTTGAGAACTCTATTCAATGTTCGTACTGTTCCCATAAGTGTATACGTGTGATGTATAAAATATCTATGCTCAATGCATGTTGGCAAACCTGGGTACTTTATAAGGTCTTTGATTGTTAATGCAGAAACAGTTTTTGCTGGGACAGTCACGTTTTGGTGAGACTAAAAGACAGTGCCCCCACCCTCCATGAACCATGGACCCTGCCGTTGGTGGGGAGGCTTGCGTGCCTCAACGATACAGATAGCCGTACCGTAGGTGCAACCACAACGGAGAGGCCAGACAAACGTGTAGTTCCTGAAGAGGGGCAGCAGCCTTTTCAGTAGTTGCAGGGGCAACAGTCTGGATGATTGACTGATCTGGCCTTGTAACATTATCCAAAATGGCCTTGCTGTTCTGGTACTGCGAAGGGCTTAAAGCAACGGGAAACTACAGCTATAATTTTTCCAGAGGGCATGCAGCTTTACTGTATGATTAAATGATAATGGCGTCCTCTTGGGTAAAATATTGCAGAGGTAAAATAGTCCCCCATTTGGATCTCCGGGCGGGGACTACTCAAGAGGACGTCGTTATCAGGAGAAAGAAAACTGGCATTCTACGGATCGGAGCGTGGAATGTCAGATCCCTTAATTGGGCAGGTAGGTCAGAAAATTTAAAAAGGGAAATGGATAGGTTAAAGTTAGATATAGTGGGAATTAGTGAAGTTTGGTGGCAGGAGGAAGAAGACTTTTGGTCAGGTGAATACAGGGTAAAATAATAATAATAATAATAATAATAATAATAATAATAATAATAATAATAACGAAACAGGAGTAATGCAGGAGTTGGTTCAATAATGAATAAAAAAATAGAAGTGCGGGTAAGATACTACAAACAGCATAGTGAATGCATTATTGTGGCCAAGATAGACACGAAGCCTACGCCTACTACAGTAGTGCAAGTTTATATGCCAACTAGCTCTGTCGATGACGAAGAAATTGAAGAAATGTATGATGAGATAAAAGAAATTATTCAGGTAGTGAAGGGAGACGAAAATTTAATAGTCATGGGTGACTGGAATTCAAAAGTAGGAAAAGGGAGAGAAGGAAACATAGTAGGTGAATATGGATAGGGGCTAAGAAATGAAAGAGGAAGCTGCCTGGTAGAATTTTGAGCAGAGCATAACTTAATCATAGCTCACACTTGGTTTAAGAATCATGAATGAAGGTTGTATACATGGAAGAACCCTGGAGATACTGAAAGGTATCAGATAGATTATATAATGGCAAGACAGAGGTTTAGGAACCAGGTTTTAAACTGTAAGACATTTCCAGGGGTAGATGTGGACTCTGACCACAATCTATTGGTTATGAACTGTAGACTAAAATTGAAGAAAGTGCAAAAAGGTGGGAATTTAAGGAGATGGGACCTGGATAAACTGAAAGAACCAGAAGTTGTAGAGAGTTTCAGGGAGAGCATAAGGGAACAATTGACAGGAATGGGGGAAAGAAATGCAGTAGAAGAAGAATGCGTAGCTTTGAGGGATGAAATAGTGAAGGCAGCAGAGGATCAAATAGGTAAAAAGACGAGGGCTAGTAGAAACCTTTGGGTAACGGAAGAAATACTGAATTTTATTGATGAAAGGAGAAAATATAAAAATGCATTAAATGAAGCAGGCAAAAAGGAATACAAACGTCTCAAAAATGAGATCGACAGGAAGTGCAAAATGGCTAAGCAGAGATGGCTAGAGGACACATGTAAGGATGTAGAGACTTATCTCACTAGGGGTAAGATAGATACTGCCTACACGAAAATTAAAGAGACCTTTGGAGAAAAGAGAACCACTTGTATGAATATCAAGAGCTCAGATGGAAACCCAGTTGTAAGCAAAGAAGGAAAGCAGAAAGGTGGAAGAAGTATATAGAGGGTCTATTCCAAGGGCGATGTACTTGAGGATAATATTATGGAAATGGAAGAGGATGTAGATGAAGATGAAATGGGAGATACAATACTGTGTGGCCTTGGGAGAGCCATTCCTGGCAAAACTCTACCATCTGGTGAGCAAGATAGTACGAGACAGGCGAAATACCCTCAGACTTCAAGAAGAACATCATAATTCCAATCCCAAAGAAAGCAGGTGTTGACAGATGTGAAAATTACCGAACTATCAGTTTAATAAGTCACAGCTGCAAAATACTAACGCAACTTCTTCACAGATGAATGGAAAAACTGGTAGAAGCTGACCTCGGGGAAGATCAGTTTGGGAAATGTGGGAACACGTGAGGCAATACTGACCCTACGACTTATCTTAGAAGAAAGATTAAGAAAAGGCAAACCTACGTTTCTAGCATTTGTAGACTTAGAGAAAGCTTTTGACAATGTTGATTGGAATACTCTCTTTCAAATTCTGAAGGCGGCAGGGGTAAAATACAGGGAGCGGAAGGCTATTTACAATTTGTACAGAAATCAGATGGCAGTTAGAAGAGTCAAGGGGTATGAAAGGGAAGCAGTGGTTGGGAAGGGAGTGAGACAGGGTTGTAGCCTATCCCCAATGCTATTCAATATTTATATTGAGCAAGCAATAAAGGAAACAAAAGAAAAGTTTGGAATAGGTAGAGGTCAGCTTCTACCAGTTTTTTCATTCATCTATGAAGAATTTGCGTTAGTATTTTGCAACTGTGACTTATTCGACTGATAGTACAGTAATTTTCACATCTGTCAACACCTGCTTTCTTTGGGATTGGAATTATTATATTCTTCTTGAAGTTGAGAGTCCACTGGACCTGATGGGATACCAATTAGATTCTACACAGAGTACGCGAAAGAACTTGCCGCCCCCCCCCCCCCCTCCCCCTCCTAACAGCCGTGTACCGCAAGTCTCTAGAGGAACGGAAGGTTCCAAATGATTGGAAAAGAGCACAGGTAGCCCCAGTCTTCAAGAAGGGTCGTCGAGCAGATGCGCAAAACTATAGACCTATATCTCTGACGTCAATCTGGTGTAGAATTTTAGAACACGTTTTTTGCTCGAGTATCATGTCGTTTTTGGAAACCCAGAATCTACTATGTAGGAATCAACATGGATTCCGGAAACAGCGATCGTATGAGACCCAACTCGCTTTATTTGTTCATGAGACCCAGAAAATATTAAATACAGGCTCCCAGGTAGATGCTATTTTTCTTGACTTCCGGAAGGCGTTCGATACAGCTCCGCACTGTCGCCTGATAAACAAAGTAAGAGCCTACGGAATATCAGACCAGCTGTGTGGCTGGATTGAAGAGTTTTTAGCAAACAGAACACAGCATGTTGTTATCAATGGAGAGACGTCTACAGACGTTAAAGTAACCTCTGGCGAGCCACAGGGGAGTGTTATGGGACCATTGCTTTTCACAATATATATAAATGACCTAGTAGATAGTGTTGGAAGATCCATGCGGCTTTTCGCGGATGATGCTGTAGTGTACAGAGAAGTTGCAGCATTAGAAAATTGTAGCGAAATGAAGGAATATCTGCAGCGGATAGGCACTTGGTGCAGGGAGTGGCAACTGACCCTTAACATAGACAAATGTAATGTATTGCGAATACATAGAAAGAAGGATCCTTTATTGTATGATTATATGATAGCGAAACATACACTGGTAGCAGTTACTTCTGTAAAATAACTGGGAGTATGCGTGCAGTACGATTTGAAGTGGAATGATCATATAAAATTAATTGTTGGTAAGGCGGGTACCAGGTTGAGATTCATTGGGAGAGTCCTTAGAAAGTGTAGTCCATCAACAAAGGAGGTGGCTTACAAAACACTCGTTCAACCTATATTTGTGTATTGCTCATCAGTGTGGGATCCATACCAGATCGGGTTGACGGAGGAGATAGAGAAGATCCAAAGATGAGGGGCGCGTTTCGTCACAGGGTTATTTGGTAACCGTGATAGCGTTACGGAGATGTTTAACAAACTCAAGTGGCAGACTCTGCAAGAGAGGCGCTCTGCATCGCGGTGTAGCTTGATCGCCAGGTTTCGAGAGGGTGTGTTTCTGGATGAGGTATCGAATATATTGCTTCCCCCTACTTATACCTCCCGTGGAGATCACGAATGTAAAATTATAGAGATTAGAGCACGCACGGAGGCTTTCAGACAGTTGTTCTTCCTGCGAACCATACGCGACTGAAACAGGAAAGGGAGGTAATGACAGTGGCATGTAAAGTGCCCTCTGCCACACACCGTTGGGTGACTTGCCGAGTATAAATGTAGATGTAGATGTAGAAAATCCACGGAGAAGAAATAAAAACTTTGAGGTTCGCCGATGACATTGTAATACTGTCAGAGACAGCAAAGGACTTGGAAGAGCAGTAGAACGGAATGGACAGTGTCTTGAAAGGAGGATATAAGATGAACATCAACAAAAGCAAAATGAGGATAATGGAATGTAGTCGAATAAGTTGGGTGATGCTGAGTGAATTAGATTAGGAAATGAGACACTTAAAGTAGCAAATGAATTTTGCTATTTGGGGAGCAAAATAACCGATGATGGTCAAAGTAGAGAGGATATAAAATGTAGACTGGCAATGGCAAGGAATGTGTTTCTGGAGAAGAAAAATTTGCTAACATCAAGTATAGATTTAAATGTCAGGAAGTCATTTCTGAAAGTATTTGTATGGAGTGTAGCCATGTATGGAAGAGAAACATGAATGATAAATAGTTTGGACAAGAAGAGAATAGAAGCTTTAGAAATGTGGTGCTACCGAAGAATGCTGAAGATTAGATGAGTAGATCACATAACTAATGAGGAGGTTTGAATAGAATAGGGGAGAAGAGGAGCTTGTGGCACAACTTGACTAGAAGAAGGGATCGGTTCGTAGGTCATGTTCTTTGACATTGAGCACTCACCAATTTAATATTGGAGGGCAGTGTGGAGGGTAAAAATCGTAGAGGGAGACCAAGAGATGAATACACTAAGCAGATTCAGAAGGATGTAGGTTGCAGTAGGTACTGGGAGATGAATAAGCGTGCACAGGATAGAGTAGCATGGAGAGCTGCATCAAACCAGTCTCAGGACTGAAGATCACAACAACAACACCAACAACAACAAGAGACAGTGAAACTTGAGAAGTCGTGAGAAACGGACGATGTTGTAAAAGCTTATATTGGTGAACTACTGATTGTTATGAAGATGATATTACGAAAATATATAATATGGAAAGCTTTAAACAGTATCAGTTCTTACGTAGCATGTTACAAACCCAAGGACCCATTGTAGTAACAATTACAACAAATCCAGAAGTTGCCCCTAGACAATGAGCAAGCAACAACGAGTATTCAAAGTAAGGTAATTAAATTATTTCATATTCGTACTGTGAAGTTACTTTGTCTTGTGAAATATTTAAGTCTCTTATGCTCTGTTAAGAGAGTCAACAGACTGATGTGGACTTCTGGTCCGCTATTGAAACCAGGAAGACCACACAGGTTTTTAAACACTTGTCATAATTTGATATAAAATAACTGATGATATTTAATATTTGTTCCCAGATGAGGAAGGTAACATTACATATGGGGACTTTTTGTCTGGGATTTAAATTGCATTGTTTGGACTGATATTTGTTCTATGTTCACAGGTAACAATACGTACAGTAACGGTAAATTAGCCAATAAAGAGCAAGAGGAAAATGAAGCCAATGAAGAAGGCAAATCACATTTATTAAAGGACAGAAGCAATTACGCAACAACAAAATTAGGCCTACACTTTACGGTCGACACAAGACCACGCGGAAAACAAGATAAGTGCATATACTGGTTTGTTCATTGTTGACCTTTATAGACGTAGTTTTGTTGGTTAATAAGTTTCAATATTTCTTGCTTTAAAATGACGATAACAGAGGATCTTGCAAACAATCAAGAGGGGGATGCAAAATCGAATGCAAGTGGCAATGTTAGTACCAGTACAGGAATGGTGAATACATTATCAAAAATTGACGTTGAAGAATTAGATAAATCCATGATGTTGTAATTACTATTAAAACAAAATTCTGAATTGAAGAATGTAATTGAAAATAAAGTGTCTGGTTGAAAAATCGAATTGTTAGAAAATTCAAAATGCGTAAAAGAAAAACTTGTGAAAGAAAATAGCCAATTGGCTCAGAAATTCTTTAAAGTAAGTGTAGGTATCAGATCTGACATGGAATTAATGAAAAACAGTTCAGAAAAATGTGCAAATAACACTGAGGATAGGGTGGGGAATGTAGAAGATACACTCAATAAAGTCAAACTAACAATCAAATGGGAAGCGGAAGAAAGTGTGAAAAATTTAGAAGTATTTGCAAATGACAGAAAAATTAAAGAGGGGAAATGATTACCAGAACTGACTTGCATACGAAAAATTTCGTTGGAAAATTGTCAATGCTTGAAAACCAAATTGTCAATGCTTGAAAACAATGTTACGGAAAAAGTAAAGACTGTTGAGCATAATGTAGATTGTTGTAACACTGTAATTACAGACAATGAGCATGAGGTAGCACAGTTACAGAAACAATTAACTGAAATTCGGGATAATTTTCCCATGAAATCGGTGGCGACTTCATTTAATGGATTTTGGCCAGGTGCTAACGTGCATAATTTTCCAGTGGACGGAAAATTACACCCACTTGACTTCATTATAAATTGTGACAATTTTTTGTATTGATTGAGTGACACTGTAAAAATTAAATTCATTAAAAATTTTCTTGATGGTGAAGCTTTGACGTGGGCGAATTTATCTGCCTCTCCTAATGTAACACACAGTCAATTTGAAAAAAGCTTTTTGAATAAATTTTTCTCAGAATCAGTTCAAGCTAAAATTAAAAGTGATTTCCTTAATGGACCTAATTATAAAGAATGTGATGGCACAATGAGGGAATTTTGCGAGAAACAGTTACGAAAATTGGTACATTTCGACAGACCTTTTGATGAATTAAGACAAATAGATGCACTAAGACTAAGATTACCAAACAGACTTCAGTAGGACTTAGTTTATGGGCCAGACGGCTCTGTTGAACAATTTTTGAATTATGTGGAAAAATTAGATCGGGCATTGGAGAGAAACAAAAGGTTTAGTGGACATCATTATGAACAAAATCATGGGGTGTGGAACCAAAATTTCAATATTGGGAATAATTCTAGGAGAGAGAATGGGAATTATCGAAATAATTATAACGGGAACAATCAAAATTATCAGCAAAATCAACATGGTAACTATCAGGGAAATTCCAATACACAAGAGAATGGCAACTGGAGGTGAAATGAGAACAGGGAAAGCAATAGTTATGGTGGGAACAGGAATAGACAATGGGAAAATTCAGAGAGAAGACAAGATGGGAATGTGCAAGGGCGGTTGGCGTTCCAATCAAGGCCTGTCAGTTTGGGACGAACAGGTATAACTTTAGAAATCAGGCTATGAGAAACCAAAGTAGGCATGTACGTACTAATTACGGGAAAAAACAGATTGTTGATACAAATAGGGCACCTGAAGTTGTTAAGAGACCATTTGATTAACAATTTTGGCAGCAAATAAGTGATAGGAGGGCAAGCAAAAATAATTGTAGACACATTAGTAATGAGGAATCAGAAATCAGTGGGGATGTAATGAAGAATTTGTTTATGGAGGAAGGAAATGTTGTGAGAGGTGATGTGGGGGGTTGTTCCTATGTTAATAATACTAACGACACCTATGATACTTATGACATTAATGTATTCTGATACAATTGTAGTAAATAGTGATCTCAATGATGTGGAGTGTTCTGTGAGTGAGAATGAGAATCAAGTACTGAATAATAGAGTTGTAGAATTGAAGGAAGATTGTGTTGATGATGTGAGATAATGTTGAAGTGGTTGATGATAGGGAAGTTGAGTCACGTGTTGAGGTATTGAAGGATTCTGAGGAAGAGGCTATTGACGGTAGAGATGTTATGGAATATGGAAGAGAGATAAAAGTTTTTGTTGTGGTTAAGGATGATGCAGATGCTGGTATCAGGGAGGAGGGTAATAATAATGAAAGCAATTATTCAGTAGAAGAGGATCAGGATGCAGTCATGGTGGTCAATAAATCATCAGTAATCAAGGGGATAGATGTTGAGAATGAGGAGGTAATTATTAACATGGAAAACAAGGAACAGAGACTTATTTGTAGATTGTGGGATAGGCTTATCGAGGATAATAAAGATAATATGAAATTTGCAAGAAGGTTTATCCTGTTTGGTGGGAGAAAGCAAAAGTAGATGTAAAATGTAAAGAATTCCTTATGGTGAGTGATATTAGTAATGTGTCTAATTATGTTTGTGAGGAGAATCCTGATTGTCTTCTGCATAATGTGAAGACGGAAAATAGTTTGGCTTATATTAAACAAAATGGTGATCTGAATTTTAAAAATGTGGAAGATGATTTGTTGCATGAGGATGTTGATGAACAGGAGAGTGAAATTATAGGTAGCCCATATATAAAAATTTTGTATTAATGATTGGACGGGTTCTTGTCTGATAGACACAGGGAGTCCCATATCAGGAATCAGTGAAAAGTTAAGAGATAAGAGTAAATAGAAACCACGAGTTTGCAGAATTGCCAAAAGTAGGGGGTTAAAATTAGGGGGGGAAACAGGAAGATTCAGTAAAACAGTAAAAAGTCAGATACTTTTGTCTTTCAAAGTTGGAGATGTGATCTTTCAACAGGGTTGTCTTGCCATTCTGGAGCTGAGTGAAGATATAATTCTGGGCATGGATTGGATAGTGAAAGTGGATATGGGATTTGACTGGGGAAGCAAAAGTGTCATACTTGTGTATCCTACAGATAAAGATAAGAGGTGTAAAGTGGAGTAATAGACATAATCAAATCTGGGGATAGATTATTCTGATGATGGGGGATATTTAGATTGTTTTGGACAGCAGACTTCTGATGATGTGGATTATCAAAGGTTAGTAGAAAATAAAATTGCAGAAGCAGGGAATTTAAGCAAAGAACAGCAGTCATCTCTGTCAGAGCTTAGGTTACAGTTTTAATCTGGAATTTAGCCAGTAAATTTGCAATATTGTACATATTTAAGGTTTACAGAATGAATATCTTATGCTCTTGTCTTTCATAATGAATGCTAACTTGAAAGATTTTATTCATGCTCATGGCTTTTGGAAGTATCATTTTAATTGTAATAAAGATAATTATGTTAATATGCACTTATTGCAATATTTGATTTCTGGAGATCATTCAACCCACTTTATAAATTTACTGATCTATTCATCCTTGTGCTATGTATCTGTGTTCTGGCAGAAAGTTTATATGTTTACTGTATAACCCCGCATAGTGTCACATTTGCACTATTGATTATGCTTATGAACTCTTAACTATTGTATTGCTCAGTATTTGACAACTTTGTGATGTTCAATTAACTGTGGAAGTTTGAAACCCACTATTCAGCCATGTGGCGTCATAACTGATTACTAGTCATATTCTGCTTGACATGTGCTCTATGCACCTAGGTAGATATCTGGTTGGGTGTACACTTTTGATCCAGGGATATAAATATTAATTGTATGAAAAACTTTGATGAACTATGCTTTTGAACCACATATACATTTTGCTCATTATGTATTTTCTTGTTGAGGCATAACAAACAGTACATGAAATGCTAAGTATGTCAACTGACATCATAGTCTGTGTTGAAGCACATCTTATGTGTTATAAGGCATCATATAATTTGGAAATGGATATTTAAATTTGTTATTATCTAACTTAACGGAAGTAATGCATTTGAATTGGAGAGGTATAACAGTAGCTGAGATTTTTCAGTGGTAAACCTTTTCATTAGTGAATCTATTTTACATTGTAATTACATTAAAAACAAAGATTCCAAGGCTTACCAAGCGGGAAAGCGCCGGTAGACAGGCACAATAAAATAACACACAAACACACACACACAAAATTACGAGCTTTCGCAACTGGCGGTTGAGGGGATGAGGAAGTGGCTCTGGTTATTTGCTTCTCTACCAGGTCGGGAGGGTAGTTGCGGGATGTGAAAGCTGTTTTCAGGTTTTTGGTGTAATGGTTCAGGGATTCAGGACTCGAGCAGATTCGTTTGCCACGAAGGCCTAGGCTGTAGGAAAGGGACCGTCTGATATGGAATGGGTGGCAGCTGTCATAATGGAGGTACTTGCCTCTACACTTCCGCCTCAACTGACATCTCTGTCCAAACTCTTTGCCTTTAAATATGTCTGCTTGTGTCTGTATATCTATGGATGGATATGTGTGTGTGTGTGTGTGTGTGTGTGTGTGTGTGTGTGTGTGTGTGTGTGCGCGCGCGTATACACCTATCGTTTTCTCCCCCTCAGGTAAGTCTTTCCGCTCCTGGGATTGGAAAGGCTCCTTACCCTCTCCCTTAAAACCCACATCCTTTCATCTTTCCTTCTCCTTCCCTCTTTCCTGACGAAGCAACTGCCGGTTGTGAAAGCTCGTAATTTTGTGTGTGTTATTTTATTGTGCCTGTCTACCGGCACTTTCCCGCTTGGTAAGTCTTGGAATCTTTGTTTTTAATAGATTTTGCCCATGTGAAAGTTTCTTTCTATTTTATTTACATTGTAATTAACTTTCTATAAGCTTTATGCTACTTTATATTCCAAAATTTTAGAGCTGTGATGTTTTTGTTGTACCACTGAGACATCTCATTCAAACTTATGTTGTTACTGATAATGGATCAGTGATACTCAAACATTTAAGCAATACTGAAAGACAATGGAAACAAACTATATGAGAGAGAAATGTACACTCTGACATTCGAAACCCTGAAATCAATCCTATACTCAACACAATACTTAACAATTACTGTGAACTTATAAATATGGATATACCAATCATATGCTTACATATATATTGATCTGTAGTCTTACACATTACATTAGAGCAAGGCTGAAAAATTTTATTGCCTTTGAACAAAATTTTGAAACATTTGAAATCCTGTAGTCACATGTTGTGAATAACTATGCTTTGTAAAGATTTTACATGCCATGATTAACATTTGGAAGAGAAGGAACCAGTAGTGTATGAACTCTATGTTACCTTGTTTGTATACAATATGATAATACAATTCAAATACCTATTACTATGTGAGAAACCATAAGAAATATTCAGGCTGAGGTCGTAACGATGCCACTTTGCTGATGATATGTTATAAAAAGACACTGAAAATGTGATATTTGCTGTATAATTTGTCATTCTTGTGAAACAATTTGAGTACAGGGATCATTCTCTGGAACTGATAGGAAGGTCGTGGAGAGAATTGCATGGTCAGCTCAGAGTTGTTGGACAGTGTATGATACTTGTGGCACAGGTGACTCATACACACTAAACATAACACATTTTCTCACTGGTGGAGTGAACTTTTGTCGTGACTTATGGGCTATGGCATAGTTATGTGACTACTGGAGGAAGTGACTGGTGTAATCTGCTCATACTGCTAACTGTGTGACAGGAGGTATAAGGGTTTGGAAACTGCAATTAAGTTTGTGTGAACCAGTGTTCATACACACATATGGTGATGCTAAACCAGTATCAGCAAGTTGTGAATACTATGTGGTTCTCACGGAGACACATAGACCTTGTGGACATTGGTACAGGTTGGACTATTGCTCACGTTCTGTCATTAAGGCATGGAACGGTTGATGGCTGGGCTGTGTGCTGGTGGCAGATAGCTGACTCGACACTTTACTTGTTCATTATTTATTTTTTTTGTGCGGGAAGCATGGACCTTGAATAAGCAGAAGGATGCTACACACTGTACATAGCTACACATTACATACTACCTATGCCATAAGTTTAGGGGAGTTTTATATATGTTTGATTACCATTTCTTTGCATTTTAGGATTAGTGAGGTGTTTGCTATTTTGTTGTATATAATAGAAAACTGAATTGACCAAGCAATTACTATCCTCTGTTTTACACGTTAGGTTAGAGAAATGATGTGTTAGGGAGTAATATTTTGTCTTATACACTTTAATAGAAATAACTGGACTTTAAACAATAGTGATCCACTACTTCAAACCAAATAAAGCTGCAACCTACACTATTATTTATACTTTTTGATACAAGAGATGGCTGGGCTAACATGTTTCCAGTGCACTGTCACCTCTGATTTTAAATAATTACACATCTTTGAGGAAAGTTTGTTACTACTGAAGATGACCGGGTTAACATGCTCCCACTGCACTGTCACTTCAGGATTCGCACTTTTAGCTATTTTATATTATACGGTGAAAAATTTGATGTGAGAAGGCTGACACAGATTTAATTGATGTGAATTCCATATGCTAAAACTATTACATTCATATTTTATGTTTAATAATAATTGCTAAAAATCTTTGCAAATTTGTTTATGTAAATATGTAAGTCAAATTTCGTAATCGAATCCAGAATGGTAGAGAACAACCATCCTGGGTGGGATACCATTGCAAATATGTGTCATTAATTAAGTGTTATATGATTCCAGGATAATTACCATTGTACGTAAATATACAACCTGACAGATGAGGAGTGAGACTCAAGAGGAGAAGATTGGTGGGCACAAGACGACATTTGAAGAGAATTGTTAGTATATGTGTAGACGGGTCAGTAATTCATTGCATTGCATGTCTGTAGAGATCTCATGCGAAATTCTTTCGCATGAAATCTCGAGGGGTGTGTGTAATGTAAAGGACTACTGAAACTATTGATACCATTGGCTGGCGAGCTATGCGGTGCATGGAATCGACATGAAAGAACAATTATATTAATATAAAATTACGGTGAACTTAAACTGATATATTATCATTTTATTATAAAAACTAATAATTAGAAGGACAACGGTATTATGTATTGCTGCAGAACTATTTGAGAACTCTATTCAATTTTCGTACTGTTTTCATAAGTGTATACGTGTGATGTATAAAATATCTATGCTCAATTTATGTTAGCAAACCTGTGTACTTTGCAAGGTCTTTGCAGAAACAGTTTTTGCTGGGTGAGGCAAAGGGACAGTTGCGTTTTGGTGAGTCTAAGAGATAGTGAGTCTTGAGAAGTCGTGAGAAACGCACGATGTTGGAAAAGCTGATATTGGTGAACTACTGATTGTTATTAAGATGATATTACGAAAATATATAATATGGAAAGCTTTAAACAGTATCAGTTCTTATGTAGCATGTGACAAACCCAAGGACCCATTGTAGTAACAATTACAGCAAATCCAGAAGCTACTTCTAGACAA
Organism: Schistocerca gregaria; assembly: GCF_023897955.1. Taxonomy (NCBI): domain Eukaryota; kingdom Metazoa; phylum Arthropoda; class Insecta; order Orthoptera; family Acrididae; genus Schistocerca; species Schistocerca gregaria. The sequence continues at coordinate 561,651,463 of NC_064923.1, forward strand.
TGAGAAGGCAACAACAAGTATCAAGGTAAGGTAATTAAATTATTTCATATTCGAACTGTGGAGTTACCTTCTCTTGTGAAATATTCTCTTACACTCTGTTAAGAGAGTCAACAGACTGACTGGGACTTGTGGTCCACTATTGAAACCAGGAAGACCACACAGGTTTTTAAAAACCTGTCATAATTTGATATAAAATAATTGATGATATTTAATATTCGTTACCCAGTTGAGAGAGGTAACATTACAACAGGCAAGTGCTCTACCACTTGCCCGCAAAAGACAAATGTCCTGAGTTCGAGTCTTGGTCCGTCATACAGTTTTAATCTGCCAGGAAGTTTCATATCAGCACACACTCCACTTCAGAGTGAAAATCTCATTCTGTGTGTGGTTTTGGTTGGGAAAAGAAGGTCATTTAAAAGGTTTTGGGCTTAAGGTGAGGTCTTCAGAAAGTACTGAGACTTCTGCAGAAGTCAGACAGGTTGACAACAGTGTTACAGGATAGGTGTTCAGGGGCAGCATGTTTCAAGGAAGGTGGAAGTAGTTTTGGGGGGAGTTGCTGGGACATCTTCCTCAGATGATGCACAAATTTTAATGGTAAGCCCATTAGAAGGGAGTACCAAGTACAAGACAAGATTTAAGATAGAGGATGAGACATTTCTGTTTTCATATGGCTGAAGAGTGTTTTTAAAATTTGCTAGAAGTACAATAAGAAGTGATTCACGGCTGGATGGTCGGGGGACAAAAGGAGTGATTGAAAAGGTAGTTTCAAAAAATTCTTTTTTTTTTTTTTTTTTTTCAGCTGAAAGAGATAGTAAGTGTGCTCATATATAAATACCAAATTGACACGAGCAACAGTAAGTACACATGCAATTGTAAAAGAATACATGATGTTGGACTCTCTAGAAAGGAAGTTAGGAAAGGAAGATCATGCCGGGTTAGAAGTGAGGGATTACTGAAAGCATACCAGGGGATTTCAGGGTGGAAAGGGAGGTGGGCCACAGTTGAAAACAGGTCGAAACTGTTTCAAAGTACTGTGTGAGGAACTTCCTGGCAGATTAAAACTGTATGATGGACCGAGACTTGAGCTCAGGACATTTGCTGACTGATGACATTCTTATAACCTTGACTCAGGCAAAGGCAATCTGTGCCCTTTTCTCCATAACCTAAACACCTACTCCCAAATCTGCTTCACCTGGTCCTCCTCAACTCAACGAGCAACATTCTTAGATGTTGATCTCCACCTTTCAGATAGTCAATAAATATGTCTTTTCATATCAAGTGCACCAACTATCAACATTATGTCCACTTTGACAGCTGTCACCCGTCCAAGTCAAAATGTCTCTTCCTTACAGTGTTACCACCTGTAGATGTCACATCTGCAGTGGAAATCAGGATTTTTCAATGTCGTACCCAGCACGTCCATGAACAGCTTTCCTGTGGTATCTCCTCCTTCAGCACCTGTAAACTTGTTAACCTGCCACTGACCAGCGCTCCTCTGATCACCTAATATCACCCTGAAACTTGAAAAGCTGAAGCACATTCTTCATCAGATCTCAAATTATATCTTTTTGTGCTCCAAGATGAAGTCTATCCTACCCAAACTTTACACACAGTAGTGTTCTGCCACCCAACCAAGCCAGAGAATATCCTTGTCCATTCCTACTACAATCCTGGGTTATTCTTTTGTGGATGACCCAGGTGCAAGACCTGTTCTATAAATCGGACGGCTACCTTCTACTTCAATCCAGTCACAGGCATTTCCTACCCAATAAAAGCCAGAGCCATATGTGAAAGTAGCCACATTACATATAAACTATGCTGAAATTATTGTGCAGCATTTTATGCAAGCACGACAAGCAACCAACTGTCTACTCGTATGAATGGCCACCCACAATCTTCACCAGCCAATGGCCTAACATGCCACAGACAACAAAAATGACTAACACCTGCTTTACTACCTGTGCCACATCTGCAGTGGAAAGCAGGAGTTGTTACCTCAGAATTCCTTTTGTCTTGTTGGTCAGCCACTGAATCAGAGACACCTGTTGTTCTCACCTACCTCACATTACCACAATTCTTCGCTTGTGTTTTCTTCCCTATCCCCCCCTCCGCCAAATCCATTACCCCATGGAATTGCTCTCAATAAACGATAATCAATAATTGGTGTTGGCATGGCCATTGTAGTGTGTGTGTGTGTGTGTGTGTGTACACTTTTACTAGAAGAAGAGCCAGAGAGCTTGAAAGCTAGTAAACGCTGTTCTGTTACGCATGTATGTGGCACACATCAATCTGCTCCACGTGAGTGGTTGCCGTTCCCTTAAAATTTCATGCATATTAAACACCATTAACATAATGATGGCATTTAGCTCTTGTATGAAGCTGTGTAGATATAATGTTGTTTCTTAAAATAACTTTTAAGAAGACATTATTGTTGCAACTGACTGATGAAATTATTTATTTATAATATCCACAATTGAAATTTCAGCATTTGACCATTTACAACTGCAAAAGTATAAGTCGTAAATAAAGAATTTTAACAATTGATGGTGACATCAACGTATTTTAAAAAGCTTTATATGACTGTTAACCTCAGCCATGAAAATATAATCAAAACTGCTTCCACCAGTACCATTGGTGATGGTGATGGGCCATAACTGGAATAGGTAAAGGAAATGAGTAGGAGGGATGAAGAGATAAATTTCAACAAGTATGCAATCATAAAACTGATAAACTTACCTCTACGAAAGGATACAGTGACTCCTGGCTTGTTAAGTCAAAATATCTATCAACATCAAAATGTAGTTTATATCGTCCACTACATATCTCTAAATCCTGTAGGAAGTTACTGAATCGACCATCTTCATCAGTATATCTGCAAGAGTTTAAAGGTAAATGTGTACTCTAGTCACATTAAAAAACAAAGTACGTAAGTTTTTACGAAACAGGCAGAAAAAAATCCATCATACTGATGATATGTCAAACACAAATTAACTTAAACACATTGAGAAAATTTGCAATAATAAAGCACTGGAACAAGTAAAATGGACAAAAGAAAAGAAATGCAGTTGAACAAATCTGACCTACACTCATGCGCGAAAACATTATGACCACTCCCTGCTGTGAGACTGAATGCCCCATATTGGCGCTGTAGGCAGTTGACATGGTAAGGAAAGTAAATAGATAGAGCACGGTCTAATGGGGAATCATTCTGGTGACAATAGTGGCTGGAAACAGGAAAATTTGCTGACATAAGAAAATCTGACATGGGGTAAAATGGAACAATAGGAAGTCCTGCACAAAGCAACAATTATATGGAAAACACAAATTGTTAGTCACCACATAGAGGCGGAGTTAAGTCACAGATAGACCCAATGACAAAGAATTGTGATGCACTTTTGTAAGCCAGTCATAGCACATGTCACATGATCTCGCCACCCGATGACAGTGGATATTCAGAGCATAGGACACGTGATGTAGTCAGCCAACAGCAACATCACTGTTAAGTAGCATGAACACGGAAAGTTAATAGTTTAAATTAACATACATAGCATTCCTACAAGAAAAGCAAAGCTTTCACATATAATATTGGTCTCTAAGGTTAATAAGCTGCATGAGAAGCTAAGCTTACGCATATAATGTTGATCTTTTTCGCGTGTGTTACGCTTTAAGATATATCACACAAATGTGCCAGTGGTGCCAGCAAAATTTTTGATAATGACATAAATGTCTGATCTTCAGGGTTCGAAATGCTTCTAAAAGGCTCGTCACCAAAGAGTTGATTTTTAAACGAGAGTCAAATGCTCTGTGATTTAATAAATTCAAGGTACATTGTTGCACATAGTTCAACTTATGTAAAAGGATATTTCCTTTGAAAGTAATGCTTAACCGCTACTCGCAATATTTTCCTGCGACCTGCTAGAAATAGGTTAGTTTCAGCAGTTGCCAGAGAGCGCAGATAACAGGCGACACCGCGCTTGTGGAGCTATCATGATGTAGGAAGCCTATATGCATATGTGTAAAACACTGAAAGATCATACATAAAAAAAAGAACAAGACATGATACTCCAAGAGCATCGGAATTTTGTGAACCATATTAAAATGTGCACATTTAAAGTGCATACTTAAAGTGCACATTCATATGTCCAGATTCCCAATGAAGTAGACCTCAACCTGATAGTAAGCTTTTCAGTGTGGTTTTCGGAATGAAAATTTTCTTGGAGCACCAGTACTGTACTATATCACGTGTGGTTTTTTATTATGGCATAATGTCATACGTGCTAGAAAGTGAAAACGTGTGCTTGAAATGCAGCGGACAGTTGAAACTAGCCAGTACTGTGGAGTTAACCCTCTAACGGTAAGGTTGGGGTTGGATCCGACCCCAGGGAATCTGTTCTGTTTATAATTCCCCTCTCCCTTTTCTGAGAGCACTGTGGTTCTAGCTACCATACCAGCCAGTCGTGCCGAGAATGCCGAGGAGGCCATGTCAGTCTGGTGAGTGACCTGCAGCTACCCTCTCTATCCAAATCCTACATTACCCGCGCTCGAGTTGGATCTGACCCCACCTTACTGTTTATGTGATACTTATTAGTTTCTTTTGTGGGGAGGATCAACCCCATATTGATGTTTATATTACATCTAAGTTTTATTTTCTCTTTTAATATCTCACTAAAATGGCGCATCAATTCCTTAGAACTCCTGAGGAGATATACAATGAGTTTCTGCGACAGGAGGCTGAGTCAGAGGTTGGCGACAATATCGATGCAGAAAACTGTTCAGAAACCGAGGATGATGTATTAGCTAATACTGATGACATGATGTATTTCATTGTGCGGCAGGAGCAGCCGAGTTTGATAATTCTCAGTCAGATGTAGATGATGAGAAAAATTTTGAGCTAGGTAAAAACTTAAGAGACAATATGGACCAACACACCCATCCATTCAAAATTTTCTAGGACACCAGCGTCAAATATTATTACTCATCTCCCTGGTCCATGTGGGGAAACAAGGGGGGTCACTAGTGAATTGGAAATATTTATATTATTTATAGATTTGAAAATTATAGAAAAAAGTTTTGTACACAAATCTGAAATCGAGAAATCTACGCAAAAGTACAATATGGTCCAGTGGTTTCATTTACCAACAGAGAGTGTTGAAATAAAAGGGTTGATGGGCCTTCTCTTCATGAGTGGTGTCCAAAAAAATTCTATGCTCATTGTAGATGAGATGTTCTCAGCAACATATGGACCTCCGGTATTCCGTTGCACTATGTGCAAGAAAAGGTTTGCATTTCATCTAGAAAACCTCCGCTTCGATGATAAAGCCACCAGATAGGCCAGAAAAATAAACAAGAAATTTGCGGCTTTCAGAGAAGTGTGGCGCATGTTTGAATCTAACAGTGAAAAAAATTACAGTCCATCTGAATATGTCATAGTAGATGAGACTCTACTAAGTTTCGGGATGCCATTCCATTCAAAACGTATATCCCAATGAAACCCGACAAATATGGGTTGAAAATAATGTCACTATGCGACGCAAGGACATTCTATTTTTTGCATGGCATCCATACAGTGGCAAGGGCAACAGAATAAAGAGGAGACCTGGAGATCTGCTTTTACCTGCCCAGTATGTTTTGCACCTGACGGAATCTATCAGGGGTTCTAATAGAAACATTACAGCGGACAATTGGTTCTCCTCACTGGAGGTGGCTGACGCCCTCCACAAAAAGACATTGAAGAGGAACAAACTGCAAATACCACCATCAATGCTGCTTTCCTCTCCAGTAGGCTCTTCAACATTTATGTATCAGGACAACAAAACTTTGGTGTCATTTACCCCAAATAAAAATAAAAACGTTTTACTGATATCGTCTATGCACTTCTCTGGAGAGATAAATGAAAAATCAAATAAGCCTGAAATTGTGGAGTTCTACAATCTAACTAATGGAGGGGTCGATGTATTAGATACGCTTTGCCACAGCAGAACCACAAAAAGAAAATTGAGAAGATGGCCCATGCGGTACTTTTATGCTATTTTAGACATTGCTGCTGTAAATAGTTTTATCATTTCCAAAAGCAATAGCAAAATGGACAGCTTTTCAAATGACGCGAGGATATCATTTCTCAAAAATCTTGCGCTCTCTTTGACAAAACCTCTTATGGAAAAAGAGGTTGAATAGCACACATCTTCCCCGTGAGCTCCATTCGAAAATTTTTAGAAAAAGAACCAATCAAATTAGACAAGCCTACCCAAGCATAGCCACCAAAGAAAAGATAATGTGATTTTTGTGACAGATCAAAAGATAGGAAATGGAATGCTTTTTGTAGTAAGTGTAATCGTTCTATATGTGGGGAGCATAAAGTTATTATATGCCCTGGCTGTAAAGAAACTGAGATGTGATAAATTGTGCCAAATATGTATTTCCTTGGCTGTATGTGATCGTTTCCAGGATAACATTATACATTTATTATTTGTTCCTATTACATTATGTGTACAAAGACATTTATTATTGAGAACTTTATATTTCAAAACTGCTGTCACTGTAATTATTTTCTACAATTAGTAAGAGATGTTTCTCATTTAGTTCCTATCTTCAGAATTTCTAAAGCACTCAAGTTCCTAGTTGATGACTGAATCTATTGATTTTTACTATGTTTTCAATAATTTTATAGAGAATATTTCTATTAAGGTATTTTTTTGTGATCAAGCTCCTATTTTTTCTAAAGTACTTTATATTCTTACTTATTGACTGTAAAAATAAAAAAAAACCTTGTTGTTATAACAAATATTATATGCGTTTAATTGATAATAAAACTTTTTCCCATTATTCATTTTTTATTTTACCCCAAAAATTGATTTTTGGAGGGTGGGGTCTGATCCAACCCCCCTTACTGTTTGTGTCAGGAAACTTCACCTTACTGTTAGAGGGTTAAACATTTCGTTTCAAATACATTGACTGCCTCTGCGGAAAAGGTTAATAAAAGTCAAATTTCTTTAGCAAACAGAGAAAAATAACTTCATTGTTCCACAAGGCGATTAATGTTTGACTGTCAGAAAGGGGAAATAAAACAAAATCTGAAACTAAAGACATATTTTAGCCTTCCGTAATTATGTGAATGTATTTTAATTCACTGGATAGCTCCTGGTCACAGATATCCATTTTGTTTTCATTTGACGCGAGAGTAAACGAAGGGGAAACAGCAAAATCACTAAATGTAAACACGGGTTACGTGGAGACTACCCACTATAACTCAGACTGCTCTGCGCAATGGCCCTGGACCTAGGATATTTGCGAACCTGGTTAATACTAAAAAAATTGAATTTTCAAAAACATGTCCATCTTGTAATGCACATCTTTCTGAAAACTCTGAAACATAAGCCAATCTCATATACTAAGCAGGTTGACAGACCTTTTCAGTTCATGTCACTACTTCTGTGAATTTCTCTCTCTACGCATAGGCTATCCCTTCCATGGGTTGCATACCCTTTACTCTCCAACACATTTATTGTATAGGGACCACTGCATGACAAACACTCACCAATATGCAAATCATCCTACCCTCTTTTGCTATTCATCCAAACGAAGATGCTGCTCCTTAACCTTTTGTCCATTCTTGGTCACTATACAGTTACTTCCCATGCTCCTCTAAATTCACATTCATACTTATACTTCTTTTCATTTGGTATCTTAGTGCTGGTATTACTTAGAGTTTGTTACTTATATTACCATATTTCACACCACTGATCACTTTAGAAGAGTCAATAATGCCTGTACACTGTTCACTTCTATGAGTTACCTCAAAGTGTTGTTGCTCCTATTTTAAATATTTTAAACTCTCCTAGCACAACATATTCTCTATTTAAAACTTTAAGGAGTACAACAGTAAGAAGTTAAAAGTGATAACTTATATGTTAGCATAACATGATCTCCTTTAGGGAACATTTTCCCTTCCTCTACCCCTCGTTTATCAGATGTTGCTAACATGTTACCAAACAATACCATAAATGACAGTATAATATACACTCCTGGAAATTGAAATAAGAACACCGTGAATTCATTGTCCCAGGAAGGGGAAACTTTATTGACACATTCCTGGGGTCAGATACATCACATGATCACACTGACAGAACCACAGGCACATAGACACAGGCAACAGTGCATGCACAATGTCGGCACTAGTACAGTGTATATCCACCTTTCGCAGCAATGCAGGATGCTATTCTCCCATGGAGACGATCGTAGAGATGCTGGATGTAGTCCTGTGGAACGGCTTGCCATGCCATTTCCACCTGGCGCCTCAGTTGGACCAGCGTTCGTGCTGGACGTGCAGACCGCGTGAGACGACACTTCATCCAGTCCCAAGCATGCTCAATGGGGGACAGATCCGGAGATCTTGCTGGCCAGGGTAGTTGACTTACACCTTCTAGAGCACGTTGGGTGGCACGGGATACATGCGGACGTGCATTGTCCTGTTGGAACAGCAAGTTCCCTTGCCCGTCTAGGAATGGTAGAACGATGGGTTCGATGACGGTTTGGATGTGCCGTGCACTATTCAGTGTCCCCTCGATGATCACCAGAGGTGTACAGCCAGTGTAGGAGATCGCTCCCCACACCATGATGCCAGGTGTTGGCCCTGTGTGCCTCGGTCGTATGCAGTCATGATTGTGGCGCTCACCTGCACGGCGCCAAACACGCATACGACCATCATTGGCACCAAGTCACAAACGACTCTCATCGCTGAAGACGACACGTCTCCATTCGTCCCTCCATTCACGCCTGTCGCGACACCACTGGAGGCGGGCTGCACGATGTTGGGGCGTGAACGGAAGACGGCCTAACGGTGTGCGGGACCGTAGCCCAGCTTCATAGAGACGGTTGCGAATGGTCCTCGCCGATACCCCAGGAGCAACAGTGTCCCTAATTTGTTGGGAAGTGGCGGTGCGGTCCCCTATGGCACTGCGTATGATCCTACGGTCTTGGCGTGCATCAGTGCGTCGCTGAGGTCCGGTCCCAGGTCGACGGGCACGTGCACCTTCCACCGACCACTGGCGACAACATCGATGTACTGTGGAGACCTCACGCCCCACGTGTTGAGCAATTCGGCGGTACGTCCACCCGGCCTCCCACATGCCCACTATACGCCCTCGCTCAAAGTCCGTCAACTGCACATACGGTTCACGTCCACGCTGTCGCGGCATGCTACCAGTGTTAAAGACTGCGATGGAGCTCCGTATGCCACGGCAAACTGGCTGACACTGACAGCGGCTGTGCACAAATGCTGCGCAGCTAGCGCCATTCGACGGCCAACACCGTGGTTCCTGGTGTGTCCGCTGTGCCGTGCGTGTGATCATTGCTTGTACTGCCCTCTCGCAGTGTCCGGAGCAAGTATGGTGGGTCTGACACACCGGTGTCAATGTGTTCTTTTTTCCATTTCCAGCAGTGTATAATATATCAAAAACAAAATCTATGTGTATTTAATACATATATTTTCTGTACTTCTTTGGTCCCTTTAATAAGGTAGCATCTATATTAGAATTTTTATCATTTGAAGAGTATACTTTTGTTGCTATTTCCGCCCCTGGACTTTTCAAATCATCTAAGTCTGTCTATTATTTTTAGTTTCTCTCCTTCATTTCTCAAAAAGAGCCATCAACTCCTCAATCTTTGTAGTGAGAACTGGCATAAAACTATAACCAAAAATAAATATTTAGATTTAAAAGTACTTTAATACAAACATTTCTTATCCATCTTTCTACACCAATTCAAACATAAACACAGCACACGAAATCTACGTTCTGGTCTGAGTATTCTCACCAAATGATGAAAATAGGTTGTTGCAATGTGATGCCGGTGAGTGGCAAACATGTAGCCAATGCAGCATGTCTATGAACTGTGCTGCTGACAGTGTGTGAAGATTAGTTGCCGTTGTGTCAATCGTTGCCTGCTGTAGCAGTGTTGTGGACTGCTGAGTTAGTAGTAGCCCTCTGACCCAAGACAGGAAATCTTCTTAGACCAATGATGAAACCTACTAGTGTTCCAGTGTCTAGTTTGACTTGAACACAGTTGTATTTACTGTTGTTGTCATCCAAGTTGCTGTGGACAACGAAGTATAATCTCAAACTCCTTTTTTCATTCAATTGTCTTAAATTCTTCTTTCAGGTAGTATTTGAAATTACTTTTCTTTTTATACTTCAATTTATTATGTTACACTACATACATTTAGTCTTTTTTTCTTTTGTTGTTGTTAGTATCGATTGTCCTTGGCAACACAGGTTTTCCCAAATTATTTCAACGAAATTTGCATAAAATTTTCTTCTTCTCTCTCTCTCTCTTTTTTAGTTCTGTTAATACATGTTCTTCACCTAGGTCACCATAATGAGATCGAACTGCAATGGTTTGTGGTGGGGCATCAATGCTACATTGCCCATGTGCAATCTGTAATTCTCTTATGTTTGATATTGGTAGATTTTTTTAATAAAATTTCTTTCAGTTGCCTCCCTTGATATTTGCCAAGGTGGACCTGCTAGCCAATCCCATCCAACCATGCTCAAACAGTCTTCACAAGACTTCATCTTCTTGAGTGTGGATGGGAGCTGAAAGAAAGCATTATTTGTCTACCTAGAAACATGAATGACATAAACAACTGAACTTTAAATCTTCTTCATTAAAACTTTCTCTTACAGCAATATTGTCTTTCAGAACATTGTTTCATATACTAAGCTGGTTAAGAGATTTTCTTTAACACATACAGCATGTGAAGAAGCATGACAAGATGTATATCTTAACATAAGCCAACTCAACAGCTATTTCTTATGCCATCTATTGTAACTGTGACTTTCCTTTTTGTCCTTGTCTACTGAAGACCTTCAAAGCATGATGCAAGGCAACAAATGGCCCCACACAGCAGGTGGAGATGCTCACTAGTTGTCTCTTCCTGCAGTGATGCGTGCAAGGAGTTCTCCCATCTGCACACATTGTAATACTATCGCATACAGTGTGCTGTCCTGACACTTAGTCAACTACTAAATGTCATGAACATCTTTCCCCTTTATGGAAACTTGGAAGTGAAACAGATCACCCTAAAAATGTCAGATCACACTTCACAACGTGGAGTAATCACTTATTGCAGCAAGTGCCACAACACAGGTAAGCAAAAATTCTAATCACAGAAGGCAGTTTGCACACATCTCCTAAACTAAAAAGAAAATGCCTTTGAAAAATTGTAGACCTCATTCACTAGATTGAAAGATCAGGGTACAAAACATCACTTTACGTGAAAGTGAATCTATTACACCACAACTGTCTCTGGGTGTTGGAGCCTGGGCTGTGACACCTGGTGACAATGACTGTATGTGAGTTGTGGTTCTGAGAGTGCATGTACATTTTCTATTTCGGGAGAAGGACTTTGCCCATAAGCTTAATATTCAGCAGTCATTCCCTCATATCTATCTGTGACTCAACGCCACCTCTATGTTGCGGATAGCAATCTTTCCCTTCCATATTGTTGTCATGAAAGAGGGTAAAATGTTACGACATGGCACCTGGGACTGAGCATTTCGGAAATGACGTTGAGACCACAAAGGCGAAAATGTGCTGGACATCCACACTTCATCACAGATCATGGAGGCCAGTGGCTTGCCTGCAGTGGCAAAGTGTTGCACTTTTTGTAGGGTAGGCTGAGGATTACGATTTTCGAAAAAAATCTTAAAACAAAGACTTCTAAAATAGAAACACTGCAAAAGTACCTTAATTACAAATTTCTACTAGGATTGAAATGACTACAGAAATTGTTATAAATAAATACAAAAAATATGAAACACCTTCATACAAATAAAAATATAACACAGAGTAACTCACCGTTACATTTTTTATATATTAGTTCTATCCTCCAGTCCCTTTTCTGGGTGTAAACATCAATAATTTATAAGGCTCTTAGCTTCCACTATGTATTTCAGAATAATTTCCTCACATCTTAGTCTTTCAACAGTCTTAATGCAGTTTTCAATTTTGAGCTTAAAGCATCTTATGTCCACAGTTTTATGTTTACCCCAATTGCTCTATGAAAAGACTCATCATCCCACCCTTCATTGTTCATCACATCATTAAATGCTGTTCTCAGTTTGTATAGTGAAGGTTAATGATTTTTACACTGCATGAATGAAAATTCTACCTTGTTTCACAATGACTTGGTAGTTTAGCTCCCCTTTCCCTTAGAAGTTCAATTCTTTCCTGGAACGGTTAAAAATTGCATGAAATCCTGATATATTTGCTACAGAAGTTTTCACATGCGTTATTTTTTTAAATAATTTTTTAAGCATATAGGAGGTCAAGTTCAACTGATGTGCATGAATGGACACCACAATTTTTCCCTACCACTGCACTGCAGCTACAGTATATTTGTGATACTAATTTGTTTTTCAATATTTCAACTGTTTAGCACTTGAAACTAAACAATGGCTATGCCTTGTGCATTCCGGATACGTCATAAAACTCTATGTTTCTCTCTTGTATTTCTCCTGATTCGTTATTTGCAAAATGAAAAATTACACTCATTTGATTTCTAGTTGAGATATCCATTGTTTCGTCAGCTTGTACTGATATAAAAGGGAATATATTTAATTTCACTTGAAATTTGTTCTTTAACAACATCCATAATACAAGCTTTTAATTCATTCTGTGTGTCAGAGGAAGTGCCTTTAAATACTCCTCGGATGCTACATATCTTTCATGTATGGTGTTTCTTCCACTAAGAAATCCAAAAGTTCTAAATAATTTTCTTTATTTACTGACACATCATGACCCTGACGAACTACATCTTGCTGTACTAAAAAGCAGACAGTCAAAGTCAATCTCTACATAATACTTCTCTTTTGATCGCCCTTCTCATTACAATTCAAAGCCTCCAGACGTGTTGTTTTTGAAAGAGCATGGTCAATTCTTACTGTACCTAGCTGATTGTATTTAACAGCTGCTGTGATATGTGAAATGGAACATCCATGCTCTTCAGCTTTTGAAAGAAAATTTTGAAGACTCTCTTCACCTTCTCCCCACTTATGCCATTCCAAACAATCCAAATAATACACAGTAATAACAAAAAAGTTTGTTCCTTACAATGCTGCCACAACCATGGTTTGGGATTGTACCATTGTGTTTGGAAACAGATTTTCCATAAGATTTTGTAACATGCAGACTTGGCATCAGCTTTTCCTCTTTCACCGGGAGTTTATCTTCCAAAGAAAGGCGAGAGATGACTGCAGGGTTTTCTATTAAAAATTCAGTGTGTGTCCACTGGGGGCCAAACCACACAATAACCCTGTGTTCGGTGTGGGGCAGCAATGGGGTGGGTGGATTGCTGTGGCCTGTTGTGGATTGTGAACCACTGGGGGCTATGGAAGGACGAAGCCTCTCCGTCGTTTCTAGGTCCCTGGTTTAGTACAATACAAATTTTAATCTGAGGAACAATGAAAATACATAGGCTATTTCCTATCATCTTGGAACGACATCCAATGATGCATTCACATTTATTTCCTGTGAATTATGAATGCCTTCTTGTTCTTTGTGTTTTAAGTAAACTTTTAAATTAAGAGTTTATGGTTTCTCATTCTACCTGGCTTGCTGCTAGTGTGCTAAAGGATGCGAAGTAGTGTTGTTAGGGAACTGCTGAATGACTTGTCATTCCAAGGTGTGTATCCGCCTGCTGGTGAGAAGTAGAAACAAATCAAACACCAGCTTTTAAAAACTGTATCCAGGCTGTAGAAACCCCAGTCCATAACGTGAAAGAAATGGGATTACTGTGAATGCTCATAAGAAGCATGGAACTCAGAGCTAATATTGGTTGCAAAGCTAGAGGAGTGATGCATTATAACACTGACAGGTGCATATACACAGCTCAGACAAACAATATTTGAGAACATTTATTAGGGTATGTGAACAGATCTGATTAAATTCAATTTGGATGAATTGTTTTGAATTTTTTGGGTAGGCTCAGCCTTAGAGCCTTAATGGATGTATCGCCACTGCTTGCCTGCTCTGTGCCACATCTCATGACAGAGTACGATGTTGGTGAAGGCACAAGTGTTTCAGAGCACAGCATTCAGCACACTCTGCAGCAGACAACCCCTAAGTGGTCCCACACTTGTGATAAAGCAAGCTGGGATATTTTTACATCTACATCTACATCTACATCTACATCTACATCCGTACTCCGCAAGCCACCTGACGGTGTGTGGCGGAGGGTACCCTGAGTACCTCTATCGGTTCTCCCTTCTATTCCAGTCTCGTATTGTACGTGGAAAGAAGGATTGTCGGTATGCTTCTGTGTGGGCTCTAATCTCTCTGATTTTATCCTCATGGTCTCTTCGCGAGATATACGTAGGAGGGAGCAATATACTGCTTGACTCTTCGGTGAAGGTATGTTCTCGAAACTTTAACAAAAGCCCGTATCGAGCTACTGAGCGTCTCTCCTGCAGAGTCTTCCACTGGAGTTTATCTATCATCTCCGTAACGCTTTCGCAATTACTAAATGATCCTGTAACGAAGCGCGCTGCTCTCCGTTGGATCTTCTCTATCTCTTCTATCAACCCTACCTGGTGCGGATCCCACACTGCTGAGCAGTATTCAAGCATTGGGCGAACAAGTGTACTGTAACCTACTTCCTTTGTTGTCGGATTGCATTTCCTTAGGATTCTTCCAATGAATCTCAGTCTGGCATCTGCTTTACCGACGATCAACTTTATATGATCATTCCATTTTAAATCACTCCTAATGCGTACTCCACCCCTCTTGTTTTGCCATCTGCCTACTTAAATTCTTTTCTTCAATTTTAACCAATTACCATTAACATACATGAATATAATCTGCATTTCCAAAAGGAGAAAGGTTGGCCTCCACTTTTAAAGAATATAACAACTGATCTAGTTTCGTGCTTAGTTTTATGTATGTAATTGATTTTCTAATTTAATTCAATCATGCCTCATTAGTATCTTTTGTTATAGGGTGAAATCAGTGACTGTTTCGTAAATTAAATTGTTGGCATTTAAACATATATAAATCCTATAATTATTAAAAAGTTTGGAAGAGGGAACACTAGCATTCTTTAAGTATTTATTTGGCTCTATTCGAAAACATGTTTGCAAAGGCAGCCAAATTAATTAATAGTTTTTTTGAAAGTATTGTTTGCATAATGATATCTGTTAATTTCATGATTTAAACAAATATTCGGCCTAACACTTGTAGTAGAAGAAACTGTTAAAAAGACTAAATTTTTTGATGTATTCAGTTAATTTAATGAGTTGAGTTTTAATTGTAAATTTAACTTCGAACAATGTGTAGTTTCAGTACATATTACTGGAGGATATACAAGGGGCCCAATTTTTGGTCCCGAGACAGTTAGTCCATGGCAGAGTTTCAGATGAGAAACCTGTGTTGATTAGAACAACAACGCTTCAACTTAACTGTGAAATAAGTGTCAACAATTAGGCCGTGTGCTAAAACAATGACAGTGTCTCCCCCACATGTGTAGCAGTATGTGGAGGTTTGCCTGCAAACTATTATTGATGCTTATGGAAAGTTAAAACAATAGTGCACTGGCCACATATAACTGTGTACTACTGGGCAGGTTGTGAACAGTGAATGTACACCTATTGGCTACATCATTTAAAGTAGTCAGTGTTGTACTTCCACAACCCATTTTTCAGTCAGTGTATCAAAGCAGTACGTCGACACTGAGGACAACAAACAAAGAAATAAAGTAGGCAAACACATCACACACTGACCCAACAATACTGTCAATTATGACTGCAACGGCCACAAGAGCCTCAAGATCCAACCTAGGATCGATGGCAACATATTTCTTGGTCGAATGAACCATGTTTCTTGTCAAACACCGGCACAAGTCATGCCTGGATATAACACTCACTCAGGTGAATGGCTGCTTGAAACATGCACTGTTCCACATGTGCATGCCAGTCGGGACTATATTATCCTATGAGAGAAATTCATCTGAGTTTTGTTGGGAGCTGTGGTAGTAATCACAGGCTCTGTGGAAGTATCTGCCGTCAGGATAACAGCCCATGTTACAAGGCCAGAATCATGCTACAGTGGTTTGGGGAACATGCTAGTGAACTCTTGCTGATATCTTCCCCACCAAATTCACTAGATCTGAAGCCAATGCAACACCTTTAGGATGCTGCTTAGTGCAAGCACCAGCTCATAATTTATGGGAATTTCATGACTTGTTCTTTGACTCTGATACCACATGCCTCTGGAAACCTACCAATGACGTGTTGAATCAATGTCACTCAGCATCACTGCTCTGTTGTACTTCAAACTTGCACCAAAATGCTATGACACAAACTGTCTAAATGTGTTGGCTTATCAGTGTATAATGTAGGAGACATTAAAACACTCATATTAGTGAAACATGCAGAAATCTCAGGATAGGCACTTATGTATCACACAAATGTCTGTGGTACAAATAAATGTATTACAATTATAGTTGAGCCTATGATATTATTTGCATTAGACAACAACTATGTGCAGTTACCACTTCTCCCTTCCCGACTCATTTTTTTCAGTCATTTCCACCACTCTTCTCTGCCTGTTTTTGGATGTCATCTAGCCTTCATTCATTTCTGGTAGCTATATATGAAAGACATAAGAGCATAGTGAAAAAATATTTCTGTGGTCCATTGATATGCTTCTGAGAAAGGTTCTGGAATCTTACCAACTTTTGCAAGTTTTGAACAATGGTTGACTATTTAAAGTGAAGGGGATGCCTCCATAAGGTATCAGCTGCTGTTAGCTTTGAAGCTGAAATAAGGTCATTTCTGCAGTTTAAAAAAATAAATTATTCAACTGTGCACCTCAGTAGGAATTAAATGTCTTAAGTAATTGCACTTGGTACATCAGAATTCAGCCCTTCTATGGAAGTGGTCATTGAATGGCTAAACAAATTTGAACAATGATGGAGGAGGACATCTACTGTGCCTAGCAAGGTTTGTATGTTCTGTTGGCCTTCTCTGTGATTTACTGAGGACACACTGCTTGTGTTAAAAGTCTTTCTTAGGGATGGTATCATGATCCAAGAGAAGAAGTCAATAAAACTTAGCAACATTACCGAAAGTAATTAGACTGAGTGCAGCACAGTATATTAAAATTTTACACACTTTCAACAATAAAATATTATTTTGATTTAAATGAAAGGGCAGTTCTGAAATAAATTATATTGATTCTCCTGCCTACAAAACTTGCTAAAGTAATTTCTTATCAACTAATCACTTCACTGAATCAATTTTAGCTAGTTACATGTTTAGTATGACAAGAATATTTTTGTCTATCTATCTGATACTTCATTATACTACAAACCTACGAAACCAACAACATATTACATCTACTATAATGAATGTAGTAAAAATTACCCTTCAGAAACAATTGTCCATTTTCCACCCATCAACCGGTAAAGGCTGACTTGCAATCCATTGGCAGGTTTTCCTTTGGCAGTGTCCAGAACATGAGTAGAAATTCCTTTCTTAGGACCTTGTGCAGTGCTCATCTCAGAACCAGCAATCTGCTGTAAATAAAAAATACATTTTTAATTATGCTTTGATATAAAATGTGCATTTATGGTATCCTTTACACAATTGATATCTTACACCTTGAAGTGCACTGGGGTGAAAGAGATAAAGAAAGAATTAGTGAATATATATATCTACATAGAGAGCGAGCGAGAGAGAGAGAGAGAGAGAGAGAGAGAGAGAGAGAGAGAGAGACCTTGAAAGGTGAACACAGTGACTAAATTTGCTGTAAATGTTCTGAATTCTATAACTATTGGACGCTAGTAAATGCAATACTTTTAATAAGAAAATACAAACCAGAGATGAGTTCAAGTGTGAATGTATGACTTTGATTCGGCCTACTGCAACTTCAGCTTGTCTTGAGGCTGTAGACATATCTGCACTGAGATACTGGCTCTTGAAGAACTTTATCACTTTGAGGGTTAAAAGGTCATGTCAACAGCATCTAACCTATGACCCATTCTTAACAGGGGAGTTAAGCCTGATTAATCACATGGATATTATTCTAGCAGAGCTTTTGACAACACTTCACCTGATGTTGGTCTACAAAACAGTCTCCCAGTTTTACCATAAAATTTCCTAACTATAGAGAAATAAATAACTTTAGACTTTACAATAACAATAACTATTAATGCAAAACTTGTAGCATCTGGGAACATTGTCTTTGAGATAAAGGCAACAAAATCTAACAGCACAAATCATTTAGACACCATATGCACTAAAAATGGATGTTATGACAATAAATGCATTTTATGTACTGTATTGAAAAATATATTCAGTGGCAACAAATACTGTTTTTACCCGCTATAGATTAAATACATTCAGTAAAGTTAAGCAAACAAGGTGAAAACAAACCTGTTAGTAGTTGCATAGATGGAAAATGAATAAACATCTTGTTCACCCAAGTTAACACTGAAATCAACAGCGTTTTCTTTGTGAGGCAAATGATTAACTTTTCCAAGTTATTTGTGTGTCACAGAAAGACACATCACCAAAAAATGGAAACTCCACACAGGAATATAAACAATGTAGGAAAAGACAGATTGCTACTTATTGTAAAGAAGACATGTTAAGTTGCAGACAGGCATAATTAAAAGACATTTACACAAAGCTTTCGGCCACAGCCTTCATGAACAAAAGAGAAACACACCATAAGGGTGACCAGACATCTGAATAAAACCGTACAAGTCCTGCTTTTTATCTCTCATCCAGAGTCTTGGTGGAGTTCTTACACAGCAGGATCGCCGATTTTATCAATTTTTCAC
The DNA here is from genome assembly GCF_023897955.1 of Schistocerca gregaria. NCBI lineage: Eukaryota > Metazoa > Arthropoda > Insecta > Orthoptera > Acrididae > Schistocerca > Schistocerca gregaria. The sequence goes on from NC_064923.1 coordinate 561,670,298, forward strand.
AACTAATATGGATGGATCCATAAGTGACTGCAACTATTGATTATTTAAAGTTTATGTGTTGTATTTTCAGTTCACGATTGTCTTGGATTAACATTATAGGTTTCATGACACATACTTAGTATTCACGGGTGAGTGTAATTTTCTGTTTATTGAAGCCAAGTGAGTTTTCCTAAATGCAAGTGTACATTCTCAGATGTTCTTTCTTACAAATATTTTGTCTTCCCTTCAAGAAAGTGAGAACTGAATTCAAAGCAGAATGTAAAATATGTGGAGCTGGAACTTACATCACAGTGGCCAATAAGTTTAAGAAATACCCCGGCAGAGTGTTTTGTCGTCATGGTTTTATTTCATGGGTACTTAGTCATTCAATCTGTTTATATTCGGGAGACTGAATAAGAACAATTGGCCATAAAGTTCTCCAGTTCTGCATAACATACATAAACATCATTTAATTTATTTACATAAACAAAATTCAAGTCAATGTGTCACTGAAATATTTTAAATTTCTTCCACTAGGTGGCCAAGTTATGTAAGATCATATTACCACTCAGAAGCATAAGTAAAATCTTCAGGCTTGCACTCCAATGCCTAGGATTGACACATTACTTCAGCAACACCAATCTACTTTACCAGTGACTGAGTTCTTGCAGCAGAAGGAGCACTGGCATTTCATAATGGTAGGCATCATTTTACCTATAGGTCAATGGACAGCATGCCGAAATTAGATGAAGTAATTTATTTTGATTCAGGTGTTGCTAAAAAGATCTCCTCAGCCAGAACAAAAACTCAGAGCATTATAAACAATGTAATTGCTCCTCATGCCTTGAATGTAACCATGTGGACTTTGAGCGGGACATCTTGCCTTGGTGTCTCGGCCGATGGAATTAGCCATGGCAACATAAAAATGTTCCTCTTTCTTATTCAGCATTTTGATTAAAAACTTTGTGGTTTAAAAACAAAAGTAATTGATCTAAAATGTACTCCAAATGAAACATCTAAGACTGTTGCACATTATATTACAGAAACACTACAACATTTGGGTATTGCTAACAAGTGTGTATCATTTACCAGTGATAATGCTAACACAAACTTTGGGGATATAAATCACAAGGAAGACAAAAATATATACAGTAGGCTAAAGACATCTTCCTCCTGCCATGAACCATGGACCTTGCCATTGGTGAGGAGGCTTATGTGCCTCAGCGATACAGATAGACGTACCGTAGGTGCAACCACAACGAAGGGGTATCTGTTGAGAGGCCAGACAAATGTGCGGTTCCTGAAGAGGGGCAGCAGCCTTTTGAGTAGTTGCAGGGGCAATAGTCTGGATGATTGACTGATATGGCCTTGTAACACTAACCAAAATGGGCCTTGCTGTGCTGGTACTGCGAACGGTTTAAAGCAATGGGAAACTACAGCCGTAATTTTTCCCTAGAGCATGCAGCTTTACTGTATGGATAAATGATGATGGCGTCCTTTTGGGTAAAATATTCCAGAGGTAAATTAGTCCCCCATTCGGATCTCTGGGCAGGGACTACTCAGGAGGATGTCGTTATCGGCAGAAGGAAAACTGGCGTTCTACGGATCGGATCGTGGAATGCCAGATACCTTGATCGGGCAGGTAGGTTAGAAAATTTAAAAAGGGAAATGGATAGATTAAAGTTAGGTATAGTGGGAATTAGTGAAGTTCGGTGGCAGGAGGAACAAGACTTTTGGTCAGGCGAATACAGGGTTATAAATACAAAATCAAATAGGGGTAATGCAGGAAAGAATGTTGTATACATGGAAGAACCCTGGAGATATTCAAAGGTTTCAGATAGATTATATAATGGTAAGACAGAGATTCAGGAACCAGGTTTTAAATTGTAAGACACTTCCAGGGGCAAATGTGGACTCTGACCACAATCTATTGGTTATGAAATGTAGATTAAAACTGAAGAAACTGCAAAAAGGTGGCAAATTGAGGAGATGGGACCTGGATAAACTGAAAGAACTAGATGTTGTAGAGAACTTCAGGGAGAGCATAAGGGAACGATTGACAAGAATGGGGGAAAGAAATACAGTAGAAGAAGAATGGGTAGCTTTGAGAGATGAAATAGTGAAGGTAGCAGAGGATCAAGTAGGTAAAAAGACGAGAGCTAATAGACCTCCTTGGGTAACAGAAGAGATATTGAATTTAATTGATGAAAGGAGAAAATATAAAAACGCAGTAAATGAAGCAGGCAAAAAGGAATACAAACATCTCAAAAATAAGATCAACAGGAAGTGCAAAATGGCTAAGCAGGGATGGCTAGAGGACGAATGTAAGGATGTAGAGGCTTTTCTCACCAGGGGTAAGAAAGATACTGCCTACAGGAAAATTAAAGAGACATTTGGAGAAAAGAGAAAGTATTTGTTTTGAACGGCCAGTGTTGGTTGGTCACAGCCAGTGTGCTCCCTGCCGCCGTTGGATAAGCAGCTGCCAGCAGCAAGTCGTATACCCCTAGCTTACTTATTTGTTACATAGTTTAATTCTTAATTTCTTTGTGTGTTTTTGGGTACTTGCATTGTTTAATTCATAAATTTCGGGCGTATTATAGTATTTGAGAGTTGTAGCATCGCACATTAGTGTTTACTTCGTAGATTCTTACTAAAATTGCGTGTGAGTTTCGTATAGGAGGTGTTATTTCATGTTTTAGTTACTGTAATCGTAAATTCAGGCAGATTGTAGCGCAGTCGTTAGGCATTTGTACAGGTTAGTTAATACATTATTTGCGTGTATCGCTTGCGTTATCTAGGCACAGACTCGTGTTTCAGTAACTGTTGTTCAACATCGATTAGAATGGACAGGGACTGCGATTCCTGTGTTCGGATGAGGGCTGATTTGGCATCCCTTCGCTCATAGCTGCAAACGGCACTGACTTCGGTCACGCAGCTGGAGGCTGTTGCCAATGGGCACCACTGTGGGGAGCTGGACTTGGGTATCACGGCGATGTCAACCTCATCCTGTCTGTCCCCAGACCGGTCTGCCGCTGTGGTTGCCCTGGTTGCTGCCCGCAGTGGGGCTGAGCCCTCGCCTGTGGTTGATTGGGAGGTCGTTCCAAGGCGTGACAGGCAGCGAAAGACGTCCCTGGAGGCTGATCAGAAAGCCTCCCCGGTGCGTCTGACAAACAGGTTTCAGGCACTGTCTCTGGCTGAGCCAGATGCAGCTGCCTGCCCTGTTTCAGAGGATCATTCTCAGCCTTCAAGGTCTGGGCAATCGCAGAGTGTGGGCTTACTGGTAGTTGGGAGCTCCAATGTTAGGCGCGTAATGGGGCCCTTTAGGGAAATGGTGGCTAAGGAGGGAAAGAAATCCAGTGTGTACTCCGTGTGCTTTCCGGGAGGAGTCATTCCTGATGTGGAAAGGGTTCTTCCGTATGCCATGAAGAGCACAGGGTGCAGCCAGCTGCAGGTGGTGGCACATGGCGGCACTAATGACGTGTGTCGCTTTGGATCTGAGGAAATTCTCTCTTTATTCCAGCGGCTATCTGATATGGAGAAGGCTGACGGTCTTGCTTACGAGATGAAGGCAGAGCTCACCATCTGCAGCAACGTTGACAGAACCGACTGCGGACCTTTGGTGCAGATCCGGGTGGAGGGTCTGAATCAGAGGCTCAGACGGTGTTGCGGCCGTGTTGGCTGCAGATTCCTTGACTTGCGCCATAGGGTGGTGAGGTTTCGGGTTCCGCTGAATAGGTCAGGAGTTCACTACACTCAGCTGGCGGCTACATGGGTAGCGGAGGCTGTGTGGCGTGGACTGGGCGGTTTTTTTGGTTAGAAGGCCTTGGGAAAGTACGGGGTGGGCTGCAATCTCAAAGGGTGCATGGCAAATACAGGACGTGCTTGGATCAAGGAACAGTTGGAATTATAGCTGTAAATTGTTGTAGTGCTGGGAAAGTCCCTGAGCTTCAAGCGCTAATAGAAAGCACAGAAGCTGAAATCGTTATAGGTACAGAAAGCTGGCTAAAGCCTAAAATAAGTTCTGCAGAAATTTTTACGAAGTCTCAGACGGTGTTCAGGAAAGATAGATTAGGAAGAATTGGTGGTGGAGTGTTTGTGTCTGTCAGTAGTGGTTTATCTTGTAGTGAAGTCGAAGTAGATACTCCGTGCGAATTGGTATGGGTGGAGGTTATACTTAACAGCCGAACTATGTTAATAATTAGCTCCTTCTACCGACCCCCAGACTCCGATGATATGGTTGTGGAACAGTTCAGAGAAAATTTGAGTCTCTTAACAATTAAATACCCCACTCATATGGTTGTAGTTGGTGGGGACTTCAACCTTCCCTCGATATGTTGGCAAAATACTTGTTCAAAACCGGTGGTAGGCAGAAAACATCTTCCGAGATTGTCCTAAATGCTTTCTCCGAAAATTATTTCAAGCAGTTAGTCCACAAACCCACGCGAATTGTAAATGGTTGCGAAAACACACTTCACCTCTTGGCCACAAGCCGGCCACGGTGGTCTCGCGGTTCTAGGCGCGCAGTCCGGAACCGCGCGACTGCTATGGTCGCAGGTTTGAATCCTGCCTCGGGCATGGATGTGTGTGATGTCCTTAGGTTAGTTAGGTTTTAAGTAGTTCTAAGTTCTAGGGGACTGATGACCACAGATGTTAAGTCCCATAGTGCTCAGAGTCATTTGAACCATTTTTTTTCTTAGCCACAAACAATCCAGAGCTGACAGAGAGCATCATGACTGATACAGGGATTAGTGATCACAAGGTTGTTGTAGCTAGGCTCAATACCGTTTCTTCCAAATTCATCAGAAACAAACGCAAAATAATTTTATTTAAAAAAGGGGATAAAGTGTCACTAGAACCCTTCCTAAGAGACAATCTCCATTCCTTCCGAACTGACTATGCAAATGTAGACGAGATGGGGATCAAATTCAAAGACAGAGTACCAACAGCAATTGAGAGATTCATACCTCACAAATTGGTAAGAGATGGATTGGATCCCCCGTGGTACACAAAACAGGTCCGAACGCTGTTGGAGAGGCAACGGAAAAAGCATGCGAAATTCAGAAGAACGCAAAATCTCGAAGATTGGCTAAAATTTACAGACGCGCGAAATTTGGCACGGACTTCAATGCGAGATGCCTTTAATAGGTTCCACAATGAAACATTGTCTCGAAATTTGGTAGAAAATTTGAAGAAATTCTGGTCGTATGTAAAGTACACAAGCGACAAGACGCAGTCAATACCTTCGCTGCGCAGTGCCGATGGTACTGTTACCGACGGCTGTGTCGCAAAAGCGGAGTTATTGAACGCAGTTTTCCGAAATTCCTTCACCAGGTAAGACAAATGGAATATTCCAGAATTTGAAACACAAACAGCTGCTAGCATGGGTTTCTTCGAAGTAGATACCTTAGGGGTTGCGAAGCAACTCAAATCGCTCGATATGGGCAAGTCTTCAGGTCCAGATTGTATACCGATTAGGTTCCTTTCAGATTACGCCAATACAATAGCTCCCTACTTAGCACTCATATACAACCGCTCGCTCACCGATAGATCTGTACCTACAGATTGGAAAATTTGCAAAGGTTGCACAAGTGTTTAAGAAGGGTAGTAGGAGTAATCCATCTAACTACAGACCTATATCATTGACATCGGTTTGCAGTAGGGTTTTGGAGCATATAATGTATTCAAACATTATGAATCACCTCGAAGGGAAAGATCTATTGATGCGTAATCAGCATGGTTTCAGAAAACATCGCTCTTGCGCAACGCAGCTAGCTCTTTATTCGCACGAAGTAATGGCCCCTATCGACAGGGGATCTCAAGTTGATTCCGTATTTCTAGATTTCCGAAAAGCTTTTGACACCGTTCCTCACAAGCGACTTCTAATCAAGCTGCGGGCCTATGGGGTATTGTCTCAGTTTTGCGACTGGATCGTGATTTCCTGTCAGGAAGGTCACAGTTCGAAGTAATAGACGGCAAATCATCGAGTAAAACTGAAGTGATATCAGGTGTTCCTCAGGGAAGCGTCCTGGGACCTCTGCTGTTCCTGATGTATATAAATGACATGGGTGACAATCTGAGCAGTTCTCTTAGGTTGTTCGCAGATGATACTGTAATTTACTGTCTAGTAAGGTCATCCGAAGACCAGTATCAGTTGCAAAGTGATTTAGAAAAGATTGCTGTATGGTGTGGCAGGTGGCGGTTGACGCTAAATAACGAAAAGTGTGAGGTGATCCACATGAGTTCCAGAAGAAATCCGTTGGAATTCGATTACTCGATAAATGGTACAATTCTTAAGGCTGTCAATTCAACGAAGTACCTGGGTATAAAAATTACGAACAACTTCAGTTGGAAAGACCACATAGATAATATTGTGGAGAAGGCGAGCCAAAGGTTGCGTTCCGTTGCCAGGACACTTAGAAGATGCAACTAGTCCACTAAAGAGACAGCTTACACTACACTCGTTCGTCCTCTGTTAGAATATTGCTGCGCGTTGTGGGATCCTTACTAGGTGGGACTGACGGAGGACATCGAAAGGGTGCAAAATAGGGCAGCTCGTTTTGTATTATCACATAATAGGGGAGAGATTGTGGCAGATATGATACGCGAATTGGGATGGAAGTCATTACAGTAAAGACGTTTTTCGTCTCTTCCGAATGCGAAAATATTTTGTTGAGCCCAACCTACATAGGTAGGAATGATCATCAAAATAAAATAAGAGAAATCAGAGCTCGAAAAGAAAGGTTTAGGTGTTCGTCTTTCCTGCGCACTGTTAGGGAGTGGAATGGTAGAGAGATAGTATGACTGTGGTTCGATGAACCCTCTGCCAAGCACTTAAATGTGAATTGCAGAGTAGTCATGTAGATGTAGATGTATGAATATCAAGAGCTCAGATGAAAACCCAGTTGTAAGCAAAGAAGGGAAAGCAGAAAGGTGGAAGGAGTATATAGAGGGTCTGTACAAGGGCGATGTACTTGAGGACAATATTATGGAAAGGGAAGATGATGTAGATGAAGACAAAATGGGAGATATGATACTGCATGAAGAGTTTGACAGAGCACTGAAAGACCTAAGTCGAAACAAGGCCCCGGGAGTAGACAACATTCCATTAAAACTGCTGATGGCCTTGGGAGAGCCAGCCCTGACAAAACTCTACCATCTGGTGAACAAGGTGTATGAGAAAGGCGAAATACTCTCAACTTAAAGAAGAATATAATAATTCCAATCCCAAAGAAAGCAGGTGTTGACACATGTGAAAATTACCAAACTATCAGTTTAATAAGCCACGGCTGCAATATATTAACACGAATTCTTTACAGATGAATGGAAAAACTGGTAGAAGCTGACCTCAGGGAAGATCAGTTTACAGGGAGCGAACGACTATTTACTATTTGTACAGAAACCAGATGGCAGCTATAAGAGTCAAGGGGCATGTAAGGGAAGCAGTGGTTGGGAAGCAAGTGCGACTGGGTTGTAGCCTATCCCCGATGTTATTCAATCTGTATATTGAGCAAGCAGTAAAGGAAACAAAAGAAAAATTCAGAGTAGGAATTAAAATCCATGGAGAAGAAATAAAAGCTTTGAGGTTTGCCAATGACATTGTAATTCTGTCAGAGACAGCAGAGGACCTGGAAGAGCAGCTGAACGGAATGGACAGTGTCTTGAGAGGAGGATATAAGATGATCATCAACAAAAGCAGAACGAGAATAATGGAATGTAGTCAAATTAAATCGGGTGATGCTGCGGGAATTAGATTAGGAAGTGAGACACTTAAAGTAGTAAATGTGTTTTGCTATTTGGGGACAAAAATAACTGATGATGGTCGAAGTAGAGAGGATATAAAATGTACACTGGCAATGGCAAGGAGAGCGTTTCTGAAGAATAGAAATTTGTTAACATCTAGTACAGATTTAAGAGTCAGGAAATCGTTTATGAAAGTATTTGTATGGAGTGTAGCCATGTATAGAAGTGAAATGTGGACGATAAATAGTTTGGACAAGAAGAGAATAGAAGCTTTTGAAATGTGGAGCTACAGAAGAATGCTAAAGATTAGATGGGTAGATCACATAACTAATGACGAGGTACTGAATAGAATTGGAGAGAAATTTGTGGCACAACTTGACTAGAAGGAAGGATCGGTTGATAGGGCATATTCTGGGGCATCAAGGGATCACCAATTTAGTATTGGAGGGCAGTGTGGAGGGTAAAAATCGTGGAGGGAGACCAAGAGATATATACAATAAACAGATTCAGAAGAATGTAGGTTGCAGTAGGTACTGGGAGATGAAGAAGCTTGCACAGGATAGAGTGGGATGAAGAGTTGCATCAAACCAGTCTCTGGACTGAAGACCAAAACAACAAGAACAAGAACAACAACAACAACAACCAAGACATCTTTGAACAATGAGAATTTAATCAATGGGGATGTCTAACTCACATTTTGCATAGCGCAATTCACCACAGAGTTGATAATCTTTCTGTTGAAATCTTACTTACTGTCTGAAAGCAAGCCACCAAAGGTTTTCTTTCAGTTTTTTGAGAATACATTAAATGAACTCTGCTAATGGCATTTGCATTCATTGATGTCTGTGTTCAATCTAAATATTCTGCAGCTAGAAAAGGAGGACAATTCTGTGCCTGAAGTGATTCAAATTTTGGATTCTGTATGTTAGGTGCCAAAGGACCAATTAAATGAAAAATTCATTTGCCCAAAGGTTAAACACCAGCTGGAAATTGCAACACAAATAGGCTTTGATAAACAAGTTAAACTTTTTATGGAGGAAGCTATGTAGCTGTATCAATCGTGCAATGAATATTTACAATGATAGCTTTGTATGTTTGATGACTTTTCCTCTTTCAAATGGATGTCTCTTTAAAGAGAGGTTAACTTCAGATATGTTGAAAAAAGCCTTTTGTATTTGCAAGTTAATGTAAAACTTTTAAAACTGAAGATGCAAATATCCTGCCCAATTCTGTAATTTTAGGCAGTTTCAGAAACAGAACAGTAATGATCCAGAATTTAGTGGGTTGTTTGTAGTACAAGATGGGCCAAGTGTTTCCATGGAAGTAAGTCTATTGCTCGTCATTCAGAATTGTTAAAAGTTGCTGACAACTTTCAGTATATCATGCACAAAAAAGATGCAGAAAGAGCATTTTTGCTCATTAAAACACAGTGGACTGATGACAGGAACAGGTTAGCATTGAATATATTAAGGTACGTTGATGGAACAGTATTTTTTAAAAAGAACTTTCCTGCATATCTTCTTACAACTATCTGCTAAGCAAGACTACACCTCTACAGGAAGTTGTATCTTCACAGAAGTACCAATAAAAGTTAAGGAATGTTTGTTATTAAATAAATTAAATTTGAATGTATGTTTCTGTGTGTCCTTTTTTTTCTAACTTTGTCATCCTTTTTGAAGCTGTTTGTCTCTTTTTTTTATATACATCTGCATCTGGATACCCTACATACCACCACAATAGACAGCATTATCTGTAGTGCGTGCCGCAAGTGGGTACAGTTAACTCATGTTGTAGTATCCAAAACAATACTAATAACTGCAAAAAGAATGCCACAAAGTAATAAAAATAGCTTCTGCTTCTGCAGCAACTGATGCAGAGCCATAAAGTCTCATACACTATATGATCAAAAGTATGCGGACACCCCAAAAAAATACATTTTTCATATTAGGTGCATTGTCAGGTACTCCATATCAGTGACCTCAGTAGTCATTAGACATCATGAGAGAGCAGAATGGGACACTCTGCGGAACTCGCTGACTTTGAACGTGTCCCGGTGACTGGGAGTCACTTGTGTCATATGTCAGTACGCCAAGGTTTCCATACTCATAAACATACCTAGGTCCACTGTTTCCGATGTGATAGTCAAGTGGAAATGTGAAGGGACATGTACAGCACAAAAGCGTACAGGCCGGCCTTGTCTGATGACTGACAGAGACCGCCGACAGTTGAAGAGGGTCATAATGTATAATGGGCAGACTTCTGTCGAAACCATCACACAGGAATTGCAAACTGCATCAGGATCCACTGCAAGGACTATGACGGTCAGGCAGGAGGTGAGAGAACTTGGATTTCATGGTCAAGTGGCTGCTCAAAAGCCACACATCACGCCTCGCTTTGTGTAAGCAGCGTGAACTTAGGACGAATGAGCAGCGGAAAAATGTTGTGTGGAGTGACAAATCACAGTACACAGTGTGGCGATCCAATGGCAGGGTGTGGGTTTGGTGAATGCCGGGTGTGTGTCATCTGCCGATGTTTGTGGTGCCAACAGTAAAATTGGAGGTGGTGATGTTATGGTGTGGTCGTGTTTTTCATGGAAGCCTACATTGGTGTTTTAACCACTTTCTTGCTTCCCACTGTTGAAGAGCAATTTGGTGATGGCGACTGCATCTTTCAACACGATGGAGCACTTGTTCATAATGCATGGCCTGTGACGGAGTGGTTTACATGACAGTAACATCCCTGTAATGGACTAGCCTGCATAGAGTCCTGACCTGAAAGCTATAGTACACCTTTGCGATGTTTTGGAATGCTGACTTCATGCCAGGCCTCACCAACCAACATCAATACCTCTCCTCAGTACAGTACTCCATGAAGAATGGGCTGCCATTCCCCCAAGAATCCTTCCTGAACATATGTCTGTGGGAGTGGAAGCTGTCATCAAAACTAAGGGTGGGCCAACACAATACTGAATTTCAGCATTACTGATGGAGGGCACCACAATCTTTTAAGTCGTTTTGAGCCAGGTGGCCAGATAATTTTTATCACAAAGTGCATCACACTGCTCAAGTATTGATATGTAATCTTAGTTACCCAAAGCAAGGTGGTCCAGTCATACAGGAAAACGAAAATATACTGTTTATAAAACTTCCTGGCAGATTAAAACTGTGTGCCCAACCGAGACTCGAACTCGGGACCTTTGCCTTTTGCGGGCAAGTGCTCTACCATCTGAGCCACCGAAGCACGACTCACACCCGGTACTCACAGCTTTACTTCTGTCAGTATCTCATCTCCTACCTTCCAAACTTTACAGACGCTCTCCTGCGAAACTTGCAGAACTAGCACTCCTGAAAGAAAGGATACTGCGGAGACATGGCTTAGCCACAGCCTGGGGCATGTTTCCAGAATGAGATTTTCACTGATATGAAACTTCCTGGCAGATTAAAAGGCAAAGGTCCCGAGTTCGAGTCTCGGTCGGGCACACAGTTTTAATCTGCCAGAAGTTTCATATCAGCGCACGCTCCACTGCAGAGTGAAAATCTCATTCTGGATACTGTTTATAGTTTGGTTTCGTATAATTATCTGCATGTTTGAACATAATTGCAACCACTCACTGTGATGCTGAACAAGTTAACAGTTGTAACACACTTTCTCCTTCCTTCTATCTTAAAATCACATAATCATACTATAGCATATTCAGAAATTCTGCTATGGAGTAGGAGGAGCCACATCTTTTCAGTTAGTGTTTGTAATTAATTTTATTATCTATTAATTTTTTGCATCACTGTGTAGAAGGTCGAAGATTTTTATGGCTGAATACCTCACTCCTACCTGTGCCCCACTGAGGCTGTGGATAATGTAATTCACTTATTCTTTTGGTATGACAATTATAAATGTTCCCGTTGCTTTCAAACTGTCAGTTATTGTTGACAACAAACTTCATAAGGGAGTAAATGTACTAGAAGACTGCTGTCAATATGTCCAAAAGTTCATCGAAAGGTACGTGTCTAAACGAACTTCTAGTGTACACCATATATTATGTATTTCACACTTCTGTGCAACAAACATATTGTTCCTCTATGATGAGTTACAAAGAATATAATGTCATATGGCATCAGTGAATCAGAGTAGGATTAGTAAAGAACTATGAAATTTATGTCCCCAAAATCTGATACTATCAGTAATGCTCAGTAGCAAAGCTCAAGACAGCTGTATCAAGGGGCTTACAGGTCAGATTACCATCACTATAAATACCTACAAATTTAAAATACTCTGTTTCATTTATTGATATGTCCCCACACATTGTTTCCAATAGTGTTGTCATGCGCTGTGCATTACATAAGTATGTTGTGGTATTGCCATAAAAGCCAGGTAAGAATGTAGTGTGGATATGTAAATATCTTAAATACACTTTTACTTGTCTGTCAAGCTCTCTTGATAACATGTGGAATACTAATTGTTAGTGTAGTTAGTAACTGTACTAGAAAAATGGTCATTGCCTAACACCAGTAAACAATACATTTCCGTATTTATGCTGAGAGCAAGTATAATAAGGTTCTCAAGTTTTCATAATAATAATGTTTATTCAATATTGAATAACCAGAAATTAACCCTTGAAATAAAACAGATTCAGAAAATACAGATTATTATTCTCAACACATCAGTTAATACTTCTGTTACAAACTAAAAAGTTTGGTTTTGAAATTAAAACATTCTTGATGAATGCAACTTTTATTACAAAATGGTGCAGTTTCGCTCAAATAGCAACTGTCTTCAGACCATATGCTCTGAAATGTAAGTACAATATAGATTTAGAGGGAAATCTAATAATAAGCTACATAAAATATGTAGCCACATAAAATATGACTAAAATTAAAAAGTTATGTCCTTGATGGTAGATCATGGCTGTGAGCAGAGCACATACCGTGGATATATTAGTGTCAACTTTTGACTAAGAAAGAGGGGCTAAGGATTAAGAACTAGTGCTCTGCTCATTACTTCTTACATTACATGAATAACACATAAAAATATTATTAAAGTAATTTAAACACAACATGGTTCTATAAAAATTAACAGAAATGTTACATAACACTACATAAATAGCTGCTATGTAAAGCTGTTTGTCAAAATACATTTAAATAAATACAGGAGAATACCCAGCTGTAAGTATTTAGGTAGCCCTCGGTGGGCATTCCAAGAAAAACTCATACAACATAATCTTAGCGAATACAGAGCTATGTGGCGCTGTTGGTTTCAATGGAGTAACAATCATGATGACAGGTAACAGAAACATGTACAGTACTAGGTATAAAGCCGTATATTACGTAGAAATTAGCAGTGCCATGATGACTGGCAACAGAAGTACATGTAATATTAGGTTACCACTCATCATGACAAGGCTGATTTCTACACTCCTGGAAATTGAAATAAGAACACCGTGAATTCGTTGTCCCAGGAAGGGGAAACTTTATTGACACATTCCTGGGGTCAGATACATCACATGATCACACTGACAGAACCACAGGCACATAGACACAGGCAACAGAGCATGCACAATGTCGGCACTAGTACAGTGTATATCCACCTTTCGCAGCAATGCAGGCTGCTATTCTCCCATGGAGACGATCGTAGAGATGCTGGATGTAGTCCTGTGGAACGGCTTGCCATGCCATTTCCACTTGGTGCCTCAGTTGGACCAGCGTTCGTGCTGGACGTGCAGACCGTGTGAGACGACGCTTCATCCAGTCCCAAACATGCTCAATGGGGGACAGATCCGGAGATCTTGCTGGCCAGGGTAGTTGACTTACGCCTTCTAGAGCACGTTGGGTGGCACGGGATACATGCGGACGTGCATTGTCCTGTTGGAACAGCAAGTTCCAATGCCGGTCTAGGAATGGTAGAACGATGGGTTCGATGATGGTTTGGATGTACCGTGCACTATTCAGTGTCCCCTCGACCATCACCAGAGGTGTACGGCCAGTGTAGGAGATCGCTCCCCACACCATGATGCCGGGTGTTGGCCCTGTGTGCCTCGGTCGTATGCAGTCCTGATTGTGGCACTCACCTGCACGGCGCCAAACACGCATACAACCATCATTGGCACCAAGGCAGAAGCGACTCTCATCACTGAAGACAACACGTCTCCATTCGTCCCTCCATTCACGCCTGTTGCGACACCACTGGAGGCGGGCTGCACGATGTTGGGGCGTGAGCGGAAGACGGCCTAACGGTGTGCGGGACCGTAGCCCAGCTTCATGGAGACGGTTGTGAATGGTCCTCGCCGATACCACAGGAGCAACAGTGTCCCTAATTTGCTGGGAAGTGGCGGTGCGGTCCCCTACGGCACTGCGTAGGATCCTACGGTCTTGGCGTGAATCCGTGCGTCGCTGAGGTCCGGTCCCTGGTCGACGGGCACGTGCACCTTCCGCTGACCACTGGCGACAACATCGATGTACTGTGGAGACCTCACGCCCCACGTGTTGAGCAATTCGGCAGTACGTCCACCCGGGCTCCCGCATGCCCACTATACGCCCTCGCTCAAAGTCCGTCAACTGTACATACGGTTCACGTCCACGCTGTCGAGGCATGCTACCAGTGTTAAAGACTGCGATGGAGCTCCGTATGCCCCGCCAAACTGGCTGACACTGACGGCGGCGGTGCACAAATGCTGCGCAGCTAGCGCCATTCGACGGCCAACACCGTGGTTCCTGGTGTGTCCGCTGTGCCGTGCGTGTGATCATTGCTTGTACAGCCCTCTCACAGTGTCCGGAGCAAGTATGGTGGGTCTGACACACCGGTGTCAATGTGTTCTTTTTTCCATTTCCAGGAGTGTATATAATATACTGCTTTATACCTAATGTTATACACGCTTCAGTTGCCAGTTGTAATGATGGTTACTTCACACTTTTCTTCAGTGGTTTCTATGCACATCAACAGCATCTCTATCCTGCATGGCGGCCAGTTTCTTTGTTACAATTACATTCTATTAGTTTTCCAAAAATACCAATACAGTATACTCTATCCACTTACAGCCGATTACAACTGGATGGTATCCTGGATTTTTTTTTTAAATGTAGTTCAACAAACTGCTTGATATAGTAACTATTTGTGTGTCATTATGTAACTTTTTTTATTAATTTTTGTACAACTGTTCTACATGTACATTACTTTAATAACACTTTTATATACTGAATGCCCAATTAGCTTTAAATGATGCAATGTGATAAACATGGGTGGAACATTCAATATTTGACCCATAGCACCTGTGCCCTAGTCAGCAGTTGACATCTGTGCAGCCACGATATATGCTTCATACACAGCAACCTCCAGCTATCGTGGGTACAACTTATTTTAATTTTGAAAATATTGTGACAAGGATAGATTGTTAGTCTCTGCAAAGATTATTCATTGAGATGCAAACAGGCATGACAAAAAGACTGTTACATACAATCTTCCAGCCAAAGCCTTCTTCAAAAAATAAACACACACACACACACACACACACACATAGACATACACACACGACTGCTCTGACCAGAATGCAATTGAAACATGGTGAACAGCAGAAACAACGTGGACTGGGACAGGGGAGTGCAAAGGGTAACAGGGTATGGGTCAGGGAAGAGGAATTAGCGCTGCCTGGTGGAATTCGCAAGGACTCGAAGTGGCAGAGCAGAGCTGCCAGATGCAGCATCAGAAGGCAGTGGAGAATTGGGGGTGGACAGGGAAGCAGGAATGGGAGAGCAGAGAAGGAAAAAACCTTGCTTGGTGCATAGTGCATAATGATGTTGAGGGGAGGGGAATTCTGAGGAGACGACGACAGATGAAGTGAAGGGTGTGGGGACAGTAGGTTACTGTAAGTTGAGGGTGGAATGATTTCAGGAGTGGAGAACATATTGTAAGAACAACTCCTCTCTGTGCAGTTCAGAAAAGCTGGTGGTGGAGGAGAGGAGCCATATGTCCCAGATTGTGAAACAGTCATTGAAAATGAGCATGTTATGTGCAGTTGCATGTTGTGCCACAGGTGGTCCACTTTGCTCTTGGCCACAGTTTGGTAGTGGCCATTCATTCTCGTGGACAGCTGGTCGGTAGTCACATCAAGCCAGCAGAGTTGGTACATGACATGGCTGTTTTCACACGAGGACTGGCCTGTGATGGGGTAAGATAAGCTTTTGTCAGGAGTGAAATACAAAGTGCTGTATGGGTTGATTGGGCAGATCTTGCATCTGAGTTTCACTCTGGGATACGATCCAAGTGACAAGGAGCGGCTGGGATTGGCTGTGTTATAGGAATGGATTAGGCTGTTGTGGTGGCTGGATGGGCGACGGAACACCACTGTAGGAAGGGTGGGAAGTATTTTGAGTAGGTTGTCCATAATTTCAGGGCATGATGTTGGTAAATAAAGCTCTGATAAAGGATGTGGTTCAGCTGTTCCCATCCAGGCTGGTATTGTGTGATGAAGGGTGTGCTCCTTGGTAGCTGTTTCTTGGAGGTAGTGGGGGGATTGGGGGTGTGTGCGGACATGGCTTGGGAAATCTGTTTGCGGACTAGGTCTAGGGGATAGTTCCTGTCTGTCAAGGCATTAGTGAGACGTTCAACATACTGGATAAGAGAGCTTCCGTCTCAGTAGATCAACCATCCCTGGCTAGCCAGGCTGTCTGTGAGGGAATTTTTGGTGTGGAAGTGACAGCAGCTGTCAAAATGCAGGTACTGCTGGTGGTTGTTGTTGAGTTTAATGTGGACAGAGGTGTGGATGGCACCATCGGAGAGGAGATCATCAACGTCTAGGAAGGTGGTATGCTGGGTTGTGGAGGACAAAGTGAAGTGGATGGAAGGTTGTGAAGGAATAAGGTAAAGGGGTCCTGGCCCAGAGTCATTGAGTGGAAAGGAAAGGAGCATCGAAGGGGAAAAGATTGTTGGATGCGTCGGCAGAGAGCAGTGCACAATGAGGGTGAGGGGAGGAGAGCTCTGAGGAGATGACAAGACACCACTGTAGGAGGAGTGGGAAGGATTTTGGGTAGGATGTCCCTAATTTCGGGGCATGATGATAGATAAAGAAAACCCTGACAAAGGGGGCACTGCATTTCAGATAGTTCTTGGGGATGCTGGGAGGATTAAGGGGGGGGGGGGGGTAAGGATATAACAAGGGTAATCTGTTTGTGGGCTAGGTCTGGAGGATAGTGCCTGTCTGTGAAGGCCTTAGTGAGACCTGGGCAAGAGAGATCTTGTCACTGCAGGTAAGCCATCCCTGGGTGATCACGCTGTATGGGAGGGATTTTTTAAAGTGGGAAGGAGGGCAGCTGTCAAAATCTTTAATGTGGGAGGCTAGATGTCAGGCAATAGGTTGGAGGTGTTGGTCAGTGAGGACAGAAATTCTGTCAGCTACAATTGGGAATCCAGAACTATTACGAGGATGTAGAAGGTGGATGTGTGGGGGTGTCGTAGGTGTAAGGAAAGAAATAGGTTCAAGGGAGAGGTTCTGGGAAGGGCCTGAGGGTTTAAGCAGGGATTCAAGGTTATGTTGGGCTTTGGGATTGGAGCAAATTGTCATGCTGGCAGAGTTTATAGGTGGAGGAATCGGACAACTGGCGGAAGCCATCTGCTATGTAGTCACTGCAATTCAGAATGATGTCATGGAACCTTCGTCTGCAGGCAGTATTTTAAGTCACGGTCTGTTTTTAGGCTGTGTGGCTGTCCTTTCTTTTGCTGAAAGGTTGGTGTTCTTAGAAAGGGACCACAGAAAGGATGGTAAGGGCAAGATAGAGGTAAGGAATTCCTAGAAAGTGATCACAAGGTGGTTAGGTGGGAGGGGGAAATATCTCTGTTGGATGGTGATATGAACTGGGAGAGGAAGTCTTTGATAAGTCGAACATGGTTAAATCTAGGTTTACGGTGAGGCCCTTGGATAGGACTGAAACTTCTGTGGGGCTGAAGATTTTGGTGAAAAGGACAACAAGACGCCTCCTGAGACGCGGCAAGGTAGGAGTAGGCAAAATGCAACAGGGAATAACAATATTAATGTGCTAATAGTAAACTGCAGGAGCGTCCCAGAACTGCTCTCATTAATAAACGGTCACAACGCCCATAGGGACAGAAAGGTGGCTGAAACCAGACGTAAACAGTAATGAAATCCTAAACTCAGATTGGAATGTATACCGCAGAGACAGGCTGGACAGTGAAGGGGGAGCCGTGTTTATAGCGATAAGAAGTGCAATAGTATTGAAGGAAATTGACGGAGATCCGAATTGTGAAATGATTTGGGTGATTGTCACGGTTACGGTTAAAGCAGGCTCAGACATAGTAATTGGATGTCTCTATAGGCCCCCGGGCTCAGCAGCTATTGTGGCTCAGCACCTGAAGAATAATTTGGAAAATATTTTGAGTAGATTTCCCCACCATGTTATAGTTCTGAGTGGAGATTTTAATTTGCCGGATATAGACTGGGAGACTCAAGTGTTCATAACGGGTGGCAGGGACAAAGAATCCAGTGAAATATTTTTAAGTGCTTTATCTGAAAACTACCTTGAGCAGTTAAACAGAGAACCGACTCGTGGCGATAACATATTAGACCTTCTGGTGACAAACAGACCCGAACTATTTGAATCAGTTAATGCAGAACAGGGAATCAGTGATCATAAAGCGGTTACTGCATCGATGATTTCAGCCGTAAATAGAAATATTAAAAAAGGTAGGAAGATCTTTCTGTTAAGCAAAAGTGACAAAAAGCAGATTACAGAGTATCTGACGGCTCAACACAAAAGTTTTGTCTCAAGTACAGATAGTGTTGAGGATCAGTGGACAAAGTTCAAAACCATCGTACAATATGCGTTAGATGAGTATGTGCCAAGGAAGATCGTAAGAGATGGAAAAGAGTCACCGTGGTACAACAACCGAGTTAGAAAACTGCTGCGGAAGCAAAGGGAACTTCACAGCAAACATAAACATAGCCAAAGCCTTGCAGACAAACAAAAATTATGCGAAGTGAAATGTAGTGTGAGGAGGGCTATGCGAGAGGCTTTCAATGAATTCGAAAGTAAAGTTCTATGTACTGACTTGGCAGAAAATCCTAAGAAATTTTAGTCCTATGTCAAAGCAGTAGGTGGATCAAAACAAAATGTCCAGACACTCTGTGACCAAAATGGTACTGAAACAGAGGATGACAGACTAAAGGCCGAAATACTAAATGTCTCCTTCCAAAGCTGTTTCACAGAGGAAGACTGCACTGTGCTTCCTTCTCTAGATTGTCGCACAGTTGACAAAATGGTAGATATCGAAATAGACGACAGAGGGATAGAGAAACAATTAAAATCGCTCAATAGAGGAAAGGCCGCTGGTCCTGATGGGATACCAGTTCGATTTTACACAGAGTACGCAAAGGAACTTGTCCCACTTCTTGCAGCGGTGTACCGTAGGTCTCTAGAAGAGCGAAGCGTTCCAAAGGATTGGAAAAGGGCACAGTTCATCCCCGTTTTCAAGAAGGGACGTCGGACAGATGTGCAGAACTATAGACCTATATCTCTAACGTCGATCAGTTGTAGAATTTTGGAACACGTATTATGTTCGAGTATAATGTCTTTTCTGGAGACTAGAAACCTACTCTGTAGGAATCAACATGGGTTTCGAAAAAGACGGTCGTGTGAAACCCAGCTCGCGCTATTCGTCCACGAGACTCAGAGGGCCTTAGACACGGGTTCACAGGTAGATGCCGTGTTTCTTGACTTCCACAAGGCGTTTGACACAGTTCCCCACAGTCGTTTAATGAACAAAGTAAGAGCATAAGGACTATCAGATCAATTGTGTGATTGGATTGAGGAGTTCCTAGATAACAGAACGCAGCATGTCATTCTCAATGGAGAGAAGTCTTCCGAAATAAGAGTGATTTCAGGGGTGCCGCAGGGGAGTGCCATAGGACCGTTGCTATTCACAATATACATAAATGATCTGGTGGATGACATCGGAAGATCACTGAGGCTTTTTGCAGATGATGCTGTGGTGTACCGAGAGGTTGCAACAATGGAAAATTGTACTGAAATGCAGGAGGATCTGCAGTGAATTGACGCATGGTGCACAGAATGGCAATTGAATCTCAATGTAGACAAGTGTAATGTGCTGCGAACACATAGAAAGATAGGTCCCTTATCATTTAGCTACAAAATAGCAGGTCAGCAACTGGAAGCAGTTAATTCCATAAATTATCTGGGAGTACGCATTAGGAGTGATTTAAAATGGAACGATCATATAAAGTTGATCGTCGGTAAAGCAGATGCCAGACTGAGATTCATTGGAAGAATCCTAAGGAAATGCAATCCGAAAACAAAGGAAGTAGGTTACAGTACACTTGTTCGCCCACTACTTGAATACTGCTCAGCAGTGTGGGATCCGCACCAGATGGGGTTGATAGAAGAGATTGAGAAGATCCAATGGGGAGCAGTGCGCTTCGTTACAGGATCATTTAGTAATCGCGAAAGCATTACGGAGATGATAGATAAACTCCAGTGGAAGACTCTGCAGGAGAGACGCTCAGTAGCTCGGTACGGGCTTTTGTTAAAGTTTCGAGAACGTACCTTCACCGAAGAGTCAAGCAGTATATTGCTCCCTCCTACGTATATCTCACGAAGAGACCATGAGGATAAAATCAGAGAGATTAGAGCCCACACAGAAGCATACCGACAATCCTTCTTTCCACGTGCAATACAAGACTGGAATAGAAGGGAGAACCGATAGAGGTACTGAGGGTACCCTCCGCCACACACCGTCAGGTGGCTTGTGGAGTATGGATGTAGATGTAGATGTAGTGATATGAGATTTTTTTACCTGAGGTTTTAGCTGTTGTGCCAGAGGCTCTTGTGTATTTAACCAGCCTACCTCCACCCTCTTCCCTGACCCCAAAATTGCATCATCCCTTAGCTCATTAGTTCTGTTCTTTTTTCCCTGTTTTTTTTGTGCAGTTTTGTATATTTTTCCATATTTTTGAATATCTATATGTATTTTATGTATCTTTTCCTGTTGTCCAACTGCCCCACAACTACCTAATACTTTCATTTGCCCATTCCTGAATCATTTTCTGTTTCCCACTGCCATACCTCCTCAGAGAAATATACCATTCACGGGCTGAAACTCAGTCACATCTCGTTCCTTAAATGCTGCCTAAACCATGGAATACCCCCATCCTCAAACGGTCTACCGTAAAATTCCTTTCTCTAGTTCCCATTCCTCCTTTCACAATGACCTCTTCACCTTTTCAGATTCTGCCTGTCTCTTTCCCTCACACATCTGGTAATGCAAAAATGTCTGCACGGCACAGACATCCTAGAACCACCTCTCCCCCACTGCAACATACTGCTACCATGCAATCACTACTACATGCATCACATCTCCGAAATCGAATTCCTTGCACTCCAGCACCTGGAAAAGTATTCAAGACGTCTCCTACATAAGATATCCAGTCTGTTGACATCATTCTGCCACCTCATGTCACTATTATCCAGCCCCTGTCCTACCCACAATGTTCCTCCTTGCCGAACCCTCATAGCACCCTGACCTTACCTACCTGATCTTTTCAACTTTCCCCATCTCCCAAAATTCCCTTTCAACACATTGCTAAATCCAGAGAAAAAACAACCCCAAAACACTGTTGTTAACCTTTCCACTGACATTGTTGGCCACATAAGTTTCACTCCTATTCAAAGGCCTCACTTTCAGTTCTACATTCAAACTTAACAATGCTGGACTTGTCAAAGACCTACTCTACTTCTTCAAGTCCTTGTGATGGAAACACTTCTCTGCCACCAGGTCCTCCAACCACAGTCAACGTAATCTCAACACTAAACTCTGCCTCTCCCAGTTTGTACCACCATCCAACTATGATCCTCTCCCCTCCCACCTAGCCACCATCAGTAACACTCCAGGAATTCCTTACCTCCGACTTGGCCTCACCATCCTTCCCCTGGTCCCTTCTTCACAAAATCAACATTTCAACAGAAAAAAGGACAGCCATATACAGTCTCAAAACAGATCCTCAGCTAAGCATTCTACCTGCAGACAAAGGTTCCATGGCTGTCAGCATGAAGCTGTGATTACCTGGTAGGAGTCCTACAAGACTGTCTGACACATCCACCTGTGAACTGTGGCAGACTGATTCCATCCCAGAAATCCAACATAGCTTGCAATCTCTGCATAAAGTCTTGGGCCCTTCCCAGAACCTCACCCCTGAATCCATTTCTCTCCTTGCCATTATGACACCCCACACACCCACCTCCTATATGCTCCCCAAAATCCACAAACTCAATTATGGATGTCTCATTGTAGCTGGTTATTGTGCTCACACTGAAAGTATCTCGGCACTCACTGACCAACATTTCTGATCGAATGTCTGAATTCAAGCCTCCCACATCCTTAACCTACTCTCCACCATCCTCACCCCTTAGTTACAACAGTGAAGATTAGATGTTTTGTTTATGATGAATTTATTAAAAGTGCATAACTATGTTTCATTCTGACAGTGTACCAGTTCTGTGAATATCAGTTTACTGTAATGTATTTACATATTTTGACCGTCTCCTAATATATGATCAGAGTAGTGAGTATTACATTCAAATGTTTTATGTTTTTTATGTTATTCTTTCTGACTTGTACCAGACCAATAAGAATAATCTCATTTTCGGGACTATGGAAAAAAAGCCGAATCTAATCTAATCCAATAAATGTTCTATTGCAATCACGACTGCTTTAATTTTATTTTCAAAATATTCAATTAAGGTTGCCATTTTATTCTGCATAAAAACGTTTTCAAAAAGTACTAAATTTTTGAAGAGAACTCTGTAGTGAAAAAAGGGATTTTAAATTAAAATTATTTTTAGTTGGAATTTTTAAGTCATGAATGGGAAGGGCTGTGAGCTTTTTACATAAAGCATGGGCTAACTTGAGCCCAGCTGGAAATGCATCTTTTTCATACAGCCCAGTTCTGTGTGTATTAACATCATATCTTAATTTTTGTTGGGTAACATGCTGATTTAAGTCACAGTTTAGTTTTCAATTATTGTTTTCACAAGTAATATAACTTTATACAAACCAGTTCTGACATGATTCTATGTGTTTGGCATACAAGTAATTCTGGCAGCTTTTTCCTGCAGCATTAGTAATATCATTAGGTTAGTGTGCATTGCTGCACACCATACTTCTACAACGTACTTCAAATTTGGCGAGAATAATGGACAATGCACAGTTTTTAGCTCATACACATCTTTACAAAACTTGCTAATCATGTTTACAGCAAAAATGATTTTGTACAGCTTACTGGCTGAGGAATCTATCTGTATGTCTAAGGTGTTACAGCTCCTTAAGATGACAAGTTTTTCATAACCTATTCTGATTTTCAAAGATTAGATTGTGTTGACTC
The DNA here is from genome assembly GCF_023897955.1 of Schistocerca gregaria. Lineage (NCBI taxonomy): Eukaryota > Metazoa > Arthropoda > Insecta > Orthoptera > Acrididae > Schistocerca > Schistocerca gregaria. Next base: position 561,693,411 of record NC_064923.1, read on the forward strand.
AAGATTGTCATTGGTCTTTCTCAGTTACCTTAGAAAATGCAGTTAAGTTTGCGATAGGTTGACAGTTTACCATTGTACATTTTTAACTTGTCTTGTAAATCAGAGTTACTTGTTCTATTTTCTGACTGTTTGGAAGACTACATAATGCAGTTACATCATTTACTGCTGTGGTCATGACAGCAATCTGATATTGGCATTTGATGGTAATCCCTTTATAGCTGATGGTAAATTACTGGCTGATTTCTCCTCACAATCACTAAATCTACTTATACGTTTCCAACCAGTTATGCCAGTGTTACTAGATTATTACTATGGGTTTACATCTAGCTTATAATAGTAGATCTTTGTAATATTCATGACAGTTGTTAAATTCGACCTTTAATCCATCAAGAACGGCACACTTTAGCACTGCTCACTGGAAAAGTCTGAGTTTTCCTCTCATTGTTTTCACTTCATGCAATGACATTTTTGTATTTTTTGCAAAATGCAATGACTATTTTGTATTTTTTGCAATCATTTATTGGAAAGGCAATTTCTGGACATGAGACAATGAAGCAATAATAAAAATCTGGTGCAAATTCACTGCAAGTTAAGTAGTTCTTTTCATAGCATTTTCAGCTAAAAAGCGTACTGTTGTGATTTTCAATATTGTCTTGAAGGGTGGTTCTTTTAGTGACTTTTTTTTTTCCTTTTTTACTTTTGCCGCTGACATAATGATTTTCAGCTTCTATCAGCCCCTGAAAAGCTTGGAGATCAGAAACTGTCAAGGTTCAAAACTGTAAAGTGAGACATGTTAGTTACAATGCTATCAATGCACGATTTGCTGCTACTGACCTCTCCAGTTGGCTCAATTCTCAGGAAAGTAAAATTAAACTGAACTAGCATTAACATAAGCTTTTTCAAGCTGGTGTTAGCAGACATTTCAAGCTGGCGTCAGCAGGCAGTGGGAGGGGTACCCAAAAGAAACCAAACCAATTTTTTGGTGGGCAAAGCTTTCGTTGTACTGTGTTTTGCTACTAGGAGCACAATGTGCGAATATTCCAGTGACAGTAAGCCAAGTGCTGGCATTGAAGGAGGTCAGGACTAATTTCGGCAGAGTTTATAGTGACAACTGTTTTGTGTGACTCACTTTTTGCAATGGCTGATTTTTGTAAACAGCTTGCTGTGGTGAAATTCTGCTTTTTGCTTAGAAAAATTGGAATAGAAACTCTTAAAATGTTAAAAACAGAATACAAGAACAAAGCTACGATGAAAACTCAAGTGATTCAGCGGTTTTCCCATTTAAAAAATGGTGAAACATCAGTTGATTTCAGATGTAGTTCTGGTCATCCTCCAATGGCCATAAGGTGTCTGCCAAATTCATGTCATGAGTGATGACCAAAAATATGATCATGTGAAAGCATGCTGTGCTTTGAAAGATGAGTCTCAAAATGATCCAAATCTTTTTTCAAAAATTATCAAAGGAGACAAAACTTTGTGCTATACTTACGATCTTGAATCAAAGCAACAATTAAGCCAGTGGAAGACTTCCAAGTTCACATTTCTTCAAGAAATCTCATCAAGTGAAATTAAATGTTGAAACAAGCTTTTTTTTCCATGTGAGTGCAGTTGTATACACAGAGCTTAATCTGCAGGGGCAGAAAGTTAACCAGGCTTTCTACCTGGAAGCTTTGAAAATACTAGGCAACAAAGTGCAGCAGAATTGGCCCGTTTTGTGGCAGTTGGGTAAATGGTTTTTCCATCATGACAATGCTCCTGCTTATACAGCCCTGTCTGTATTACAGTTCTTGACCAAAAATTGTATGTCCCCTATTCTCAACTCACTCCCCCCCCCCCCCCCCCAATACTCACCTGACCTTGCCCCATGTGACATTTTTTTCCTCTGCCGTGAAAAGAAATATGAAAGGAAAGCATTTTGCTGAGGTGAAGAGAAAAAAAAAATGGAGGTTCTGCCAAGCATCGCAAAAGATGAATTTAAACACTTTGCTGAAAAATGGAATAAAAGATTAGACAAGTGTATTAGTGCAAGTGGGGGGTACTTCGAAGGTGACTGAACATCTGTTCTAAAAAAAAGTTGTAGACTACCACTGGGAGGTCTGTGTAGACTCATAATGATTAAGTTCTCATTTCCCCCAGTTGCTGCTGATTCCATTATACTCTCTCTATGCCAAAAATACTTTTTGTATTATATTTGCTACCTCTCACAGTAAAAGTTGCTATCCGATCACCACTTTTCTCTTTTCTGCTGAAGGCAGAAAAAAAGATCATGGAAGTGGGTGACATAGACTAATTAGTTCATTTGTACACTAATATTAAGTTATAATTAAAACATCAGGGTTATCAATCCCTGCAATTGCATCCAAGTCATTGTGCTTATTGGTAGGATTTTAAAAGATATGTTGACTTCACATGACTGTAAGTTTGGATTACTGAATACTGGTTGGAGATGTCACCCTACCAGATTGTCCAGCATTTGAGCTTATAAGAATCATGTTTAAAAACAGTCATGCTATTGAACAAAAGTTATTTCATAATAATTTGCCAGACTTTTGATTTCACTTTCATATGGTTTACAGCCAAAGCTAGAAAATACTAGTATTACAACTCTCCCCTGTCCATTTTTGTTCCTATTCTGTTACAAATGATACTATGGAAACACTACTGCTCGTATATCTCTGTACTCGCCTTACTTAATCTTATCACTGTAGTGTTTGTCCACCATACAAGCTGCGGAAGGTGAGTAATTATTCTGCAAATCCTTTGTGAAGTCACCTCAAAATTCTATAAATTGCTTTTAAATTACTGTCCTTGTACTGGCCCCCTCTGCAATTTGCTGACAATATTTGTGATGTGGCATGTATATACGGTTGACATTATTTTCTATCATTTTTAAAAACAAGGGGCCATGCTGTTGAAGAAACAGATATGAAATAGTGACAAGGGTTTCAAGTTAGTGGCAATATAAAATACATTTAATAAAAAACTTACCTTCTGAGCAGCTACAGTACTGCCTTCAGTGCTCAACATATTTTGCTCGACACTGACTCTGTTATTGGTAATAACTTGTTGACATGCAGCCTCAATTCCAGTTTCTTCACTACCAATCAAATTTTGTTGTGTATTTTTCTCTCCACCAATATCGCATGGGAACTAAAAACATAGTCATTTTATTTCTATTAATTTACAAATGAAGTAACACTATACTTCTCAATAAAAAGTAACATAATAATACAAGAAACTTATTAACAGCAAAACAATCAACCTAATTAGTATGTGTGAGTTAAGAAATGTGGGAAAACATTTTTCACTGAGGAAAATCCAGCATGGAATAACGACAATATTATGAGAAGGATAGATTGCTTTTCACGATATGGCAGAGATGCTGTCGCAAATAGACACAACAACATGGCAGTGAAACAACTACGCTCTCGGTCAGAAATGCCTTCACAAAATTACACACACACACACACACACACACACACACACACACACTCTCTCTCTCTCTCTCTCTCTCTCTCTCTCACGTAATCAAGCAAACACAACTAGAACACACACGCAACCACAGCCTCTGCAGTTGCAGGCTGTGGTCATGTAAATGCTTACATGTTTGACAGTCTTTTTCTTGTTCCTATTTGCGACTCAGCCTCTTCACTATGTGGTGAGTAGCCATATGTCTGTTTCATAATATTGTCTACATTTTTTCACTGTCATCCTGAAGGTTATAATATGTTATGGAAAAAGGAGGGGGGGGGCAGAAAATAAAGCTGGAATGATGTAAAACATGCAAGTGTCACATTTGCCTACAAGTATTTGGGTTTAGCCATCAGAAAATTACAATTCTGAGGTCTTGTTTGTCTATGATGAATCATTACTTTGGGTGGAGCTGGAAGGGGCAAGAGATCAACTATGGCCTTATCAACAAACTCATCACCTCACCATTCACCTGAAGGGAACCCTCTGTTATACTAACCAGACCAGTATTCAAATTGCTCACCATCAATTTGAATCATTAGATTTGCACTGCCCCACTAATATCCATCAAGGAACTCTTCAAGAATTGCAATACTTATCCACAGTTGAGTCTCTGTAGTCCTACACATTCGAGACTGGGATGTGTCGGATTAGGGCCTACAGAAACTGCTGGATTTTCAATGAAAAGTGCAGGTGTTTTTTTTTAGTATTATAACATTTAAGTGACTCACAAAACAAAACAAAAATACTCTGTAGAACTCAGATAATATATTAACAATACTTTATGTACATATTACAGCAACAAACATATTAACTGAAAAGCAAAAACAATTTAATTTTTTCTGCTTTAATAATTTTTATGTTCATCAACTGGCTTCGTCCGTGATATGAAATCATCAATCTTTGTATGTTTTTTTAGAACAAAGATTTTAAATCTTTCTCTTGCAGCTTCCTTAAAACTAAAACATCAGCTGCTTCTACATCATTTTCCTCAGCCCACGTGACCCATGTGTTAAATGCGCTCACAGCATCACTATGTCGCACGATCTGTACTGGCAAAATTTCCAATTGTTCTTCTTTGTCATATGTAGATAACATGTCTTGGACAATCTCATTATGACTCATCAGCTGCCAATTTTCATCTTCATTTCCAAATAACTGGTCTTTTATGTGGCTAACAGGCAGTGTTCCAGAATCATTTGAACAGATATCATCAACTGCCTCTTGGACCTGCACGATTTCTTTGTTGTCAATAGGTTCAATATTTTCCTCAGTTCCTTTAACTTCTTTAAAATATTTTTTGTACTTGTTTAATAAAGGAAAATCTGGCCACAGTTTGCCACACCCAGATACCCAGATATCTTAGAAGATAAGAGTGAAGAAAGACAAACCAACTTTTACAGCAGTTTTAGGTAAGGCTTTTAACAAAGGTGGGGGTGGAGAAGTAATTTAGGGCCAACTTGACTAAAAGGAGGTATTGGTTGATAGGAAACATCCTGAGGTATCAAAGAACTGTCAATTTGAGAACGGAGGTAAATGTTTTGGAGGGGTGAAAACTGTAGAGGAAGAGTTAGGCTTGAATTCAGTAAGCAGTACAAGGCAATGTACAATGCAGTTTATGCATCCTCTAAACATGCGTAATGTCAACAATGGTGCTCTTCCTTTAAAATATTGTTTGATCATTAATGATGGCAAGAGCTAATGTGGTGATAGTTCTTGGAATTCTAATGATTCAGGACGAAAGAGCTGATAGCAATGAAAAAATTCATGGGAGGTATGTTAACATTTGATCAACTATTTTATAATATTATCAGTGATCCTCCAAAGACTGCTTCAAATGTTGTCACAGGCATCTCAGTTATAAAGTGGTGGAACCTGATAAAATGAACTTTCCATGATAACTTCTTCTGTGATATTATCACAGGGGTGCAGAAATGAAATATTCCAATCTCAGGAATCCAGAATATTAAGGGTGAAAAGCAAATTGTTTTTGGATTATTGGGCCACCATCTAGTAACAACTGACTAGTGTCTGAGATTGTCAGTTGCACCTCTTCTAACCAAAATATCCAACAGCAACTTTCAAATTTTCTTAGATAGAAATTAATTTTTAACAGATACAGCCCACTGATTTAAGTACATTTTTGGAGACCCTGAAAGACTTACATATGCCACATTGTTCTTCACATAATTTATGTAACATATTATTTAGATTTTTTTCATAAATAACAAAATGTAGGTAAGACTAATGGTTATATAAACTAAACTACCTGCTCTGGGGCGATGGCCTGTGCAGCTCTTGTATGCTTTAATGTACATAAATGTTTTAAAAGGCTTAAACAATGAGCATGAAGGCTTCGGTTACAGTAGAGGCAAAATGCTCGATTAGGCTCCCCTGGAACACTCTTCAGCCAACCTAAATAGCAGAATTAACTTCTGACAGTAAATGAGATTAGACTGACAGTTGTCTATTTATAAAAAGGTATACAAATACAAGTATTTGAAAAAAACCTAGTTATCAAATTCACAAGAAGTGGCTGAAATAAAAACAGCTTAAATAGGAGGCAAGAGTATAATTACATAGCACTTCTGGTAACAAAAATGATCACACAACAGTTTAAATGATTACCAAAACTAATTCAGATCAAGGCAGCAACAGAGAAAAATAACATGATCCTAAAAAACTACGAAGAGAATGAAAGAGCTAGTTCTAAATTATTTACTGTATGGAGGAGACAAGAAGGGACAAAGCATAATTTTCATCTCCAAATTAGCACTGTATCAAAATGAATTGCTGTTGTTGCCCAAAAAACAAAACATTTACGCGAGTATAAAGCTTGCAAAAGTAACCTCGATAAAAACACACACAAAGTACACAATATACAGATATACTCTGATAAGCCAAAACATTATGACCACTGCCCACCATGAAACTGAATGCCGCCGGTTGGCATTGCAGGAATGTGAAGCAATAACAAAAGTAAATAAGCAAAGCAACCACAGATGGAGGACTACCCTAGTGAAGGATTGGGCTGCAAATGGGGAAATCGATTGAGATAAGCGACTTTGACAAAGGGCAGATTGTTATCACACAGAAACTATGAATGAATATCTCGAAAACAGCAAAGCTGGGTGAATGTTCACATGCCACTGTTGCGAATGTCTAAGAGGAAGGAGGATACTGAAACTAACACTAGGCACCAAATCGTAGGACGTCCACAATTCTTCACAGAACATAGGGTTCGGAGGCTTGTCTGCTCTGTAAAGAATGATAGATGGTGATCTGTGGCACCTCAGCTGAAAGAGTAAAATGATGGTGCAGGCACAAGAGCTTTGGAGCACACCGTTCATCTTACATTGTTAAACATGGAGCTCCACAGTAGACCACTCCTGCAAGAGACACTGAAATGCAGTGAAACCTTGCTTAACGAGTGCCTCCCATAATGGACAAATCACATAATGAGTAAAAGCAACCTGTAAAAAATGACTCACTGAATGAGGGCTATTGCATAACGAGTACGTACTGCAATCTGGGTTTAGCACTCTTTTTGCTTCCATCTTGGTGAAGCTTCTGATCACACATTTTTCTACACTCGTGTTCATGCCATGTTTTTTTGTGTGCAAATTTTGATTACCTCTGTAGAAATGTTCCCAAAGATAAAGCCGAAAGAAGGCAACCATACGAGAAAGAAAATGAATTAACGTAAAATCACTGAAAAACATGAATCTGGTTTGAGCATTGCTGATTTAGCATGCATGTACAATCAGTCTACATCAACTATTTGCACTATCCTCAAGAACAAGGACAAGATTAAGGAGGTACATGCTTCAAATGGAGTGACAAGATTATCTAAACAACCATTTCATATTCTGGACGATGTTGAAAGGTTGCTTCTTATATGGATAAATGAAAAGCAATTGCAAAGTGACCCTATTAATGAGAAGTTGATTTGTGAGAAGGCGAGAATGATTTTTGGCGACCTCATTAAAAGATGCCAGGATCATCAGCAGCCGAAGAAGGGTTTAAGGGAAGTCGTGGGTGGTTCGAGAAGTTTAAGAGAAGAACCGGTATCAACCTCATTGTGAGGCAAAGTGAAGCAGCCAGCTCTGGCCCGAAGGCAGCAGAGAACTTCATCAGCAACTTCAAGATGCTCGTAGATTCCAGGGTTGTCTGACAAAACAGATTTTTTAATTGTGACAAGACATGTTTATTCTCAAAAAACGCCGAAGCTTACATTTATAATCGCAGCGGAGACTGCATTGCCGGGTTGCAAGCCAATGAAAGGCTGTCTGGAATTGCTATTCTGTGACAATGCAAGTGGCGATTTGAAAATTAAACCACTACTTTTATAACACTCAGAAACTCCATGAGCCTTCAAGAAGTGTAAAATCCAGAAGAGCAGATTAAATGTGATGTGGAGATTCAACAACAAGGCTTGGGTGACACATGATCTTTTTTGTGACTGGATCAATGAAGTGTTTGGTGTTTTGGTGAAAAAATATTTCTTGAGATGAATCTGCCACTCCATGTCTTGCTTGTTGAGGACAACCCTGCTCCTCCCCATTCTCCAGGCCTACAAGACCACCTCCTTGAAGAATTTCAATTCATCAAGATACTATTTCTGCCTCCCAACACCACTCCCTTACGCCAGCCAATGGACTAGCAGATTACTTCTAAATTTTAACCCTTTTGGAATGGAGTGCGTTTCCCCAAAACGAAGCAATTCGGCAACACTGTGCGCATTCCATATCCCTTAGGTTTCTTTCGTCGCTTTTAAAATCTGCAGTTTTTGACTTATCAGTGTATTTTTTCTAATGAAGCTTAAAACATGCTCTTTACTGGTATACTATTTTCATTATTCCATGTCATGCACTTTTTGACTTGGCGGAGGTGTTAAAATAGAGGAAAAAAATATAAAAAAATGAAAATTTGATATTTTTTACTTTTTCTTTTTTTTTTAAATTTAGAGATGATGCATTGAATTAGACATATTAAAAGTAGTTGTATCTTATTCTTTAAAGTTTTAGCTTTAATACAACATATAAAATACAATTTTATCTCTTATGGGACATCCATGGGAAGAAAAATAAAAAGTCCATTTTGAGAGATGAAAAATTTGTTTTATGTCAATGAACTACAGAATTTCATAAAATTTGCTTAAAACAAACTTTACAATTTTGACATATCGATTTTTCGATAGGCAACCATATTTTACAAGTACTTTTGGTACTTTGCTACTTTGTGGTACTCGCTGAAGCACTCAGGCACATGAAGAGAGGGGTTGGACGGAAAAGTTTCGCAAATAAAAAGGGGGACCGTTTTTGCCCTCTTGGCTTGGAGCGATCATTGCAAATCACAAAGTCACCCTGTTTTCCAGTGTCCATTCTTGCAATAGCATGGTACAGGACATCCATTTTGTGTAGGCCACCATGCTCAGAGCGTGGCCTCTTCCTCGATAGGGCTGGTTGAGCCCTGACGTCGCCCACAAGCTCCTTGACGAGACTCTTCCAAAACTGCAAATGACTCTTTGGTTTCTCCTCTTTTCTTTGCTATGATGACATATAGCAAGTAAGAACTGACGATCTCCACCTGAAATTAACCAGAACAATTACCCTTTTGTCGAAACAAAAATTTACTAAGCAGGCCATAGCCTATTACAAAAGTGAGTATCGTACCTCGAATAACCAGAAGAAAATTTTCCTCCACCATTTGAGGGATTTTCTGGCAAAATGGTACAACAAGCTGTAGTGACTGGCTCTGTCTCGGCTCCCATATTTGCCGTGTAGTCACAAATCACTGATGGCTTCTGGATCACCTCTTCACTGCCTCCCTGCTTTCTCTGGGTGATTTCTTGCATAGCATCTTTGTGATGAGTAGATTCCATGATAACCGGCCTTTTGTCTTTCCACGCTAGAATAACTGCTACTGCATTCTCGAACGCCTTCATGTCGCCCTTTTTGAGTTTTGACAGCTGTTTTCCCTTTACCTGCAAGGAAAAAAAAAAGGTAAATTTTGTACAGTCTTCTTTTGCAAAATATTTAGTGAAATCAGTTAATTACCTTGACTGGTAAATGAAGGATGATTCGAGACGTAAACAGAAGTTCAGGGTGCACCAAGGACTCCATCGTAGGAGACCTGTAGTAGCACTCAAATGTCGAAATGTATCCTGTTTCAGAATGTAGACTCGTAAGCCCCACTTCATCAGTTTCTGAGGATTATACCGCTTGAACGCAATTCTTCCCTTGAAATCAACAGTAGACTCATCCACTGCAATTTTTTCTCCTGGTGAAAAGTGCTCTCGACACTTGCTGTCAATGAAATCGGCGACATTCTTCACTTTTTGGGCTCAAGTAGCTAATTTCGCTGAGCCCCGAGGAGCCGGAGGACAAATGTGAAAGGCCGGTAAAGTTGCAAAAATCGGTCTTGGATAAATACTTCTGGAAAAAAGTCCTGCTTTGTTGTCCAATCAGTAGAAAAGTAGGCTTTTATGTCCCTTTGTTCATTTCACCATGTTAAGAATGGTACCCAAAAAGGCTTTTATTCTATGAAAGTCACATCATTCCAACCTTGCCACTGCGAGCAGGTTTCAGGGGGTTCATTTTTTCAATCTTATTGCGGGCCTATCAGTTTGTCTCGGCTACAATGTCATTCAAAAGTTCGTCAGAAAAATATAGTTGGAAAAAATCTAGGAAACTCCTACAATTTGTCACTGCTTCAGAATTTTTTTCCCTTTGTGGAACAAAATTGATGTCATTAGGAAGCTCCCCTTTTCCTGTAATATCTGTCCATACACCACCAACCTGAGGAGCACCACTATTCGCGCCACAACCGTCATTCAAATCACCATCATCCTCTCCATTTTCTTCAATGACATTTTCTTCCTCATTGTCTTCTTCATTTCCCTCTTGGTCTTCTTCTTAATTTTCCCCTTAACCATCTTTTTGGTCATCAGCACTACTTCCTGACCACTCACTCTCACCACCATCATCGTCTACATTCCAATCTTCATTACTGTCTTTCAGCAAACTCTCAATGTCCTTATTAGATAAACGAGCCTTAATTATGTAGCCACTAACACAAAAATCACCACTTAATTCAGAAGACAATAAGTCACTGATGTGCAAACATAAACATGACCGCAGGTCTCACGCATGCTCCCTAGCAACAGTGTGACCAATTAGTAGATCACTGAGGGGAAGACTGTGGGGAGAGGGGTTGAGCACATGCCAGACACCCGCACTCCGCGTGGAGTTCACATTTTTCCCAACAGAATGCACCTCGTCCCATGTCGCTACTGCAAGCCAGTCCCTAGATACAGCGCTGGGTGTGTGACATGACAATCGGGCTACGTATATGGGCCTTGCATCCCATAGCGACTGTTGCATCGGGCCACGTATATGGGCCTTTCATCCCAAAAGGGTTATGAAACTCTACACTAAAGCACTCTTATGCACTGCTTTGAATTGGCTGAAGCTACCAATTTCATTCTCAGAGAGTTTTGGACATATCACTTCAACATCGTTGCTGCCGTCAAGACGATCGAAAAGGCGTGGGAAAGGGTTACCAACAGAACTCTAACTTCTGCTTGGGAGACGCTTTGGCCGCAGTGCATTGTCGAATGTGGCTCTGAGAGATTTGAGTCAGTACCTGTGGAGCCCATGGTCAACGACATTATGTCTTTGGCCCAGAGCATGGGACCAGAAATGCCTAACAATGATATCATCGAGCTTGTCAAAGATCACAGCCAAGAAATGTGCACTGAAGAGCTTATAGAGTTGTAGTGTGCTTCACAGTAGGAAGTTGTGGAGAGTTCTTTAGAGGTGGTGGTGGTGGAGGAGGAGGAAGAGGAAGCAGTTAACAGCAAAGCAGCAATCTACAGGCGCAACAAGAGAAATGTTGAAAGCATGGGAATCAGTTGTATCACATATTTAAAATCATCACCTCAATAAGGCAGTGACTATGCACTATACAAATTATTTGACGATATACTGTGTCGCATTTTTGCCAAGTGTTGAAGCTTCAGCAAAAACAAATGACTATAGATACCTTCCTAGTAAAAAAGACTTAGTTATGCACCATGAACAATAAAGTAGATAATACTGCATGTATAATTCTCTTCAAATAAATGACATGACTAAGATAGAACTTTTTGCAATTTTTCTGCGTGGAAAGCATTATCGTATTTTACATTAATTAATATGGGATAAATTATTTCGCTTAGTGAGTTTTACACACTACAAATAAGATCCTTGAATGAATTATGCTCACTGTGGAAGGTTCTGCAGTATTGAAGTGCATGGTAAAATCGAAATACTACGGCTAATAAATGGAGCTGTATGGTGTGTTGTAGCTGGGACTTTGCATATCGCTTTGACAGCTTTTTCTGAGCTATAAATAAGCATTTAGAATGGTTGTTATTTTCACACAAGATTATCCCATATGTCAGTTGAGAAAGAATATGTGTATAATAGACAGAAAGTAAAATATTCTTATTTACTGTTGCTTGTAACTTTCTGATCATAAAAGTTCCCTTAGAAATTTTTGGTATTAAATAATTTACATACGCCTGTCTAAATTATCTTGCAAAACAATGGAAAAGAACAGTATGGGTACATTCTCTAAGGTGGGTGTACTGTTGTGGCAAATATTTAACTTCAGAGTTTTCCCTCAGTTCATAGACAAGCCAATAGGATTCCAACTATCAAAAAGTACTGTAGAAGTATCTAAGCTACTACTACAAGAAGTTGTATCACTTAAACTGATATAATCGGCATATAACTAACAGTATGAAGTCTCTTTTTTTTTCAGTGATTTCATTTTGAAGAAATAAAGCCTCTATGGTGCCCCAAGCTCCACTCAAGTTACCTGTAAAAACCCCATGAAACTCTAACTTGTAGTTTTGGAGAAGTGTGTTCAAACATACACACTCTACTGTTTTACAGACTTAATATTCATGTAGATTACACACTGAATAAGTATAACTATGCCCGTTCCAGTTCATAGCACCAATGATTAACTTTTCCAGTAGTTTTATTCCATAAAAGTGAAGCATTTGTAAGAATGGAAATAGCAGTCCTACATTTAAATTTGTTTATTTCCAGTAGTTTTATTCCAGAAAAGCGAAGCATTTGTAAGAATGGAAATAGCAATCCTACATTTAAATTTGTTTATAACAAAAATGTGTGAAACTTCATTTTGTATTTCTGTTCCATTTAAAATGCTAATTGTTGGAGCCCTTAGTACTTATTCACAGGGATTAACACAGGTTTGATTTCAGTTATGTTTATATATGGTTATTCAGTGTTAGAAGTTGCAACTGGTAGGCCTCATTGCTTTATGAATATCTGCTAGTATAAACACAACTGTAACAGGCAACTAATTTATAGAAATACATATACCTGTGTAATTACTTACAATATTATACCCATAGGTGACAACTCTGTGTACTATTGCTGGTTAATTAATATGTTTTTCTGATTGGGGGGGGGGGGGATGGAGAACAATCTCTGAGTACGAACCACAGAGGTCAATATTTGGTCTGCTCTTGTTTCTGTTATATGTAAATGTAAGTGATGTCTTTTATAATGAAGTCCAATGGATGTGCTTCCAACACATGAAAATGCAAATAAATTCTGGCAATGGCAAGGAAAGCGTTTCTGAAGAAGAGAAATTTGTTAACATCGAGTATAGATTTAAGTGTCAGGAAGTCGTTTCTGAAAGTATTTGTTTGGAGAGTAGCCATGTATTCAAGCGAAACATGGACAATAAATAGTTTGGACAAGAAGAGAACAGAAGTTTTCGAAATGTGGTGCTATAGAAGAACGCTGAAGATTAGATGGGTAGATCACATAACTAATGAGGAGGTACTGAATAGGATTGGGGAGAAGAGGAGTTTGTGGCACAACATGAGTAGAAGAATGGATCGGTTGGTAGGACACATTCTGAGGCATCAAGGGATCGCCAATTTAGTATTGGAGGCTAGCGTGGAGGGTAAAAATCGTAGAGGGAGACCAAGAGATGACTACACTAAACAGATTCAGAAGCATGTAGGTTGCAGTAGGTACTGGGAGATGAAGAGGCTTGCACAGGATTGAGTAGCATGGAGAGCTGCATCAAACCAGTCTCAGGACTGAAGACCACAACGACAACTCTTTGAACTCTGATTAAAAACAATATTTGTAATTCTGTGCTGGCTAAGACCTGACCACACAATTACAAATAAAGCATGGTGGTAAATCTAAAAATGCAACAGATTAATCTAAAGTTACAGATGTTTTTAAACTGCCTGACAACATAAGTGAAGCATTCAGAACATATGAATGGATGTTCATGTAACATTGTACACATACACACACCATCAGGAGGTATGTAAATGATTAGAGCAGCAATTCTCTTTGACAGATAGAACAGCTACCAGAGTGCATTAGTGTTGTGCAAGTATAGTGCTGTTACCATATCTGATAGGGTATACAAAAGGCTTCAACAGGGTCGGATGTTGAGTGATCACTGCACAGAAATGGAGATGTTGTGTACTTGTGTGACACAGTGTTATCAATGCCTGACAAGAGTTTGAAAGGGGCCTCATTGTGATTGGAGGGTTGAAAGTAATATCCAAGTTTGTGAGACATTCAGATGTGACAGTGGCCCGTGAGTGCATGGGAATGTGAGAGGAGGCATACTTATTGTCAAAGTTGGCATCACAGTGTGAGGGACTGTGGTGTATGACTCCAAGTGACAGCTTCTGACTGATCATCTTAACTGTCTAAGCACTACTACTTTTACACTTTTGATAAATCAGATTTTGGAGATGTAAATGTCAGATATTTGACTCCCGTCCCTAATTTCATTTATTATTATGTTTAACGTCCGCAGCTCGTGGTCTCACTTCCCCAGCATGGGGTCCCAGGTTCGATTCCCAGCGGGGCCAGGGATTTTTCACCTGACCCGAGATAGCTGGGTGTCGTCGTTGTGTTGTCTTCATCATCATCATCATCATCATCATCATCATCATCATCTTCATCCATCCCCATTACGGTCGGAGGAAGGCAATGACAAACCACCTCAATTAGTATGGCGGTGCAGGTCTCCTGCATTGTTCCCCTAGGCTCTGCCAAGAGGCATGGGACTTCATTTCCAATATGTTTTACACATCATATTCTGATGTAACTCATTATTGAGCAAGGAAGTGTTTGTTGCACTGTAGTATACTGTAAGTATAATAAGTGGCAACCACTACTCTAAAAACTCTTGTAGCCTACATATTTTGAAACAGCTGGAGTATTGATATAGATAGCCTCACAGTCTGCCTTACGAAATTTGCTGTCGGCGAGTGAGCAATTCACTGAGAGAGTGTCCCAAAATTTAAAAACTGATTCATTCCACAACATAGGGAGAGTTCGCACTAATGATCCATGGAACATTCAAATAACTGAAAACTAATGACTCTGTGTTGTTCTTCATCTGGATTTCTGTTTGCTTTACTCCAAACTCACAAACTAACAATTACTTTTATTTTACCCTATAAACTGATGATCCTTCATTTCTGGTTTATGTATTCTGATCACAATGAAAGTTTCCGAGTGAGGTAAATGGTGATTTTTACAAAATTCAAATTAACATCTCAAAGTAATCTCCTTTAAGTTCCATGCAAAAGAGCTTCCCCATGAGCCATTTGGCGAACAATCCAGAAACACTTAAATGACAAACACAGTTCTGGAGGACTTGAAAATGACACCAACATACGCTTTTCACCATCATGAGCAGAAAAAGAATCACGAGTTCAGGCCTGATTGCAAAATAGATGCAGAACTTTCTGGGTTTAGGACCCAATAAGAAAAATATTGCAATAATGAGTTCTTCACAAAGAAAACTATAGTCTGCAATGAAACTTATTAGTAAATTAACTCAGTGTGTTGCGCTAGGATTAGCACCCAGCTCAATCTGTAATGTCTATAGTAGGGAAAGAATGTGGTGCAATATTGGTCTTTAGGTTAGGTTAGTGTTGTTTAACATCCCGTCGACAACGAGGTCATTAGAGACGGAGTGCAAGCTCGGGTTAGTGAAGGACGGGGAAGGAAATCGGCCGTGCCCTTTCAAAGGAACCATCCCGGCATTTGCCTGAAACGATTTAGGGAAATCACGGAAAACCTAAATCAGGATGGCTGGAGACAGGATTAAACCGTCGTCCAGTGTGAATATCTGGTCTTGAGCACAATTCTAATCCCTCAGGAAGTTTCAGAGATGACTATGTCCTGGCTTTGGAGGGCCATGAATCTTGTGTTGGTGAAAGAAGATACCACTCAGGCCCACTACTGGTCACACCTGGACTCTCTTTTGAAAGGCTTACAAAGATGTACTCCGTGACATCAATATGTGATTACATCCTATGACACTGTGATCACTTTCAGTAAATAAACTGTACAATGCTAGTTGCTGCACTCACCTTTGACAAGACTCTACGCGGAAAATCTGGATTCATCACCAGGATGTCAGTGAAATGTAATATAAATTCCAAGTTACTGAAAATTAGTCAGTTAAGCATGTTTTTACAGAACTGCAAAAACTGTGTCTATTGATCCTAAGTGCAGAAAAATAAGATGATGAACATTATATCGGTTCATGCTATTTGTTGTTTATATATCTATTCAGTCATTCTCCAAACACAAATGGACTGTCATCTGTGGCAGCTATTGCTGCACACAGACGCTAACTTCATATTGAAGGGGGTGCAACTCTACAAAAAAGTGCAAGGAGCTGACCATCAGAAAGTTCTTTTATGTACTCTTAATTTTGACCATCGTCATGAGGAACCAAATTAGTAATTTAACTCAATTTCCACAAATAAAACTTACACATAATGGTAACAACAATATAAAAAGAACAGACTGCTACTCACCACATAGAGGAGACAGACAGTGACAATGTAAGAGACTGCTAAAATATTTAAGTTTTCGGAGACACAGTCGTCCTTCTGAATTAGAAAATTCACACACATCCGCACAAGCAAAGTGCAATCTACTGGGATGGGTGGTGGGGTTGAGGAGGGATGTGGAGGGGCAGGAGTAGCAGGGATAACTCTGTGCGCTGCAGAAACAAAGCCCCGCCCCTCCCCCCCAAATTAATCTGAATTATTTATGAGGCTGTTATGTTTTGCAGCAGATTGTAACTTCTGGAAGGGAGTCATTCCATGTCAAATCAACACACCTATTTTACCTCACCCTCTTAGATTTTGCTGAAAGTTGGTATACTTTTAGTGAGCACTGAGACTAAGAAAAATACCAAATTTCAATTTTTTATGTCAAACCATTCCTGAAATATGGCTATGTGAACTTTTCAAAAACCAGCCAAAAATGTATGAACAGACTTTTTTTAAATTGACCTAGGAGCTGCCCTAATTGAGCTAGAGAACTGGGAAAGGTGTCATTTTGAAGCATTTTTCATGCTCTTTCCAGTGATAGCCAAAAAATTATAGCTTCTAATTAATAACCTTTTTCAAAATGGTAATTAATATTTTTATTTAATTTTTTTACAAAAAGTACACAATTGAAAATTTTCAAAATATTTCCATAACTGCTTCATACTGTTGTAAATCACATGGCAAAATGTAAATCTGGGATGATGATGGGTTCATTGTTAAAAAAAAGATGATGGGTTCATTGTTAAAAAAAATTATTCTGGGCTCCTGTTTTTCACTAACGGCCCTAGTTTGACCAAATTGACCTTTAACAAACAGGAATTTCTTTAAAATATAAAATAAGAATATTTCTGAAGCAGCGTAGTCTTCTTGAGTGGAACATGCAAAATCAACATTTGTGATATTATCCACTGCCCACTCAAATAGATCTCGTGCGGTTTGGATCTGATTTTGGTATGGCCTTTGCAAACTTGCACGAGCTGCCAGTCTCTTTACTGAACCCCCTACTCCATCACAAGGCCCTTTCCCACGTTCTGTGGCTGAAAAGTGCCACTCAGCTTTTATGTTGAAGTCTTCCTCATGAAGGCAAAGGTTCAGGAAATTTTTCTTATTTTTATACTGAGTGGCAGAACCGTCAGAATAATAGTATATCTTTTTTGGAATCTTTTGAAATTTATTTGTTAGATATGAAATTAGCTTCTTTTAAAAGGTGTAAACCGCAGTTGTATTGTGCTCCAGGCAATCACAAACAATGACAGAGCTCCTATGCTCAATTTTGTCTTCCTGTTTGTAATATATAACAAAAGGATGAATGGTAATCTGTTGTCTTGTCCAGTGGAGCTTCATCCTGTAGAAATACACTATAATTTTCTGAAAAATCACATATGACAACAAATTCAGATTAAGGAATGTTCGTTGTTGCTTGGCAATGAAGTCATGCCGAATCAAAGTCGACATCTTACTGCAAAATAAATCTATAAATTCTTCAGAAGTTTTCTGAACAATTCCGAGATTACATCGGTCAACTGACATCCACTGTCGGAACTGAACTTGTTCAATTAAGTTTTCATGAAAAGAGTCTTTTAAAATTTTACGTATGACAGTTTCTCCTGGGCAGTATTCACAGTTTCCCATGTTGCAATCAACTAAAGATGGGTTGCAAAGCATTTTTGCAATGCACTGCTTATAATTGTTTAAGCTGCTGTTTGTTACTGTATTTAGTTTGGCATTTTCTAACATTAATTTTATGTTTTGGTGAGTTGTGCACATGCAGACAGTGTGTGTGCCACTCCGGCCAGCTAATACACAATGTTTTGCTCTCAACCCATCAAATTTAAAGAAACCTATTTTTATGTTAGGAAACTTGTCTTTAAAATGCGTGTAAGCTTCTTTAAGGTTACACAACACCTGTTTCTGTATAAAATATAATGATGCAATGCTGAAAGTTCTTACCTGTTTCTGTAACTGTCACACAATCTTTAATACCTGGCATTGCCCTGCTAACTTCATCATTTTCGTAAAATGATTGTACAGTTTTGACAGTTTCTGTTGGTAAACACTTCCCTGGTTTTGGGTTTGGACTTTCCATGAATCCTTTCTCTTCCTAAATTTTTTTGGACTGACGAACTATGTAATTAGGAGCATTAAACTCCCTCATTATTTTCCTGACACTCCACTTTTCAGGTAAACTTGTAAGAATCATTAGTTTTTTGCTCTACTTATAGAATTTTTAAAGTTTATTTTAAGATTTTCAAGAACGGATCCATCAGTATCAGTATCTGGCAAAGAAGTTTCAGGAGCAACAAAAAGTTTACGTGTCGTTGATGAGATTTTCTTCACTTTTGATTTGGCGTAATGCCTAGATGTTAGTTTTCTCTTGTCAATTGGGGACTAACCTAGTTCTTGAAGTGTTGTGTTAAATGTTTTAACAGCTACTGCAGTTGGAGTGAAGTCAGGGTCTTGGTCTCAGGTGATTATCTGTGATCCAGAAGTTTCTTCTTCAACACTTTCATCACTGATGGGCTTTGGTGTATTTTTCAATTTGGTTGCACCTTTCCTACATTTATCACAAAAGTTGGTATCCCTATGTATACGGTCCTCTACTGACATACTACCTTAAAGGTCAGTTCGGTCAAACTAGGGTCGTTAGTGAAAAACAAGTCTGGAATAATTTCTTTTTAACAATGAACCCATCATCATCCCAGATTTACATTTTGCCATGTGATTTACAACAGTATGAAGTAGTTATGGAAATATTTTTAAAATTTTCAATTATGTACTTTTTGTAAAAAAATTAAATCAAAATATCAGCAAAATCTAAGAGGGCGAGGTAAAATTTTTATTTAAAGTGTGTTGATTTGACATGGAATGACTCAAGGAATAAAGAATAAATATGGATTGTTTCTTATAAATTACTTCATTTTTTATTACCATACAAGAACTTGAGGACAATATTATCAAAAGCTAAGAGGACGTTAATGAAGATGAGTTGGGAGCTATGATACTGCAAGAAGAATTTGACAGAGGACTAGAAGACTTAGACAAAACAAGACCCCTGGAGCAGACTACATTCCTTGGAATTATTAAGATTTTGAGGAGAGCCAATCATGACAAAACTATTCAACCAGGTGTGGAAGATAGGTAAGATAGGTAAAATACCCTCTGAATTGTAGAAGACTACAATAATTCCAGTTGCTACATAGTTGCATCTTCAGATGGTTTGCATTAAACTTACCTTGCCAGGTAATGAGAAATATAAATGCTTTCAAGAAACAAACATCACATGTTATAAGGAAAGCGTATAAACTGTCTGAAGATGAATCATAACGATTTGAAACCGGTAACGGTACCCCTTGAATAAAGGAACTGAAAGTAAATTTGTGGCTGGTTGCTGTCCCAACACCATCAACATTAGTCTTCAAATAACAGCCACGGTCTCCAACCATATCACCATATGACAAAACTGCATTAAACTTACCTCACCAGGTAATGAGAAATATACATGCTTTCAAGAAACATAAACACCACACGTTATAAGGAAAGCATGTAAACCATCTGAAGATGAATCATAATGATTCGAAACCAGTATTGATACCCCTTGAATAAAGGAACTGAAAGCAAATTTGTGACTGGCTGCTGTCTCAATATCATCAACATTAGTCTTCAAATAACAGCCACGGTATCCAACCATGTCATCATATGACAAAATTGCATTTACATGAATTACTTATGGAAAAATAGGAAAACTGGTAAAGGCTGATCTCAGGGAGGATCACACTGAATTCTGAAGAGCTGTACTAACACACAAGGAGAAACTAACCTAATGACTTACCTTAGAAGATAAACTGAAGAAAGGTAAGCCTAAATCTACAGAATTTGCTGATTTAGAGAAGACTTTTGACAGCTTTGACAGGAAAAAACTCTGAAATTCTTACGGCAGCAGGGATAATATACAGAGAAAAGAAAATTGCCTACAATGGGCACAGAAACCAGACTGCAGTTACAAACTTTGGACATGATAGGGGGGCAGTCTTTGAGAAGATAATGAGACACGGTTGTAGCATATCCCCAATGTTACTCAATCTGCACAATGGGCAATAAATAAAGGAAACAACCCAGAAATTTGGAAACGGGGCTGAAATTAAGGGAGAACAAATAAAAACTTTTGAGGGTTGCTGATGACACTGAAGACACAGCAAAGAATTTGGAAGAGCAGCTGATCAGATTGTATGGTGTTTTGAATAAGACCAACATCAACAAAAGTAAAACAAGAGTAATAGACCATAGTCTAATCAAATCAGTTGATGCTGAGGGAATAAGACACTGAAAATAGTGCACTGTGTGGTAGATGAGTTTTGCTATTTGAACAACAAAATAATTAATGATGGCTAAGTAGAGAGGATATAACGTATAGACTTAGCAAGAGCAAGAAAAGTGGTTATGGAAAAGAAATATTTTAACATCTCTAGGCATCCACTAGAGGGATTACAGCTTCTTATGAATGGGAAAGGGAAATGTATCTGCTGGCAAGATCAAGAAAAGATCTTGCAGTAGCTGCACACTACAAAAATTACTCGGTATTACTAAGAAAAGTTATTAAAAAAATCATGGAACATGTGTGGTATGCCATAAATCAGGTTCTGACACCAGACTTGGCTATATGGAATGTAGTAAAACAAGACAGGACATTTTCACTACTAAGGGTTATAAATGACCAGTTACAGGTAGCAGAGATGTTTAAAAATCACAAACAGTCAAGATAAATTCGATGAGTATATTGAACAAGCAACTTCACATAAAATTCATTGTCCATTGTAGGCTACATCTTTATATCACTTATTTGTTGTGCACACTACATCACATGTGACATGGCATACAAATTAAATGGTCAATCCACATGTGATGCCCTACATGAAACAGTCCACATACAGTATAACTTAAGGATGACAACATCATCCTTTCACTACAAGACCAAATCGCGTCATGTGTGAACCACAACTTCTCAACATATGGAGTCCAAGGCTAGAATGCGGTAAATAGGTTAAAATAGATGGAAGATGCAGTAATTATGCAGGGGTGAAGCTAGTGTGGAGAGTGGAGAGTAGATTTCATAATTTACATCAAAGACTTCTTAGTGATGACCGCTAATAAAGTACATGTACCACCATCTTATGTTGGAGTATATTACAAAGAACCTGAAGAACTCACTTCACTCCTCCTGAAGCCCCAAGTTACACCATTGGTTATCTTCTGCATCTGGCAATTAAGAAGGAGAAACTTGGTACAGTAAAATGGAGGATCACTTTCGATGCGTCCTTTCATGAGATCAATGAGCACTCTCTCAACATTTCAACAGAGATAGGCTCATTTTCTTCTGCTGGAAATATTTGCTGTTCTATTATAGTTCTGATTATATCCTGCAAGCATTTCTGCAACTAGTCTTACATACTGTCGACAAGGATTTGATTTCTATGGCATAATGTTTTTCAAGACAATTGTGGAAACTATCTTACTACAAAAGAAGCTTACATTTTCACTAGACTTCCATTTGGCATGACATGCAGCCTATTCTTGTTTTCAGCAACACTGAAAGAACAAGTTCCTAGCCAACACTGGTTTCACAGATGGCTTTATGTTTGGTGCAGATAACAACAATGAAGCTATTACTATGTATTATGAACTAACAGCCCTCACAAAATGACAGAACTTTCAAGTTGCGAAATGGGTCACTACTTCTGACCACATGTAAGACAAATGGAGAGCTAAAGGGAGAGATTAATACAGAGACTAAAGTTGTTGGTTTATAGATTAGATTAGTACTTGTTCCATAGATCATGAACACGACACTTCGTAATGATGTGGAACGTGCGAGGTTAATAAAAGGTGTCTATACAAGATATTACATTACACAAAATACTACATGACACTTAATATTATTAATTTTTTTGTGGGGGTTGGGGAAATCACCCACTTACTATATCCAAAAATTCATCTAATGAGTAGAAGGAGTTGCCATTAAGAAATTCTTTTCATTTCATTTTAAATGCTAAATGGCTATCTTTCCGACTTTTGATGCTATTAGGTAAGTGACCAAAGACTTTTGTGGCAGCATAATTTACCCCCTTCTGAGCCAAAGTTAGATTTAACCTCGAGTAGTGAAGATCATCCTTTCTCCTAGTGTTGTAGCCATGTACACTGCTATTACTTTTGAATTCGTTCGGACTGTTAATAACAAATTACGTAAGTGAATATGTATATTATGAGGCTACAGTGAAGATCTATAGCTCTTTAAATAAGTGTCTGCAGGACGATCTCGGATGAGCTCCAGCAATTATTCTGATTACATGCTTTTGTGCAATGAACACTCTTTTACTCAATGATGAGTTACCCCAGAATATGATGCCATATGAAAGCAGAGAATGAAAATAGGTATGATAAGCTAATTTACTGAGATGTATATCACAAAAATTTGTAATGACCCTAATAGCATAAACGTTTCAGCAGATCTTCAGTGTGTTTTTTCCAGTCCAACCCCTCATCAATGCATACACCTAGAAATTTTGAATATTCTACCTTAGCTACCAATTTCTGGTCAAAATCTATATTTATTAATGATGTCATTCCATTCACTGTGTGGAACTGTATGTACTGTGTTTTGTCAAAGTGTAATGAGAGCCCATTTGCAGAGAACCACTTAGTGATTTTCTGAAAAACATTGTTTACAATTTCACCAGTTAATTCTTGTCTGTTGGGTATGATAGCTATACTTGTATCATTGGCAAAAAGCATCAGCTTTGCATCTTCGTGCATATACAATGGCAAGTCATTAATATATATTAAGAACAGCAGAGAAAAGATCAAACCTTGCGGAACCCCATTCTTGATTGTTCCCCAGTTTGAGAAATCACCAGTTTTTTGCATATTATGTGAACTGCTTATTTCAACTTTCTGCACTCTTCCAGTTAGGTATGATTTAAACCATTTGAGCGCTGTCCCATTCGTACCACAGTACTTGAGCTTATCTAGAAGTACTCCAAGATTTACACAGTCAAAAGCCTTTGAGAGATCACAAAAAATCCCAACAGGTGACTTCCGGTTACTCAGAGCATTTAATATTTCATTAGTGAAAGTATATATAGCATTTTCCATTGAAAAACCTTACTGGCAACCAAACTGACATTTTGTTAAAACTTTATTTTTACGGAGTTGTGAAGCTACTCTACAACACATTACTTTTTCAAGAATTTTGGATAAGGCAGTCAGAAGAGAGACTGGGCAGTAGTTCTTGATGTCAGGCATATCCCCTTTTTTACGCAGTGGCTTAACAATGGCATACTTCAGTCTATCTGGGAAAACACCGTGCTTCAGGGAGCTATTACAAATGTGGCTAAGAATCCCACTTATCTCTTGGGAACAATGTTTTATTATCCTGCTGGAAATGGCATCAATTCCATATGAGCTTTTATTCTTGAGAGTGTTTATTATCTTCCTAATTTCAAAAGAAGAAGTGGGTGGAATGTCAATCGTATCAAATGGTGTGGGTAAGGCCTCTTCCATTAACTGCCTTGCTTCTTCTAATGAAATTTAAATCCTATTTTCTGTACAACATTTAAAAAATGATTATTCATAATGTTTTTGACTTCCAGCTTGTTGCTTGTCAAGTTTCCATTCGCTTTGATAGTAATGCCGCCATCCTGACTCTTGGTTGCCCTGTCTCCCTTGTAATAATATTCCAAATTGTTTTGATTTTGTTATCAGAGGTAATAATCTCAGACATGATGCACATGCTTCTGGACTTTCTTAGTGTAGCACAGTAGTTTTTATAATATTTGGCTGTTTCTGGGTCATTACTCTTTCTTGTTGTTAGATACAGTTCCCTTTTGTGGTTACAAGATATTTTTTATTCCTTTAGTGAGCCAAGGTTTTTTAGCATGGTTTCTTATAATTAGATTTAACTACTTTCTTGGGGAAACCGTTTTCAAATTCTCTTACAAGTGTATCATGAAATAAGTTATATTTTAAATTAGCATCGGGTTCCTTGTACACCTCATCCCAGTCTAACTGCTTAAGATTTTTTCTGACATTTCTAATTGTTGAGTCATTAATTGAATGCACAACTTTGAGGGTAGTTTTGAAATACTGAATGGAGCTATGTTATATACTGTAACTAGCTGAGCACCATGATCAGAAAGGCCACTCTCAACAGGGCACAAGAATTTATGTTTTTTTTGGTCTATAAAGGTGTTATCTACCAATGTGCTGCTGTCCTTTACTACCCGAGTAGGAAAATTAATAACAGATGTCAAATTGAAAGAACCGAGCAAGACTTCCAGGTCATTCTTCCTATCACACTCTTTCAGTGAATCAACACTGAAGTCCCCACAAATAATAATTTGCTTTCCCCTATCTGACAGATAGCACAACAAGGTATCCAAGTTTTCCAGGAATAAATGAAAGTTTCCTGAAGGGGACCTATATACTGTAACAATTATAAAAGAGCCCTCCTTACGTTGACAGGCACATGCTTTTAGATGTTGCTCTAGACAAAACTAAGCTATTTACACAGTGATAACTTTTGATATACATGGCAACTCCTTATCTCACCTTATTCAATCTACTCATATGTGCAGCTAGTTTATAACCACTGATATTTACCTTTTCCATATCAGACACAATGTGATGCTCAGACAGGCATAGTATGTCTATTATATTATCAGCTTAAATGTGACCTAAACAAACCAGGAGTTCATCTACTTTATTCTTCAATCCCGGAATATTTTTGGTGAAAAATGGTAACATTATTTTTTACTTTACTTTTCTGAGAATCTACTTTTTTCTTTAATCCACCAATATTTTGGTTAAATATGGTAACATTATTATTTACTTTCCAGTTGAGAGAATCTTGTGAGTTTTGGACCTCTTTAGCACCTGCCTGCCTAAACTTCTCATTGGACACTGATATTAGTCTAAAAAAGTGGTACATCCCTGAGTACTAGTGTCCCCCCTTATGGATTTCGCTAACAACCCTGCCGGTTTGCCCTTTCCTTTCCTACTGAGGTGTAGGCCATGCCTTGTGAAATACCCCCTATCAATAGCCTTGACAGGGACCAATCTAATGTCTGCCAAAGTGGCTGCCCTATGCAACTGATCCACCTCCATATTTACCCTCCTGACAGAGCGGTTCAACTGGGGCTGCTCATGCCGCATGAAAGCAGGCACCAGCCCAACATTGGTATGGGTCGTTGCAGATGCTATTTTCACCAGGTAACACTCAATACTGTAGCCCTGATCCCTATTAATACTGTTTCCTACTCCATCCACTATCATCACATGATCCTGCTTTGAGAAACCATTGCACAAGGAACCTATATCCTCTACCACCTGGCTAAGACATGCACTTAGCTTGAAAAAGTTTGTGACCTGTCACCTAATTTTCATTTCGTTGCCCAGCATTCATAACTCACTACTAAAAATCATGTTCCAATTCTTGTATTTCGTGATACTTTACAACAAGCACATCCAGGAGCTCCGTACAGCCACATTGTTTTACAAGGCAACACAATGATTCACACAGACTGAAGATCGAACAGGCTGCACTACAAAAAGCTAAAATTGCAACATCTCAAACCTCTAGGAGCGTGACTGCTAAGAAAATTCAACACAGCTACAGAGTACAGCATTACTCAGGCAGAGTTGTGGATTGATGGTACAATAGTCTTTGGTTGTATATGCAGTGATACCAATCGATGGAAGAGTTTCATCTGGTATATAAATTCATACATATATGTCTCCTAGTCAATAAGGACATTGTTCTGCACATGATAATCCAGCAAACCACATAACAAGGGGGCTTCTTGGTTATCAAATCCAATCTGTAAATATTTGGTGGAAAGCACCTCATACCAAGGAGAATGATAGTCGTCCGGTGCTTCGAATAAGTTTCATGACCTTCCAGAAGAGAAAAGAAACAGAATATGTGATGGCACTTACTATATCTCCCAGCCTCATTGACATTTTCAAATTCAATCCCTACTGGAGGCTGATTTGTAAACCAGTTGGATCCTTTGCTTCTCACAAAAAATCCATCACAAAGATTAACTTGCCAAAGAGTTGGCAGCTGTTGAGCTTGCAAACACACATACTTTTTGGATCAGAATACCGAACAACAGTTTTTGTACATGGGAAATCCATGCACTCCAGAAAGGTAAACTAAACCCACAAACTCTAAAACTGGATCTTTCATCATTTTACTGAAGATGGACTCCTTTGTCTGGGAGACAGATAACAACTTGCACACCTCACCAGTGAGCAACAGCACTCAGTACTCTGTCATGGGTCATCACTTTATGAGACTCATCTTTCAAACACATTGATTTTCACTCTCCTTGTGTCCAAATTGTATTATCCACACCTCAGGAAGAATTTCAATAATGTTGTCAAATCTCTTCTGTTGTTGCTCTGCAAATCTCTTTTCTCCCCAACTTTATTCGGTACCCCCTCATTAGTTACATGATCTACCCATATAATTTTCAACATTTCAAAAACTTCTGTTCTCTTCTTGCCTAAACTGTGTATCATATTTCATTTCCAATTCAAGGCTACACTCCATACAAATACTTTGAGAAAAGACTCTCTAACACTTAAATCTATATTTAGTGCTAATAAATTTCTCTTATTCGGAAATGCTTTTCTTCCCATTAAAAGTTAGCATTTTATATCCTCTCTACTTCAGCTATCATCAGTTTTTTGCTGCCCAAATAGCAAGACTCATTACTACTTTAAGTGTCTCATTCCCTAACCTAATTCCCTCCGCACCCCCTGATTTAGTTTGTTTACATTCCATTACTCTTGTTTTGTTCATGTTGATGTTAATCTTACATCCTCTTTTCAAGACATTGACCATTCCATTCAACTGCTCCTCCAAGTCCTTTGCTGCCTGACAGAATTACAATGTCATCAGAAAACCTCAAAATTTTTATTTCTTCTCCCTGCACATTAATTCCTACTACAAATTTTTCTCTGGTTTCCTTTTCTGCTTGCTCAATATACAGATTGAGGCTACAACCCTGCATCAATCCCTTCTCAACCACTGCTTCCCTTTCATGGCCCTTGACTATGAAAACTGTGGTTTACTACCTGTACAAGTTGTAAACAGCCTTTGTTCCCTGTCTTTTGCCTCTGCTACCATCAGAATTTTGAAGAAAGTATTGCAGTCAACTCTGTCGACAGCTTTCTCTAAGTCTACAAACACTATAAATGTAGGTTTGCCTTTCCTTAACCTATATTTTAAGAGAAGCCAGTCAGTCAGTGTTGCCTCATGTGTTGCTACATTTATCGAAAATCCAAACTGATATTCCCCGAGGTTGGCTTCTATTAGTTTTTCCAATTCATCTGTAAACAATTAAAAATCATTAAAAGGGACCTCCATACACATGAACCAAGCAAGAGCATGACGACTCCAAGAGGGCAACAAACTGAAGCTCTCTCACCTGCAGATCAAATTAGAGTAACTATGCCAGGGTAAACAGTGGTGCTAACAATGGGACAAAGCAACACTGGTGCCCCAATGTGCTAAATACCTCAAGGAGATACACTTAGCCCTTATGTTGGAACATGTCCACATCATATTTGCAACTCCACGGATTTTGCTGAGCATTTAACAACTTTAGAATTAGCAATTCCAATATCCTTATGAGCTTTAATATAGTCTCTCTTTTCACCAGAATGCATTTACAAGACTCTTTGGAACTTATTGACCAGGAATTTGGCAGAGAGATCACCAATCTTTTAACGCATGTCTTGACATTAACATTTTCTTTTTGGCAGTTGTTACTATGAGTGGATGGAAAGAGTAGCCATGTGAAGTGCATGCTCACCAGTTGTTGCCAATTGCCAACAAGTATAGGGAACACTTCGAGGAGGGAGATCTGGAATCAGTCCAACAGGAACTTAACTCTCCCTTGTGGTATGTCTATGACACCTCAGTCATACAGTCACATGCAAGAGACATGTTGAAAGATTTCCTCACACATCTCAATTCCATAAACTAGAAAATCAATTTTACTGTGATAGTTAAAGTGGATGGAGTGATCCCGTTCTGGATGTCCTGGTAAAAAGAAGAGCAGATGGCATGTTGGAGTACAGGTGTACCATAAGAAGGCACACACCAACGTATACTTACAAGCGGACAACTACCACCCACTCAGCACAGAAGAACAGCATGCTCAAAACATTGGTACATACGGCTCAAACTTCTCGGCGATGAGAGCTACAACTAATAAAATGAGTATCTGTGGACAGTGCTCCAGGAAAATGACTAACACAGTGGCAAATTCAGAAAGCTCTGCATCTTGCACCGACTGTAAAACATGTGGAAACAAATGAGGAATCTCAGGAAAATGCAGATGTTGTATTTATTCCATTTTGTGGTACATTTATCAGGGAAGATGGACAGATTCTTTTTAAACATCAAATGAAGACTGTCTTCTGCTCGACAACTAAAACACATGCACTATTTGGTAGTGGCAAGGATGACCTTGGATTATGGAAAATCAGGGTCTATCAGATCTCTTGCTAATATGGCATGATTTACATAGGTCAAAGTGTCTGTACTGTTGAAGATTGTTGCCAAGAACACAAATGGCACACCAAACTGCAACATCTTAACAAGTCAGCAGGGGAGAAGTTCAATTAAATCATTGCAGCTTTGAAAACATTAAACATAAATTATGCCATTAGTTGTGTAAAGGCCTTACATTTAGTTTCGAAGAACAACAACTGCTTAATGGACTAAGCAATTTATGTTTCCATGGAGATGTTCAGACATGCTTTCATGGTGACACACCACTCTTGTACTAGTGTGAACTATTACCTAGATCATGTTACAGCCCTGTTGGGAAAAAAAAGAAGAAGAAGAATCAAGTTGTTGTTGTTGTTGTGGTCTTCAGTCCTGAGACTGGTTTGATGCAACTCTCCATGCTACTCTATCCTGTGCAAGCTTCTTCATATTCCAGTACCTACTGCAACCTACATCTTTCTGAATCTGCTTAGGGTATTAATCTCTTGGTCTCCCTCTACGATTTTTACCCTCCAATACTAAATTGGTAATCCCTTGATGCCTCAGAACATGTCCTACCAAATGATGCCTTCTTCTGATCAAGTTGTGCCACATACTTCTCTTCTCCCCAATCCTATTCAATACTTCCTCATTAGTTATGTGATCTACCCATCTAATCTTCAGCATTCTTCTGTAGCACGACATTTCAAAAGCTTCTATTCTCTTCTTGTCCAAACTATTTATCGTCCATGTTTCACTTCCATACAAATACTTTCAGAAATGACTTCCTGACACACAAATCTATACTCAATGTTAACAAATTTCTCTTCTTCAGAAACACCTTCGTTCCCATTGCCAGTCTACATTTTATATCCTCTCTACTTCAACCGTCATCAGTTATTTTGCTCCCCAAATAGCAAAAGTCCTTTACAACTTTAAGTGTCTCACTTTCTAATCTAATTCCCTCAGCATCACCCGACTTAATTCGACTACATTCCATTATCCCGTTTTGCTTTTGTTGATGCTCATCTTATATCCTGCTTTCAAGGCACTGTCCATTCCATTCAACTGCTCTTCCTAGTCCTTTGCTGTCTCTGACAGAATTACAATGTCACAGGCGAACCTCAAAGTTTTGATTTCTTCTCCATGGATTTTAATACCTACTCCAAACTTTTCTTTTGTTTCCTTTACTGCTTGCTCAATATACAGATTGAATAACATTGGGGAGAGGCTACTACCCTGTCTTACCCCCTTCCCAACCACTGCTTCCCTTTCATGTCCCTCGACTCTTATAACTGCCATCTGGTTTCTGTACAAATTGTAAATAGCCTTTCGCTCCCTGTATTTTACCCCTACCACCTTTAGAAACTTAGGTTTGCCTTTCCTTAATCTTTCTTCTAAGATAAGTCGTAAGGTCAGTATTGCCTCACGTGTTCCAGTATTTCTACGGAATCCAAACTGATCTTCCCAGAAGTCGGCTTCTACCAGTTTTTCCAATCGTCTGTAAAGAATTCGTGTTAGTATTTTGCAGCTGTGGCTTATTAAACTGATTGTTCGGTAATTTTCACATCTGTCAACACCTGCTTTCTTTGGGATTGGAATTATTATATTCTTCTTGAAGTCTGAGGGTATTTCGCCTGTTTCATACATCTTG